>NW_011494460.1:1202823-1210521 GCF_000754665.1 Bison bison bison
CCCTCTGGACTGGAAGGTTTCGGTTGAGGGTGTGTGAGCAAGTAGCAACAGGTGGACAGGCTGGAATCGTCCCCTTCCTCTTCTGGTCCAGACTTTACACTTGAGGAGCAAATTTCCCTGCTGACTGTAGCTGCCTCAACTTTATTTCCTCAGTGTGAACTGTACAGATATTAAGCCGAAGTTTCTGCTGTGTTCTTTAATACCTAATTGACCATAGAGGTTCCAGCCCTTTTCTTTACATTTTGGTTTTGTCCTGGGGATCAACAAGTACTACAGACTTTTTGTTTGTAGGATGAGGAGGGAGAGAGGGCTGATTTCTGTGGTTACTGTCCCACTGCTCATGTAGGATGTTTCGGCCCCCTTATTTGAAAGGTATTAACTTCCCTGGTGGCTCAGACAGTAAAGTGTTTGCTTGCAAACCTGGGTTTGATCCCTGGGTTGGGAACATCCCTGGAGAAGGAAATGGCAACCCACTCCAGTACTCTTCCTGAAAAATCCCATGGATGGAGGAGCCTGGTAGACTACGGTCCATGGGGTTGCAAAGTCGGACACAACTGAGCAACTTCACTTTATTTCAAATGTAACTCTCTGGTGGGACATGGTGGTGGTGGTGTTGGGGTTTTTTGTGTTTGTGGTGAGGAAGCTGGGTTTACATGGGAGCTCTTTTATTTTCTGCACAATTTTGCTGTGAAGCTGAAACTTTAAAAAAACAAAAGTATTAAAAAAGCAGGTAGAATCCTTTGTTACTTTCCTCAAAGCACAGAGGGACTGGTATGTGGAAAATAAAAGACATAATGCTCTTGTTTAAAAAAAAAAAAAGTTGACAAAACCAATGAAAGCATAGTGTTTCAAGCAAGAATGGTTTGCGTATCAAAGGAGTGAAGGAGATCCTGGGGACATTTTAATGAAGCCTTCTAATACTTTTACTAGAATTGATTTCACTCTGATTTGACTTCAGTTCAGTTCAGTTGCTCCGTCGTGTCTGACTCTTTGCAACCCCATGAACCGCAGCATGTCAGGCCTCCCTGTCCATCACCAACTCCCGGAGTCCACCCAAACCCATGTCCATTGAGTCGGTGATGCCATCCAACCATCTCATCCTCTGTTGTCCCCTTCTCCTCCTGCCCTCAATCTTTCCCAGCATCAGGGTCTTTTCAAATGAATCAGCTCTTTGCGTCAGGTGGCCAAAGTATTGGAGTTTCAGCTTCAGCATCAGTCCTACCAATGAATACCCAGGACTGATCTCCTTTAGGATGGACTGGTTGGATCTCCTTGCAGTCCAAGGGACTCTCAAGAGTCTTCTCCTTGTCTATGAAGGTCTAAAAGTAAAGTTTGTGTATAATGCAGTTATGTATAAAATGTAACAAACGGAATAAAAACAAAAATTGATGAATTCTTTGTTTGAAGACTTAGTATATAGATTTGGTTTTAACCTATGTATGTGTAATATGAAATTTATTTTCCCTCCAGTTTTATTGAGATCAAATTGATGTATAGCGCTGTATAAGAGTAATGTGTATATCATAATGATTTGCAACACAAACATGAAATGATTGTCACAATAAGTTTAGTGAACATCCATCGTCTCCTATAGACACAACATTAAAGAAGTAGAATAAAAAATTTTCGTTGTGATGAGAACTCTTAGGATTACTTTATATATAATATAGAGCAGTATTAGTTGTATACATCATGTTGTACATTATATCCCTAGTACTTATTTATCTTATAACTGGAAAGTTGTAGGGACCTTTTGACCACCTTTACCCAGTTCCCCGCTGCCCTCCACAATCCTTATGAGTTAGTTTTTTGAAGTATAATTGACCTATATAACACTGTGTTAGTTCCTGTTATACAACGTGGTGATTTGATATTTCCATACATCTTAACGTGATCTCCAGGGTGAGTTTAGTTACCATATGTCACCATACAGGGATAACAGTTACTCTCCACACCTTACATTTCATACACATAATGCATTTATTTTGTACCTAGAAGTTTGTACCTTTTCATCTTATCCCTTTCTACTTCTTTCCACCCCCTGCTGTCCTCTCTTTTGGTGACTACCTGTTTGTTCTCTGTATCTATGACTGTGTTTCTGTTTTGTTAGGTTAGGTTCCGCATATTAGAATCATACAGTAGTTGTCTTTCTCTTTTTTCTGACATTTCACTTAGCATAATACCCTCTAGGTCTAACCATGTCATCACAAATGGAAATATTTCCTTTTTTTTAAAATAGCTGAGTAATATTCCATTATGTGTTGTGTGTGCATGATATCTTTATCCATTCACCTATTGATGGGCAGTTAGGCTACTTCCATATCTTGGCTGTCGTAAATAATGCTGCTGTGAATATGGGGGTGCATGCATCTTTTCTAATTAGTCTTTTTATGTTCTTTAGATAAATATTCAGGAGTAGAATTGGTGGATCATATAGTAGTTATATTTTTAATTTTTTTAAGGAATCTCTACTGTTTTCTACAGTAGCTGCATCAATTTACATTCCCATTAGTAGTGTACAAGGGTTCCCTTTTCCCCACAACCCCACCAACACTTGTTATTTGTTGTTTTTTTTATAATAGCCATTCTGACAGGTATGAGGTGGGTTTTGATTTGCATTTCTGTGATGATTAGTGATGTTGCTGCTGCTGCTAAGTCTCTTCAGTCATGTCCGACTCTGTGTGACCCCGTAGACGGCAGCCCCCCAGATTCCCCTGTCCCTGGGATTCTCCAGGCAAGGACACTGGAGTGGGTTGCCATTTCCTTCTCCAATGCATGAAAGTGAAAAGTGATGTTGAGCGTATTTTAATGTTCCTATTGGTCATCTCTATGTCCTCTTTGAAAAAAATATGTATTTGGAGCTTCCACCCATTTCTTAAGTTGGGTTGTTTGTTTTTTCTAGTGTTGTATTATGTAAGTTCTTTGTATGTTTTAGATATTAACCAAGTATCAGATATATTGTTTGCAAGTATATTCTCCCATTCAGTCGGCAGCCTTTTTGTTTTGTTGGTAGTTTCCTTTGCTGCACAAAAGCTTTTTAGTTTAATGTCCCATTTGTTTATTTTTGCTTTTGTTTCCCTTGCCAGAGGAGACATACCCCCCAAAATCTTGCTAAGACCAATGTCAAAGAATGTACTGATTATGTTTTCTTCTAGAGGTTTTATGGTTTCAGATCTTGCATTTAAGTCTTTAATTCATTTTGAAATTATTTTTGTGCATGGTGTGAGAGAGTAATCTGGTTTGTTTCTTTTGCATCTGTTGAAAAGGCTGCTGCTAAGTCGCTTCAGTCGTGTTCGACTCTGTGCGACCCCATAGATGGCAGTCCACCAGGCTCCCCTGTCCCTGGGATTCTCCAGGCAAGAAGACTGGAGTGGGTTGCCATTTCCTTCTCCAGTGCATGAAAGTGAAAAGTGAAAGTGAAGTTGCTCAGTCGTGTCCGACTCTTCGCGACCCCATGGACTGCAGCCTACCAGGCTCCTCCATCCATGGGATTTTCTAGGCAAGAGTACTGGAGTAGGGTGCCATCGCCTTCTCTGGTTGAAAAGGCTACCTTTCCCTATTGTGTATTCTTGCCTCCTCTGTTGTAGATTAATTGCCCATATAAGTGTGGGTTCATTTCTGGGTTTTCTTTTCTGTTCCATTTATCTGTTGTTTTTTAGTCTCTGTTTCTTTTATTTCTGTTCTGGTCTTTATGATTTCTTTGCTTCTACTAGCTTTGGGTTTTGTTTGTTCTTCATTTTCTAGTTCCTTTAGGTGTAAGGGTTGGTTGGTTGGTTGAGATTTTTCTTATCTTATGAGAAACAAGAAACCTTGTTTCTCATGACTAACTTTTACTTTACTTCTTAGAACTGTAGGTCCCTTAATTGTTCTGAAGTTGATTGAAAATAAAATTGTTTAGAAAATAAACTGTGCTAGGAAATAATAAAACAGAAGTAAAAAGTAAATTTATATCGGGATTGGTGGTACTGAACTCTGTTAGATCAGCTTCTGATCTCTCTATGAAATCTGAATGAAAGCCTTGCTGGCTACATCAAAGTCTTGCAGCCCTGTCTACATGTTGATTTTAGCCCAGTAAGACTTTTATCTGACTTCTGACCTGGAGATAAAGATAATAAGATAATAAATTTGTATAGTTTTAAGCTGCTGAATTTGGGGAAATTTGTTATGGCAGCAGTGAAAAAATGAATACATTGTGTACATACTCTTAAATATATCTTCTTTATTTTTTCTACCATTTCTGTGTAAGATGGGATCATACTATACACACTTTCTTGCATCTTCCTTTTCATTTTCAACAATATCGTATGAAAATACTGTCACTTGATGTCATTATTTCTAATAGCTACTTAATAGTCATCCCGTGGTGTAGCTGTTCTAATATTTACTGAGCCATCCTTACATTATTGGGCATTTCCTTTAATTCCCATTAAACATTGCTGAAATAAACACTTTTTGTATGTATAATTGGTTATTTCATTTTTATGGGATAGATTAGTGGAATGAAATTACTTGAGTTGCAGGGTGTAAGTATATTCATCTTTATTGCCAAATTACTTTACAGAAATGCTGTAGCAGTTCACATCTCTACCAGCAATGTTTGGGAGATGGTGTTACCTTTTTAAAGGTTTGTTAGTCTAGATGGAAAAAAGAATTTAAGATTACTTAAATTTTCATTTCTTTAATTGCTAGTGATTATAACTGTCTTTTAATGTTTATTAGCCAGTTGGATCTGCTCTTTTTGATTGGTCATAATCTGCCCAGTTTCGTATTCCAGGTCAGCCTTTGTCAGTTTATACGAACTCAATATATTATAGTTACTAGCCCTTTGAATGTCATCTGCAGTATAGTTTGTGATTTGCTTTTTTCACTCCGTTGATTGTGTCCTTTGATACACAGATGTTTTCGTGTTGATACAGTCTGATTTACTGATTTTCTTCTGTCGCTCGTGCTTTCAGTCATATCTGACAAATCATTGCCAAATTCAATGTCATGAAATCTCCCTCTATGTTTTCTTTTAAGAGTTTTTTAGTTTTAGGTCTTAATGTTTGGGTCTTTGATCCATTTCAAGTTAATGTTTGTGTATATGTAAGCTATGGGTCCATCTTCATCTGTTTGCATGTGGGTATCTAACCTTCCCAGCACCATTTGTTGGAAGGGCTGTCCTTTCCCGTTTGAGAGTTGACACCCTTTTTTGAAAATCATCTGACTATGCATGTAAGGGTTTATGTCTGGGCTCTCTATTGTATCCTATCGGCCTGTATACCCACACACACACGTATGTATCTTTTTTCATATTCCTTTTCCATTAGGGTTTATCACAGGATATTGAGTATAGTTCCCAGTGCCCTACAGTAGGACCTGGTTGTCTATCCATGTTATATATACCAGTTTGCATCTGCTAATCCCAAGCTCCTACTCCTTCCCTCTCCCCCTCCGTCTCCCTGTTGGCAACCACAAGTCTGTTCAAGTCTGAGTCTGTTTCTGTTTAGTAGATATGTTTATTTGTGCCATATTTTAGATTCCACATATAAGTGATACCATACAGCATTTGTCTGACAGAGACATTTTTGGGCATCAGTTGAGAGTATCACATGCTTTTTTCCTTCATTCTTTTAATGTGATATGTTACTTTGGTTTATGTTTGTATGTTGAACTGTTCTTGAATTTCAGGAATAAATCCCACTTGATGATGATGTATAATCCTTTTAATGTGTTGCTGAAGTCCGTTCACTACTATCTTTTTTAAAAAAATTATTTATTCACTAATTTTTGGTTGTGCCAGGTCTTTGTTGCTGTGCATGGACTTTCTCTAGTTGTAGTGAGTGGGGGGCACCCTTTGTTGGGTGCATGGGCTTCAGTAATTGTAGCATGTGGGTTCAGCAGTTGTGGCTCGTGGGCTTTAGTTGCTCCTTGGCATGCAGAATCTTCCTGGACCAGGGATCAGACCTGTGTCCCCTGCATTGGCAAGTGGATTCTTACCCACTGTACCACCAGGGAAGTCACGTTCACTGCTGTCTCGTAGCGGATTTTTTCATTGATATTTTTCAGGGATATTGGTCTGTAGTTTCTGGTAGTATCTTTGTTTAGCTTTGGTATCAGGGTAATAATGCTGATCTCATAGAATTTGGAAGTATTCACTCCTCTTCAGTTTTTTGGGAAGCATTTGAGGAGTGTTAGTGTTAATTCTTCCTCAGATGTTTAATAAAATTTATCGGTGAAGCCATTGATTCCTTGTCGGGAGTAAATAAATAAGTTTTTTAAAAAATTATTTGTCCTACCCCATTCACATTTCAATACTTGTCCTTTTTTTTTTTTTTTTTTTTTACATGATTCAGGAGATAACCCAGGATTGTTGATTGCACTTCGTTTTCATGGTCTCTATCTGGATGAGTTCCTTCAACTTTTATCTTTCATGACCATAGCGATTTAAAACGTATGGACCTTTATTATGTAAGATATCCCTTAATGTGAGTGTGTCCTGTATTTCCTTATATCTAGACTCTGATCGTATATTCTTATAAGGAATCCTCAGAAATGATTGCTGTGTACTTCTCACTGTATGTATGATATCAAAAGGCACATGGATTTGACTTATTTCAACACCCCATCACGTTAGTGTTTTTCCCATTGGCCATTTATCTCAAGTAGGACTAATCATTATTGTGAGAGCAGGAGAAGGGAACTGTTCTCAGAATCCCCTCTGTCATATTAGAGACCCTAATTTAGGGCCATTAGGAATTTTGATCTTTAAGAATAATGAGAAGGCATTTACATTTTTAGTCAGGAGGAGAAATGAAAGATTTTTGTGTATGGTATGGTGTAAAGGTTAAGTTTCAGTTTTTTGTTTTCCTTTTTGTGTATATAGTATCTAATTATTTTAGCTCTACACTTATTTTACTCTAAAGTGCTTTGAAAAAAAAATATTTACTTTTATTTTTGGCTGTACTGGGTCTTTGTTGCTGCACGCAGGTTTTCTCTAGTTGCAGCAAGCAGGGGTCCTGTCTAGTTCTGGTACCTGGGCTTCTCATTATGGTGGCTTTTCTTGTTGCAGAGCACGGCTCTGGAGTGCGTGGGCTTCACTAGTTGTAGCACGTGGGCTCAGTAGCTGTGGCTTGTGAGTGTGTGTGCTTCAGTAGTTGTAGAGCATGGGCTTAGTTGCTCCATGGCATATGGAATCTTCCTGGACCAGGGATTGAACCCATGTCCCCTGCACTGACAGGTGGTTTCTTAACTACTGGAATCATCAGGAACTCCTACTCTAAAGTTTATAATATGTACCTCTATCAGAGTCTGGCTTCAAGTAATACTACATTAATTTGAGTACAGTGTAGGAACCTAACAACAGTGTATCTCCATTTCCTTTTCTTCTTTTGTGCTATTTCTGTCATTAATTTTTTACATATGTATGTTAGACCAGAGATCCCCAACCCCCAGGCCCTATTGGAAACTGGGTCACACAGCAGGTGAGCAGTGCGCAAGCAAGTGAAGCTTCACCTGCCGTTTCCCATTGCTTGTATTACCACCTGAACTGTTCCCCACCTCAGTCACTCCCATTACCACCAGGCCTGAATTATCCATCCCTGCCCCCTCACCCTGATCGGTGTAAAAATTGTCTTCCACGAAACCAGTTCCTTGTGCCAAAAAGCTTGGGGACTGCTGTGTTAGACCATTAGCTTATTTTTTTTTTTTTTTTAATGG
>NW_011494460.1:1210621-1225318 GCF_000754665.1 Bison bison bison
GAGTTTATTTTTTTTTTTTTTTAATGGATTCCTTCATGTAGGCTTTAATAGTCTTTCTTTACATTTGTTTTTATGGTTGAATTTTTATTATAAAATTATCTTCTCCAACATTTGTGCTAACAAAAGTAAACTTCTGTCCCTTTTTCTCAGCTAAAATAAACTCTGTGAGTAAGTTTCAATTAGTAAGATTTAGCAATATTTTTATGTTTGTAAATAGTTTCACAGATATTGGACCTTTATTCCAGTATGCATCAAATTAGGATTTTCTGATTTTTAAGTCTTTGAAAAGTTGTATTTTGAAGACTGTGAATGAGGTTTTTAAGTTAATTTAAGTATTTTGTACTTACATAAAACGTTTTTTTTTTTTTCCCTTTCAGAAACTCACTTTCATCCTGCAGATTTCATGTTAATTCCAACATGATGTCTGGTTTTAATGGTACCAAAGAGAATTCCCACAACAAGGCTCGGACGTCTCCTTATCCAGGTTCAAAAGTTCAGCGCAGCCAGGTTCCTAATGATAAAGTGGACTGGCTTGTTGAGTGGCATGACTATAATCCTGTGGAATACACTGCAGTTTCTGTCTTGGCTGGACCTCAGTGGGCAGATCCTCAGATCACGTGAGTAAATTAGCTGGTGTTAGCTGGGTAGGAGACTTTTGGAGAAGGTAATGGTTGTGTTTGTAAATTGTCATTTGATAGCAGAAAAATAATTTTTATCTAGTGCTTGACTTAAACTGTTTCCACATTTACTTGAATTTTTGCCAAAGCTATTCAATTCATGTTTATTTATTCTTTTGGGGGTTTTATGATGATCTTTCCAAATAGGTAAATCTATTTAATCATAGAGTTTTTTATTTTATGAAATGACAAGTGGTTTCTGTTTTCATTTCTTCTGCTTGGGTTATCAATAACATCTTTTGTGGTTATTTTCCAACATAGCTACTTGTGTTTGAATAGTGAAAATGTTTTTCAGAAACTTTTTCTGGATTACTAACAACAAGGTGATGATAAAATTTGACCATTGTGAGAAGATAGAAAAGGGATAGATAAAGGAGAGAGGAAAGAGGAAAACAAAAAACTCAAGCAGAAATGTTTTGATTAGAAGTAGAATGGCTGAATGAATACAAAAATAAGACCTGTATATAGGCTATCAACAGGAGACCCACTTCAGACCCAGAGACACAGACTGAAAATGAAAGGTTGCAAAAAGATATTCCATGCAAATGGAAGTAAAAAAAAAAAAAGCTGGAGTAGCAGTATTCATATCAGATAAACAAGACTTTAAAATAAAGACTGTTATAAGAAACAAGAATGCTACATAATAACCAAGGGATCAATCCAAGAAGGCGATACAACAATTATAAATATTTTTGCCCCCAGTACAGGAGCACCTCCATACATAAGGCAAATGCTAGCAACCCTAAAAGGGGAAAATGGCAGCAACTCAATAATAGTGGGAGACTTTAATACCCCACTTCCCCAGTGAACAGATTATCCAGACAGAAAATAAATAAGAAAACACAAGCTTTAATGACACAATAGATCAGATAGAATTAATTGATACTTATAGGACATTCCATCTGAAAGCAGCAGAATATACTTTCATCTCAAGTGCACACGGAATATTCTCCAGGATAGATCATATCTTGGGTCACAAATCAAGCCTTGGTAAATTTAAGAAAATTGAAACTGTATCAAGCATGTTTTCTGACTACAACACTTTGAGATTAGAAATCAATTACAGGAAAAAAAGAAACTGTAAAAACATGAACACATGGAGGCTAAATAATAGACTACTGAATAACAAAGAGATCAGTGAAGAAATCAAAGAGGAAATAAAAAAATACATAGAAACAAATGACAGTGAAATCAGGATGACTCAAAACCATGGGATGCAGTAAAAGCAATCCTAAGAGGGAAGTTAATAGCAATTCAGTTCTTCCTCAAGAAATGAGAAAAATCTCCAGTAAACAACCTAACATTCTACTAAAGCAGCTAGACCAAGAAGAGCAAACAAAACCCAGAGTTAGTAGAAGGAAATAAATCATAGGCAGAACAGAAATAAATGAAATAGAAATGAAGAAAACAATAGCAAAAATCAATGAAACTAAAAGCTGGTTCTTTGAGAAGATAAACAAAATCAATAGACTTTAAGCCAGACTCATTAAAAAAAAGAAAAGGGGATTCAGATCAATAAAATTAGAAATGAAAAAAGAGAAATTACAACTGACACCCCAGAAATACAAAGAATCATTAGAAGACTACTATAAGCAACTCTATGCCAATAAAATGGACAACCTGGAAGAAATGGACAAATTCTTAGAAAGGTACAGTCTCCCAAGACTGAAGCAGGAAGAAATAGAAAATATAGACAGACCAATCACAAGTAATGAAATTGAAACTGCAGTTAAAATTGTCCAACAAACAAAAAGTCCAGGATCAGATGGCTTCATAGGTGAAATGTATCAAGCATTTAAAGAAGAGCTAACATCTATCCTTCTCAGTTCAGTTCAGTCGCTCAGTTGTGTCTGACTCTTTGCAACCCCATGAATCGCAGCACCCCAAGCCTCCCTGTCCATCACCAACTCCTGGAGTTCACTCAAACTCATGTCCATCGAGTCAGTGATGCCATCCAGCCATCTCATCCTCTGTTGTCCCCTTCTCCTCCTGCCCCCAATCCCTCCCAGCATCAGAGTCTTTTCCATTGAGTCAGCTTTTCACGTGAGGTAGCCAAAGTATTGGAGTTTCAGCTTTAGCATCAGTCCTTCCAGTGAACACCCAGGACTGATCTCCTTTAGGAGGGACTGGTTGGATCTCCTTGCAGTCCAAGGGACTCTCAAGAGTCTTCTCCAACACCACAGTTCAAAAGCATCAGTTCTTTGGCGCTCAGCTTTCTTTATAGTCCAACTCTCACATCTGTACATGACCACAGGAAAAACCATAGCCTTGACTAGATGAACCTTTTTTGGCAAAGTAATGTCTCTGCTTTTGAATATGCTATCTAGGTTGGTCATAACTTTCCTTCCAAGGAGTAAGCGTCTTTTAATTTCATGGCTGCAATCACCATCTGCAGTGATTTTGGAGCCCAGAAAAATAAAGTCTGACACTGTTTCCACTGTTTCCCCATCTATTTCCCATGAAGTGACGGGACCAGATGCCATGATCTTAGTTTTCTGAATGTTGAGCTTTAAGCCAACATTTTCACTCTCCTCTTCGACTTTCATCAAGAGGCTTTTTAGTTCCTCTTCACTTTCTGCCATAAGGGTGGTGTTGTCTGCATATCTGAGGTTATTGATATTTCTCCAGGCAATCTTGATTCCAGCTTGTGCTTCTTTCAGTGCAGCGTTTCTCATGATGTACTCTGCATAGAAGTTAAATAAGCAGGGTGACAATATACAGCCTTGATGTACTCCTTTTCCTCTTTGGAACCAGTCTGTTGTTCCATGTCCACTTCTAGCTGTTGCTTCCTGACCTGCATATAGGTTTCTCAAGAGGCAGGTCAGGTGGTCTGGTATTCCCATCTCTCAGACTCTTCCAAAAAATTATAGAATACTCCAAGCTCATTCTGTGAGGCTATCATCTGCCTAATACCAAAACCAAAGATATCACGAAAAAAGAAAATTACAGACCAATATCACTGATAAACATAGTTACCAGAATCTTCCAACAAAATACTAGCAACACGTTAAAAGAATCATACACCCTGATCAAGTGAAATTTTTCCGAGGGATGCAAGGGTTCTTCAATATATATAAGTCAATCATTGTGATACACCATGTTAACAAGTTAAATTAAAAAAACACACACACACATAGAATCATCTCAAGAAATGCAGAAAAGCTTTTGACAAAATTCAACACCCATTTATGATAAAAACTCTCCAGAAAGTGGGCATAGAGGAAACCCACCTCACCATGATAAAGGCCATATATGACAAACCCACAAGAAACATCAGTGATGAAGAACTGAAAGCATTTCCTTTAAGATCAGGAACAAGACAAGGATGTCCACTCTTGCCATTATTATTCAGTATAGTTTTGGAAGTCCTAACTGTGGCAGTCAGAAAGGAAAAAGAAATAAAAGGAATACAAATTGAAAAGAAGAAGTAAAACTGTCACTGTTTGTGGATGATATGACTATATATAGAAAATCCTGAATATGCCACCTCTGATTCGAGCTAATCAATGAATTTGGTAAAATTACAGGATACAAAATTAATGCACAGAAATCTCTTGCATTCCTATATACTAACAATGAAAGATCAGAAAGATAAATAATCCCAATTACTATTGCAACAGAAAGAATAAAATACCTAGGAATGAACGTACATGAGAAGGTAAAAGGCTTCCCTGGTGGCTCAGACGGTAAAAGAATCTGCCTGTAATGCAGGAGACCTGGGTTTGATTCCTGAGTGGGGAAGATCCCCCTGGAGAAGGGAATGGCAACCCACTCCAGTATTCTTGCCTGGAGAATTCTGTGGACAGAGGAGCCTGGCAGACTATAGTCCATGGGGTCACAAAGAGTTGGACATGACTGAGTGACTAACACTTTTACTTTCAAGGAGGTACTTGAAAAAGTCCTGTATTCAGAAAACTATAAGACATTTTTGAAAGAAATCAAAGATGACACAAACAGATGGAGAGATATACCATGTTCTTGGGTTAGAAGAATCAATATCATGAAAATGACTATACTACTTAAAGCAGTAGTTTTGATGAAAGTTTTACTTTCATTTTAGTTTTGAAGGATTTATTAACCAAAGAAACTACACATCACACAAACAATTTCAGTATTTAATAGAAGGTTATTTGACTTAATTTCAGTGTACAATCATTAAAAGAGAAATAAAAACAAAGAGAAAAGTAACAGCATGTATATCACCAAATTTGGACCAACCAACCTCCAGATCTAGACAGTGCTGTTAAGTCCCTCATTAACAGCAATCTGGAGTCCTAATTGGGAAAAAGTCCCAGGTGGTGTGTCTACCCTGTGGGTGAGACTTCAGATTGTAGTTTTGGGGGCTTCCACTTAACAGTTCCAAGCAGCAAACTGATATCATCATCAATTTGTCCACAAAAATGCAGCTCTGGTTTTACTTTAACTTTTTGCTGTTTGTTTCACCTTGTGAGTCATGAGGGGTAGGAAAAGTGTCTCAGGCAGTAAATAATCCACCTGCAATGCAGGAGACCTGGGTTCAATCCCTGGGTGGGGAGATCCTCTGGAGAAGGGAATGGCTACCCACTCAGTATTCTTGCTTGGAGATTCCATGGACAGAGGAGTCAACTTCTTAGATCCTGGATGTGGGAAGTGGGGTTGGGGGAATTGGCCAGACCCTCAGGGGCTTAAGAGAATCTAAGACCTACTCCCTGTCTTATCTAAAGTGCCACCTGACTTGCTTTCCTTGCAGGCAGGCACAGAATCTTTGCAGTATCCAGGGAGATCAGAGGCCTGCTCTCCTCCTTTTGATGTCTGCACAAGACTTCTTCCATTTTAATTTCCCTAAGATAAGTCTATGGATTCAGTACACTGCCTATCAAATTACCAGTGGACTTTTTCACAGAATTAGAACAAAAAATTTTTAGTTTTTGTGGATCCATATAAGACCCTGAGACACCAAAAGCAATCTTGAGAAAGATACCAAAGCAATCTTGAGAAAGAAAAAACGGAACTGGAGTAATCAGGCTCCCTGACTTCAGACTGTACTACAAAACTACAGTCATCAGGACAGTATGGTACTGGCACAAAAACAGAAGTATAGATCAGTGGGACAGGATTGAAAGCCCAAAGGTAAATGCACATACTTATGGTCACCTAAGTGACAAAGAAGGCAAGAATGTTCAATGGAGAAAAGACAGTCTTTTCAACAAGTGGTACTGGGAAAACTGGACAGCTACATGTAAAAGAATGAAATGAGAACACTCTGTTAACACCATATATAAAAATAAAACTCAACATGGAATAAAGATCTAAGTGTAAGACCAGACACCTATACAACTCTTAGAGGAAAACATAAGAACATTCTTTGACATAAACCATAGCAATATCTTTTTTGACCCACTTCCTAGAATAAGGAAAATAAAAACAAAATAAACAAATGGGACCTAATTAAACTTAAGAGCTTTTGTACAGAAAAGAAAACTATAAATGAGATGAAAAAACAACCTTAGAATGGGAGAAAATATTTGCAAATGAAAGCAACCAAGAAAGGACTACCATATGACCATAATTCAAAAAGACACATGCACCCCAGTGTTCATTGCAGCACTGTGTACGTTAGCCAGGACATGAAAGCAACTTAGATGTGCAACTGCAGATGAATGGATAAGGAAGAGGTGGCACATATATGCAGGGGAATATTACTCAGCCGTAAAAATGACAAAATTGGGTAACATTTGTGGAGATGTGGATGGACCTAGAATCTGTCATAGAGTGAAGTAAGTCAGAAAGAAAAAAGTATTGTATATTAATGCATGTATGTGAAATATAGAAAAATGGTATAGGTGATTTTATTTTACAAAGCAGAAATAGAGACACAGATGTAGAGAAGGGACATGTGCACATGGACTGGTGGAGAAGGGGGAGTGGAGTGACTTGAGAGTTTGGGATTGACCTGTATACACTGCCGTGTGTGAAATAGAGAGCTAGCGGGAAGCTGCTTGTAGCACAGGGAGCTCAGCTCAGAGCTCTGTGGTGACGTAGAGGGGTGGGACGGGAGCGGGTGGGAGAGAGGCCCAAGAGGGAGTGTATATGTGTATACATATACATTTACATATGTATACATATGGCTGATTTGTTTTGTTGTACAACATTGTAAAGCAGGTATACCCCAATTAAAATAAATACTTTAACTAAATTCATAGAAGTGCTGTGTTGATTTATATTTTATATTTGTTTCTTTAGATAAATACAATGATAGAGTTGTAAAATGTACTGACTACAAGCTAGGCACTGTACTAAATGTTTTATAAGCAGTGTTTTATTCTTATAACTATTCTGGAAGGCAGACAGGGTTGTTGTTTCTCCTTTATAGGGAAAAAAAAACACACAAAAAATGGAAGCACAGAAAGTTTGTCCTTTACATATGGTCATGGAGCTAGTAAATGGGATAGGTTGGCCTTTAACTCAGTATGACTTTAGAATTTATGCCCTTAACTACTCTGCTAAATGGCCACTCTAGTTTTGGAATATTTTATAAGTTTGATTTAATTGGTAAATTTATTGTAAATGATAGTCCTCTCAAGGCATTATTTAGTCAGTTAAATAAACATTTTTGCTAGTTGGGTTGATCTAGTATTAGTTCATTAGGTTGTTAAACTTTACCAGTCACACATTGCTGTGACTTGATTTTGACCCACAGTTTCCTTATTTAATCCAAAGATGTGTTTGTGGTAGTATTTGAGTTGTTAATTAATCATGAAGCCAACTTGTGAAGAAATTATTACCTGTAAATGAGTTCCATTTCCCTCATTTTAGAGGCTGTATTGAATATATTTACATGTACATTATACATACACATGCACAATTAGAATTAGTGACATTACAAGGGGCGCTATACAGTGTAAATAGAGGAAGACTGAATGAGTCTTCCTGTTTCATTCAATTTATTTTTTATAAGTTAAATTTGTATCAATGTCTAAAACCTTACTAATGTTAATATTTAAATTATAACTAGATTCATGCTCTCCCCCACCAGAAAATGGCTCTCTTTATCTAAAATTTTATTCTGAAACATTTCCAACATAGAAGAAATTTGAAAGAACTTTACAGGGGACACTCATAACTCACCACTTTGATTTTCTTATTACCATTTTATTATACTTATTTCATCACATATATATCCATCTATCCCTCCTTCATCCATCTTGATTTTTGATGTGTTGGTACATCACTGCCTGTATACTTCAACAAGTATTTCATTAACTGGCATTCAATATTTATTTAGTTTCTTTTATTTAAAAAAATTTTAATGGAGTATTGTTGATTTACAGTATTGTGTTCGTTTTCAGTTCAGTTGCTCAGTTGTGTCCAACTCTTTGTGACCCCATGGACTGCAGCACACTAGGCCTCCATGTCCATCACCAACTCCCAGAACTTGCTCAAACTCATGTTCATCGAGTTGGTGATGCCACCCAACTATCTCATCCTCTGTCGTCCCCTTCTCCTCCTGCCCTCAATCTTTCCCAGCATTGGGGTCTTTTCCAATGAGTCGGTTCTTCTCATCAGGTGGCCAGAGTATTGGAGCTGGAGCTTCAGCTTCAGCGTCAGTCCTTCCAATGAATATTCAGGACTGATTTCCTTTAGGATTGACTGGTTTGAATCATATATATATATATATATATACACACACACATATGCTGCTGCTACTGCTGCTAAGTCGCTTCAGTCGTGTCCAACTCTGTGCGACCCCATAGACGGCAGCCCACCAGGCTCCCCCATCCCTGGGATTCTCCAGGCGAGAACACTGGAGTGGGTTGCCATTTCCTTCTCCAGTGCATGCAAGTGAAAAGTGAAAGTGAAGCCGCTCAGTCGTGTCCGACTTATTCTCTCTTTTTTAGATTCTGTTCCCATGTAGGCCATTACAGAGCACTGAATAAAGTTCCCTGTGCTGTATTAGCGAGTTCTTACTAGTTACCTGTTTTATACATAGTAGTGTGTATATGTCAATCCCAATCTCCCAGTTTACCCCCCTCCCCCACCCTGATACCCATAAGTTTATTTTCTACATCTGTGACTCTCTTTCTGTTTTGTAAGTAAGTTCATTTGTACCATTTTTTTTTTTAAGATTCCACATTTAATGGTGAAATTGTAGAGTCCCAAGAACATTATAACTCTGGTTTTATAATTTCATGATTTTTACCATTTAATTTTATAGGTATGTTAGAAGTTTTGGGAAAATGACTGCATCATTCAAGTTGGAAACTATTTCCAAAACAGAGCGCAAATATCTCTATGCTCTTGCTTACTGGAATTAAAGCAAGAAAGGAAGTGAAACTTGTGTCAGAACTGCCTGTGAACTGTCCAGTGCTATATAACTCTTTATTCACTCAGTGCAGTTATGTCAGCAGCTTCATAATGGTGAAGAAAGTAGTTTATTTATAGCTTTAAAAATATTTTTATTGAGTGTGACATAAATGCAATGAACTATACATTTCTTAGGTGTGCAGGTGTAGCTCAGTTAGATTTTATATTTATCTAACTCTCTAATCCAGATCCGTGTCCAGATCAAGATCTGGAGTAGTTCCAGCTTATATCTGTTTTAATCTACATCATGGTTATTATTTCCAGCTTATTATTTTAATCTGTATCATGGTTATTATGAAGTTTGTGGGGTGTTTTCATGTTTTTTGGGTTTTACTTTGATACAGATATTAATCAGTGTACATTAGAAGACATTAAAATTACTTTGAGACAGTAGAAACAGCAAAATGTCAGAAGGAATCTTACTTTTAGAAGTGTTTATTAATAGGAACCAGTAACTGCCGTATTGTGTCCACAGACAAATCCGCTTTACTGATAGTAATGTATTCTTCTCTGTAGGATGTAGTATATAGTAACGTATTCTTCTCTGTAGGATGTAGTATATAGTAACGTATTCTTCTCTGTAGTATGTAGTATATAGTAATGTATTCTTCTCTGTAGGATGTAGTATATAGTAATGTATTCTTCTCTGTAGTATGTAGTATATAGTAATGTATTCTTCTCTGTAGGATGTAGTATATAGTAATGTATTCTTCTCTGTAGGATGTAGTATATAGTAATGTATTCTTCTCTGTAGGATGTAGTATATAGTAATGTATTCTTCTCTGTAGGATGTAGTATATAGTAATGTATTCTTCTCTGTAGGATGTAGTATATAGTAATGTATTCTTCTCTGTAGGATGTAGTATATAGTAATGTATTCTTCTCTGTAGGATGTAGTATATAGTAATGTATTCTTCTCTGTAGTATGTAGTATATAGTAATGTATTCTTCTCTGTAGGATGTAGTATATAGTAATGTATTCTTCTCTGTAGTATGTAGTATATAGTAATGTATTCTTCTCTGTAGGATGTAGTATATAGTAATATATTCTTCTCTGTAGGATGTAGGAGCAGTTCCAGTTTGCCTGCCATTAGTCCTTCCCCACAGGGGTTACAACGTACCTTCTTGTCTTATAAAGTCTTTTGATTAAACAAAAAATTTTTGCCGGAAAGTGTTTTGAAGGAATTGATGAGTTTGTAAATGAAAACTAAATTTGTACTAAAAATTTAGGTTCAAGGATACTGGTTGTTATAAATAACTGGCTGGCATTATTAAGCTGTTGGTAATATTGGATTATTATTTCTTATTTTGCATTGGTATTCTCATTACAGTGAAAGCAACTTCTCTCCCAAGTTTAATGAAAAGGATGGGCAGGTTGAGAGAAAGAGCCAGAATGGCCTGTATGAGGTTAAAAATGGAAGACCTAGGTAAGTACTGTGGTGGGGCATCTTACAATAATGGGTCTTTAAAAGGTAGAAAATAATTGTCAATGAAAATTCACTTAACAATCAAGGTAAGAAAAAAGCAAATTTTATGTAAACCAAACTAAGAGTTACAACTTGGAAGACAGACTCTCAGGAAGCTCTGCGAAGTGTTCCACCTGTTAGAAGATACTGTTGTTTAGTCACTAAGTCTTGGTGAACTCTTTTGTGATCCCATTAGGGATTTCCCAGGCAAGAAAGGGGATCCTCCTGACCCAGGTATTGAACCCACATCTCCTGCATTATTAGCAGGTGGCTTCTTTACCACTGAGCCACCAGGGAAGCCCTGTTAGAAGGTGTAGTCATGTTCTTTTAAGAAGTTACATTGCTAGTGTCAGAAGAAAGGGAAAATAATAATCTTTATGGTCATGAAAGCACTCTCATCTTTGAGAAGGTCTGGTTAATGTACAGATACACTGCACATTAGGGATGCTAGGAGAGGCCCAGATGGACACACAAAATTTTTGGTCTAAATTTTTTTGTCCTGCCTTAAAATACACATTTTATTTTATCAATGTAATTAACATTTATTAAGGGCTTGCATATATCAGACCTTGTCTGAAATAATTTATATATGTGATTTAATTAAATCATAATAATAACCCTGTGGATGGATATTTTTAGTTCCATTTACAGATAAGTAGAGAAAATGCAAGTAGTTTGCATATGGTGAGTAAGTGCTGGAAGGAATTGAATGCATCTTCTTATAACTTTACCTTGAAATAGAAATAATAGCAGTTGACTCTTGAACAAAATGGGGCTTAAACTACACAGGCCCACTTATACATGGATTCTTTTTCAGTAGTAAATATTACAGCACTGCTCCATCTGAGTTTGGTTGAATACCTGAATGTGGAACCACAGATAGAGGGGAACTGTGTGTATAGACGGTAGACTATAAGTTTATATGGAAGCATTGTTCAAGGGTCAACTGTAATTGAATAAATTAACAGAAGGAAAGGATTAAGAATTGTATTTCAGTGATTATTTATAAAATGAGATAATACTTTTAAGAATTTATCCAAATATGTAAGAGTAAAAATAAGAACAACCTAACAGTTTAACATCGTTTTTTTCTTTTGGCCATGTCGTGTGGCAAGTGGGTGGGATGTGGGAATCTTAGTTCACCAACTAGGGATCAAACCTGTGCCCAGTGAAAGCGTGGAGTCTTCACCACTGGACCACCAGGAAATCCCTCTTTTTGTACTTTTAAAAGTGATTTTTCTACACAACTCGAAAATTTTCAGTTTTTCTTAAGTCATCATAAAAGGAAGAAATGTAAAAATTAGCATGCCTCCAATAAAAAAAAATAGAAAAATCACAGATTTGGTAATCATACGTATCACCTTGTAGAAATTTTGCAAAAGCTAAAAATATTTTTAGTTCTTCTCAAGCAAGGAAATAGTAGTGCTCCTCTCATGCCAACCTGGTCTTTCAGTTTTGCTAAATTCTTTCTTTGTTCATAGCTCACTCACTTTTCTGTGTTACTGAGTCTTTTCAAGTCAAACTTGTCTTGCATTTGACTTACTCCTTAAGTTCTCTTCTGGGCAAAATATGTTAGAAGATATTTACACATATAAAAGGACAGAAAAGGCAAAGGAAAGATAGCCTGTTTTAGTCAAGACTTGGAAACCAACTCTAGCTTGCCTGAGTAAAAAAGTGAACTTTACTCTAGGACTACAGAATCATCTCAGGAATCCAAAGCAGAAATGCAGCTAACTTTAGGAAAGGGTAGAGTTTGGAAATCCATTAGAACTGTCTCTGCCTTATGTCTGCTTTCCTTTATATGTTATCTTTGTTTTGCTTTTTCTGCAAATAGCTTTCTCTGTTGCTCAGGCAGTAGGGTAATCTATATATCTTTGCTACAGCTTCTAGTTTATCAGTTACAGGCTTGGTCTTTCTCTTAATATTGGCTTTGATCATTTGTATTCAAGGGTGTATGGTTACATGGAATAAAACATAGTTACTGACCACCCTGCCCCTCTTCCTGAATTTGCAAAGTAGAGTAATTGTAACCTGGCCAAGTGTCTTGCCTTTCTGTTTTTATTTGCAAGTCTTGCTGAAATATTTCTGAGTCCAGTATAAAACAATATAAAAATTGACTCAATTTTAATAACAGTCGCAAAGAAGAGCAAAATAAAAAAGAGTGGCTGGGACTTCCCTGGGGGCGTAGTGGTTGAGAATCCATCTGCCAGTACAGGGAGCATGAGTTTGATCCCTGGTCCAGGAAGATCCCAAATGCTGTGGAGCAACTAGACCTGTGACCCACAACTTCTGAGCCCACGTGCTGCAGCCACCGGAGCTCCTGTACCTAGAGCCCATGCTCCGCCACAAGAGAAGCCACTGAAATGAGAAGCCTGAGCACTGCAGAGGAGAAAGCCCCTGCAGCAACAAAGACCCAGTGCAACCATAAATAAAAAAATAGTTAAAAAGATAACTGAAAGGGAAAATTTGACGAGTTGTTTATTTACTTTCACATACTGGGAGGACCAAAGATATTAAATAGATAAGATTGCAGATTAGGGCATTTCATTTTACATAATGAAAGTTAAACATTTGAGGAATATTGACTGGAAGAAAATTACTCAGGCGTGAGTGTGCCCTGTTTATCTGATAGACTTTTAAACATTGGGTTGTGGCATTAGGTTAAATAGTTGTTGGCATTTTTATAAAATTGTTTTTAAAAATTGAATTTGGTATATTTGAAATCTTGAAATATTAAGTATTTCTACTTCATTATATGCTGTGTGCTGTGGGCTAAGTCGCTTTAGTCATGTCCAACTCTGTGCAGCCTTTATGGACTGTAGCCCTCCAGGCTCCTCTGTCCGTGGGATTCTCCAGGCAAGAATACTAGAGTGGGTTGCCATGCCCTTCTCCAGGGGATCTTCCGACCCAGGGATGGAACCTGTGTCTCTTATGCCTGCCTTCACTGGCAGGCAGGTTCTTTACCACTAGCACCTCCTGGGAAGCCCTCATTATATGCTACACAATATCTATTACTGATAATAAAAATCTAGAACCCACTATGAAATAAATGGACTTTAAAATGTAATCAAAACTATATGAGTGAGACAGGTTGTAAGAGAGTGAAGTATGAAAAGAGGATGATGAGAAAGGGAAGAGAAGTGTGGATATACTGGATAAAGCATTGCTGTTGCAGAATTAGACTGGGATTAGTGCAGAGCATTTCAGCCTTCCAGATTTAAAACAACTCTGGAAATGAGATCCTCCTCCTGGAACAGGCCCAGGCGTGAAAGAAAAGTTAAATAACACTGTAAAGAAATACGTGCTTTGAATGTCAAATATGTAATAGTGCTAATGGATTTGTGTGGGGATCTGATTTCCCTCTTAGCACCTTGTTTTGGGCCATATCAAGTTTGGTTCAAAAAGATGAGTACGTTCAGTTGGTTTTATGGTTTTTTGTTTTTCCAGAAATCCTGCAGGACGGACTGGACTGGTTGGCCGGGGGCTTTTGGGGCGATGGGGCCCCAATCATGCTGCAGATCCCATCATAACCAGGTAAGAGCTGAAAACACATTTCAGTAACAAAGAGACAAGTAATTGGAAACATACAGACACTAACCATGTTTTTACATGTCCATCATATACATATGCAAATGTATGTATATGTATGTGTTTATATATATAGTTATCCCTTGATATTTTAGGGGATTGGCTCTTGAAGAGGCCCCTGTGCCTCAAGCAGGTAGCAAAATCTGTGGATATACAGGTCGCTTACATAAAATGGAATAGTATGGTTGACCTGTCTTATCCGAGGGTTCCACATTTGTGGATACAGAGAGCCGACTGCATGTGTGTGTGTGTGTCGGTATATACACAGGCATATATATACATATGTATGTATGCAACCATGAAATTAAAAGGCGCTTGCTCCTTGGAAGAAAAGCTATGAAAAACCTGGACAGCATATTAAAAAGCAGAGATATTACTTTGTCAACAAAGGCCCGTCTAGTCAAAGCTATGGTTTTTCCAGTAGCCATCTATGGATGTGAGAGTTGGACTGTGAAGAAAGCTGAGCGCAGAAGAATTGATGCTTTTGAACTGTGGTGTTGGAGAAGACTCTTGAGAGTCCCTTGGACTGCAAGGAGATCCAACCAGTCCATCCTAAAGGACATCAGTCCTGGGTGTTCATTGGAAGGACCGATGCTGAAGCTGAAACTCCAATACTTCTGTCA
>NW_011494460.1:1225418-1245689 GCF_000754665.1 Bison bison bison
AAACTCCAGTACTTTGGCCACCTCATGTGAAGAGCTGACTCATTTGAAAAGAACCTGATGCTGGGAGGGATTGGGGACAGGAGGAGAAGGGGACGACAGAGGATGAGGTGGTTGGATGGCATCACCGACTTAATGGACATGGGTTTGGGTGGACTCCAGGAGTTGGTGATGAACAGGGAGGCCTGGCGTGCTGGGGTTCATGGGGTCGCAAAGAGTCGGACACGACTGAGCGACTGAACTGAATTGAGCTGTCTTTTCTTGCTTTTGGTCTTGATCACCTCCAAACCAACTTCCAAACTTTTGTCAACAATAAGTGGGTTTTCTGAAATACAAATTGCTAACAGCTTTTAACCTGCTTAAAAACGTTCTCTGGCTCTCTAAGCAGATGAATTTGATGAATTCTTGGCCTACTTCAACCTCATCATCCATCTTTCCCTCACTGATGTTCATACTGCCATGTACACTTTCAGTTTCTTGAATACATTATTTTGTTTTTATAACTTTGTTTCCTCCCTCTGCATCCTTAAAATCAGATTTGTCTTGTACTAATTGTTCTTTCATTTCTAGCTATCTGTACTCATCAAGCTGTCAGTCTTACAGTTTATTCACCTACATGTCTAGCTCCACTGCTAGGCTGTGAACTCCTTTAGGAGGAATTACAGATGGGGCTTCCCTGATAGCTCAGTTGGTGAAGAATCCACCTGCAATGCAGGAGAACCCAGTTCCATTCCTGGGTCTGGAAGATCCGCTGGAGAAGGGCTAGGCTACCCACTCCAGTATTCTTGGGCTTCCCTTGTGGCTTAGCTGGTAAAGAATCTGCCTGCAATGTGAGAGACCTGGGTTCGATTCCTGGGTCTGGAAGATCTGCTGGAAAAGGGATACACTACCCACTCCAGTATTCTGGCCTGGGGAATTCCATGGAGTGTATAGTCCATGGGGCCCCAAAGAGTAGGACATGACTGAGCAACTTTCACTTTCATGGGTTAGATGTAGTGTTCAGCCACATTATAAAGACTTGGACACTCATATCTAAGCTGGTGTATTTTAATCTCATGCAGAATGAGAATTAGATTGTAGGCTTTCTGTTTTGGTTTTGTACTGCAAGTTCAAAATCTTTGTCTTTGCCTAAGGGGCTATTAGAACTATTCTTAACATTTGGCAGGCGGAGGTAGATGTGGTGTAGGGAAGGGGACAGGGAGATTTATCAACATCTTTGGGAAGGAGGCTCTGATTACAAAAAGCACATTTTGAAATTAACATTGCCTTGATGCTTTAAGAATATTCAATTAAATTTGAAATATAAAATTAAAGGATAGAGTGAGATTTCTTTTATCAAAAAAGGGGATAAAGATTGAGAAGCATTTTTTTTTTTTTTTTTTTGAGACCAACTGGACATGAAACAACAGACTGGTTCCAAATAGGAAAAGGAGTACGTCAAGGCTGTATAGTGTCACCCTGCTTATTTAACTTATATGCAGAGTACATCATGAGAAACGCTGGGCTGGAAGAAGCACAAGCTGGAATCAAGTTTGCTGGGAGAAATATCAATAACCTCAGATATGCAGATGACACCACCCTTATGGCAGAAAGCAAAGAAGAACTAAGGAGCCTCTTGATGAAAGTGAAAGTGGAGAGTGAAAAAGTTGGCTTAAAGCTCAACATTCAGAAAACGAAGATCATGCATCTGGTCCTGTCACTTCATGGGAAATAGATGGGGAAACAGTGGAAACAGTGTCAGACTTTATTTTTCTGGGCTCCAAAATCACTGCAGATGGTGATTGCAGCCATGAAATTAAAAGACGCTTACTCCTTGGAAGGAAAGTTATGACCAACCTAGATAGCATATTCAAAAGGAGAAACATTACTTTGCCAACAAAGTTTCGTCTAGTCAAGGCTCTGGTTTTTCCTATGGTCATGTATGGATGTGAGAGTTGGACTGTGAAGAAAGCTGAGTGCTGAAGAATTGATGCTTTTGAAGTGTGGTGTTGGAGAAGACTCTTGAGAGTCCCTTGGACTGCAAGGAGATCCAACCAGTCCATTATAAAGATCATTCCTGGGTGTTCTTTGGAAGGAATGATGCTAAAGCTGAAACTCCAGAACTTTGGCCACCTCATGTGAAGAGTTGACTCATTGGGAAAGACTGATGCTGGGAGGGATTGGGGGCAGGAGGAGAAGGGGACGACAGAGGATGAGATGGCTGGATGGCATCACTGACTCAATGGACGTGAGTTTGAGTGAACTCCGGGAGTTGGTGATGGACAGGGAGGCCTGGCGTGCTGCGGTTCATGGGGTCACAAAGAATCAGACATGACTGAGCAACTGAACTGAACTGAACCGAACCTGTATTACATAATCTTCTTTTCTGAAAACAGGGTGAACTGTTAAAAGCAATTATTACAGATCTTTTTTACTACTTATATTAATAATTCTTAAAAAGGTTCCTTGGATAAAAAAGAAAAGAAACTCTTAATGATCTTCCTTTAAATTCTGTTCTGCTTTAAAATCTTTTTGATAAATTTTACTTTAGTAAAAAGTATATCTTGAATTTTTATTATGGAGACTATAATATCCTTTATTGAAAGTAGACATTTGGTTTGTAACAGTGCTAAATAAAGAGTATTTTTTTAATGCAAAACAATATTTCTTTATAAAACTAGCTGATTTGAGGTAAATGTATATACACTATTATAAAGAAAAATACATCTTTATATTTTTGTCTTAAGCTTGGTTTAGGACCTTGATCTTTGTTCTGAATCACTTATGATCTTACATTACTGTTTATAGGTGGAAAAGGGATAGAAGTGGAAATAAAATCACCCATCCCATTTCTGGGAAAAACATCTTGCAGTTTGTTGCAATAAAAAGGAAAGACTGTGGAGAATGGGCAATCCCAGGGGTAAGCATTAAAATAAAGTCAAATCAATGTTTTCAGTTCTTTTTAGTTGCTTTACTTATATAATGCAAGGTTATCGCATATGGATCTTTTCTACTCCCTTAAGTCTCTTTCCTCCCTACTTCAGTTAGTAATTCCTTTGCAGTGAAGTATCATTGTTAATGACAAATGTAGAATAATACAACAAAGCTGTTAAAATCTGAG
This sequence comes from Bison bison bison, assembly GCF_000754665.1. Taxonomy (NCBI): domain Eukaryota; kingdom Metazoa; phylum Chordata; class Mammalia; order Artiodactyla; family Bovidae; genus Bison; species Bison bison. The sequence continues at coordinate 1,228,516 of NW_011494460.1, forward strand.
TCTTAATTCTACAACCCTTGAGGAAGAACATGGACTTTGATGTTAGACCTGGGCTTGTGTTTTAGCCTTTCCACTTGGAGCTGAGTGCTGTGGAGTTCAGACCTTTGTTCTAAAAATAATCATATTTATTTCACAGGATTATTAGAGAGAGCATTTAAAGCACCTGGTATTGTAGATACTCACTAATGCTGAGTCTTGTCTTAGAACCCATCCCCTACTCTAAGACCAAAGTAACATTTTCAGTACTTTAAAAAAAGATAACACATTACTTACCATTACTTACAGTTTTTAAAGTTTCTATAATATCATCAGGAAGAGTATACTTTTATTGAGTTCACGTCAGTGGTATTTCAAGTGGCTTTAAAAAAATGTGTATGTGTTCAAGAGCGGGTTTTATATTTTATGCCGTATTGTTAAACGGAGATAGTTTGATAAGAGGATGACTCGTCCTATACACATTCTGCTATCTGCAAGAATGGTTTCTTTCTTTGTAGGGTGAAATGGAATGAAAATGAAGATTGTAGCTGTACGAGCCAAATAAACTTCACACATGCTGAATGCAAAATACAATGATATCATCATCATCATAGGATTTTCTGTTTTTATTGTCATTTGAAATTCTGATCAGTCAGGGAACTATTGTTGTCAAATATAATTTTGAGAGTCGTTCACCTCAGTGTATTTTGAGCATCCGAGGATATGGCAGAGCTACATGAGCAAGCATCCCTGTCTTCTTGGTGCCTGCACTCCAATGAGGGAGACCATACAAGATGAATAAGTTCTTGTATGTTAGGTGATAAGTATTAAGAAAACTAAAGCAAAGAAGGGGACTAGGAAGTGTTGGGAGAGCTTGCAATTATAGATGGAGGGTGGTTATAGAAGGTCTCCTGAGAGAAGGCGACATCTAAGTGAAGATCTGGAGGAGGTGGACAAGTGGCCCATGTAGATATCTGGGGAAAGCGCCTTTACGTAGAAGCAGTAGCAGTTGCAAAGGCCTTAAGGTTGGGATATGTCTGGCACATCCTAGGAACATTGAGGAGGTCACTGGAATGACTGGTGGGGAAAGTATCAGTTTGTTGTATTCTTGCCTCCAGCCCTTCCTTCTGTAGCTTGACTTTGGAAAATACCAGGAAAGGGTCTGACAGGCTCAGTTATCATAGGCTAACCTTGGACCATTTACTGTGGTTGAGTATATATATGGTTGATACCCTGCTAAGCTACTTCTGCTAGAAACAAATGATTTAGAGAAGAGCATATTATAGAAGATTATGGACAGATAGAGCAACATATCCCTGGAGAAGGAAATGGCAACCTACTCTGGTATTCTTGCCTGGGAAATCCCGTGGACAGAGGAGCCTGGCGGGCTACAAAACATGGGGTTGCAAGAGTCAGACACGACTGAGCGCCTAAACCAACACCCACCACAAAGCAATATATGTCCGCTGTATCAGTCAGTAAATATTTATGGATTGAATTAAAGCTTTTCCTTTTTCTTTTTAAACAAAAATGTGACTCTCAGGGGATGGTGGATCCAGGAGAGAAGATTAGTGCCACACTGAAAAGAGAATTTGGTGAGGAAGCTCTGAACTCCTTACAGAAGTCCAGCGCTGAAAAGAGAGAATTACAGGAAAAGTTGCAGAAGCTCTTCAACCAGGAACATCTAGTGGTAAGAAATGATTTCTAAGAAGGATTTAGTCCTGGGAATTAATGAAAATTACTTAAAATTCACCTGAAAATCTGGTAGATTATTCTCTGAATAAAGTGAAATACCTGTATATTTGAAATACATGTTCATAAAACAAATTGTAGCTCTTCTCTGTGAATAAATTCCTACTTAAATTTTTATAGCCCAACTTTACATCATTTATTATAATACGTTTTTTCCTCATAGTTTTTCTTTAGACTCAGTGTGAGCTAATGTGATACTGAGTTCACTCATCTAACAGTAAATCTTTTCTGTTTTTAAAATATTTGCAAGAATTCAGCTTTTTTGAAAGGACATAGATTTTACCTTAGGTCGTTCAGAGTGCTTCTCGTTCATAACAGTTTAAGTCCGATGTCTGTTTTGCTTATGTGTCCTTTGTGGTTTAAGAAATCACTATGAGGCATATGTGCACTAGCAATAAGGAGAAGAATGGATTTTCTTTTTTGTTGCTGTTGGCTTTTGTTTGACGTGCTTTATTTTCTTCCTAGAATTAGGATTTCTTAGTTGTTTATATTGTCTGGGTTTTGGGTCACATTTGTGTTAGATGGCTGGATCCAAGTCTTTTCATGTATTAAGAGCTTAAATATTAGTCTTTACTAACCTTGTTTATAGATCTTTGTTTAACTAGAAGAGTCTGCCTTTGTATGTCCAAAACTGTAACCATGGAAATTGTTTAAATTGGCGTATGATTGCTTTACAGCACCGTGCTAGTTCCTGCTGTAAGTGGCACGAGTCAGCTGTGTGTACACATATATCCTGAGTCTCCCTCTCACACCCCCTGCAGAAATTATTAAAACAGAAAAATATTTACATGAAGAGTCTTAAAAAAAAGCATATGGCCCAAATATGATTATTCTTACATTCTGAAATTAGAATCTGAGGTGTTGAGGGTTTTGTGAATGTTAGATAGCGCTACCTCAGAATGTTCTTGAGACTATTGTTTCCTGGGAAATTTATGTATTTAAAAAAATATTTTGTTCATTTGATGCTATTATAAATGGAATCACTTTACTTTGTTAATTTCATTTTCACATTGACTTTTTTTGGCCACTTTTTCTTTTTGAGGAATCTTAGTTTCCCCTGGTAAAGGCACCAAGTCCTAACCACTGGACCACCAGGGGATTCCCTCCCTGGGACATTTAGAACAAGCATATGGAATGTTACATTAAAGGTTCTGTAATATTTATATTTCTTTTGTGTGTGTGTGTGTGATAAAAAGCACATAGCATATAATATGCCCACTTAACCATTTTTTAAGTGTACAATTAATTAATGTTAATGAAATGTGCATTGTTTTGCAACGGATATTTCTGATTCTGAAGAAGGCAGCATGTTCTGCTCTACCCATTCCTTTTCACTCTACGCTTTTTTTCTCATGTCTCCTTTAAAAAAACAGATATATAAAGGTTATGTTGATGATCCTCGAAACACTGATAATGCATGGATGGAGACAGAAGCTGTGAATTACCATGATGAAACAGGTAATTTTACCAATGTTCATTAAACTAACTGAATTAGTGGATCAATTTAAGTCAAGCAGCCTACTAGGACACAATTAAATCTGGACTATTTCAGTATTTTAAGTCAATCATCTAATGATTATAGAAGTATATTTGTATGAAATCAGATTGTTGATATTAAGATAATATATTTTAAAAAATGAAAGAATATGTAGAAGAAAGCTTTAAAAGTGTTACCAGTAACGAATCTCCTTTAATCCATTGGTGAGTCAGACACGACTGAAGCGACTTAGCAGCAGCAGCATGTAAAATTAAGGTTAAAATTGTAAACTGATTATGTGCCTTAAAGTTGTCAAATTGTTTGAGTCCATTTGTATGAAACAAAAGCAAAAGCAAAAGCAGAAGATTTGGGTAGGAAGTACGAGTATAATAAAGGAAATGGGATTTATGTCTGTCTTAATGTTTGAAATAATTTTATAGTAAGCATGTATTCTTAAAATGCAAAATAATACCGAAAAAATTGCAACTGTTGAACAAACTTCAAATGGATGATTTTCTTCTGGTCAGTGGATTTAAAAATTTAGCAGGTGGGTGGAAATCTGTTATTGTAAAAAGCAAGGGGGAATCTGCTATTTAGAAAATTAATTGCAATTTTAATATTTGTTGAGTGGCTTCTCTTGAAACATTTTATTGCTAAATTGGATGACCTTTTAGATACTTTGTTTTCATCTGTAGCAAAATGAAGTGGTACCATGTCAGGGAACTAATTGTTGTATTCATGGTTGCTGAATGTTGCCTTCATGTTGCATTCCAACTGTTGCTGGAAACATGGGGGGAGAGAGACTGATCATGTCTGAGGTCTCAGGCAAGTCCCTGGGATGGACTGCCAAGTGAGAGTCCTTGGCTTCATGCAGGAAGGAATTCAAGAGCGAGCTGAAGTAGAGTGAGCACAGATTTATTCAGGGAGGTACACACTACATATGGAGAAGGCAATGGCACCCCACTCCAGTACTCTTGCCTGGAAAATCCCATGGACGGAGGAGCCTGGTGGGCTGCCGTCCATGGGGTCACCAGGAGTCGGACATGACTGAGCGACTTCACTTTCACTTTTCACTTTCATGCATTGGAGAAGGAAATGGCAACCCACTCCAGTGTTCTTGCCTGGAGAATCCCAGGGACGGCAGAGCCTGGTGGGCTGCCGTCGTCTATGGGGTCGCACAGAGTCGGACACGACTGAAGCGACTTAGCAGCAGCAGCAGCACACACTCCATAGACAGAGTATAAGCTGTCTCAGAAAGCAAGAGACTCTGAAATATGGGGTGTTTGGTTTTTATGGGCTGGGTAATTTCATAGGCTAATGAGTGGGAGAATTATTCTGGCTGTTTTGGAAAAGGGGGAGGGGATTTCCAGGGATTGGATCACACTCACTTTTTGACCTTTTATGGTTAGCCTCAGAACTGTCCCGACTCCTGTGGGTGTGTTATTTAGCATATGCTGATGTATTATAATGAACATATCAAGATCTAGTCTGCCATCTTGGACCTAGTTGGGTTTAACCAGTTTATATTGTGTCCTCAGTGGCTGTATCATTAAAGGTTATGCCTTGCCCCTTCCTGTCTCAGTATAACCTTGTGCAAATCACATGTTCTCTTGGACTCAGTTTTTTCCTTATAAAATTGGCTGCAACTAGATTTGTCACTTTTACATTCTTGCTGAACTTGGGGAAACTCCCAGCACAAGTTTCATTACTTCTATACAACAACTGTAAGCTAAGTATTAGAACAATTCATTTTGGTATTAAGAACTTAAATATTTCAGAAGGAAAAATAATGCATATGTGATTTAGAAGCAGGTCTCTGCAACTTAAGTACTGATAAATTTGTTAGCTATTTATTTTTGAAGTTAAAAAACAATGACTGATCCTCTAGTGGTTGATTATATAGTGTCTGAGTTGTTCAAATCATTGGTTTCACTGTTTCATTCTTTCTCTAAACGTAAAAAAAATTTTGCAGTCTGATAATTTCACATCTCTGCCATATCTGAGTTTGATTCTGATCCTTTGTCTCCTCAGACTGTGGTCTTTGCCTTTTAGCATGCCTTCTAGTGTTTTTGGAAGGTGAACATGATGTATCTAGTAAAAGGGACTGAGGCAAATAGACCTCTAGTGTGAGGTTTTATGTTTGTCTAAACATAGCTAGGAGTTAGGCTATACTTATTATTTGCTATAATTGTAGGTGTCAGAGACCAAAATTTCCTCCCAGTGGTTTTTTTTTTTTCACCTCCTTTCATCTTTTGATTTCCCTAGAGACTACTTAAATAAGATCTGAGCCATGCAGTTCTTTAAGTTAATGCTCCCTTGTTATTTTATGGAATCTCTATTGCTGTGGGTGTTAAGTTGGAAGCGACACTAAAAGTTCAGCTTCTCTGAGCTAGTGCCAGATCGAATCTCGGAGACAGAGTTTTGGGTGAAGTTGCATAGCTTCTTACATGAAAAGCATAGCTTTATTGCTTTGCCAGGCAAAGGGGGACATAGCAGGCTCCTGTGCATATTCAAGAAGAGTTGTTGATTTTCAGTTTGTATTTTTTTGGTGTGAAGATGGGAGTGATGACCTGCAGGCTCTTTAAATGTCAGACATATAAACTTTACTAACTTTTTAAAATTTCGCTTTGTGTAGTTTATTAGTTGACCAGAGGGCAGTATACTTTTCAGATGTTATTGGATCTGATAAAGAGCCTGTTGGAGAACATTGTTATTTAGATAATCATATTTTAACTTTTAGACTCAGGTTTACTTCTTAATTCTGGTTCTCCATTGGTTATCGTTTATTGTATTTGCCATGAAGGTACACCAAGAGCTGTCACTTTAGCACTGGGATTTAGAAACCTTTGTGCTGAAATGGGCTTCCCTGGTGGCTTAGACAGTAAAGAATTCTCCTGCAATGCAGGAAACCTGGATTTGATCCCTGGGTTGAGAAAATCCCTTGGAGAAGGGAATGGCAATCCACTCCAGTATTCTTGCCTGGGAAATCCCATGGACAGAGGAGCCTGGCGGGCCTATAGTCCTTGCGGTCACAGAGTTGGACACGACTGAGTGACTAACACTTTCTCTTTCATGTGCTAAACTATTCGATTGATTCTTTTAAGAAGCAGCATTATTATTTTATTATTTCAAATGTAATCATTATAAAGGATACATGTGTTTAGAATGAGTTATTTAGGAAATAGGTGACATAAAGTGGAAAGAATTTTAAAGCAGCAGTTATTTCATTTCCCAAAGGTAATGACTGTTAACATTTTATTTTCTTCCACATTTGTATAGCTGTTTTTAAAATAAAAATGGGCTAACACTCTACATTTTATTTTGTTACTTACAATTTCACTTAATATATTAATACATAACGGACATATTTCCATGTCAGTATGTGGAGAGCTTCTTCACTTTTAATGATTATATGGGAATCCAGTGGACTCTTATCATTTATTTAATCTGTGCCCTCTCAATGGAAAGTTTGGTTATGTCCTCGTTTTCCTCTTCGTTTATAAATAGTGTTGTCTTGAATACTTCAATAAGCTTTTCTTTTTATTTCCTTAGGGTAAATCCTTTGAAGTGAAATTATTTGGTTGCTTATGGTCTCCCTAGTGCCTCTTACAGAGTCTGGTGCATAAGAGCCAATCTGATATTTGTTGCATGAATGCTTATCAAAGAGCACTTGCTTTTTAAAAGCTCTTGATAAATACTGCCAAACTATCCTACAGAAATATCCCATTTAGATTGCGAACTGTGATTGAAAACATTTATTTTTAATTTTTGATAATTATAGATATTTTAATAAAAATTTATAAGTATATGGTTTCTGATTTGGTGTAATACTTGGAAAAGTGTACTTACCTTATGACTCTAAAGTGAATCATTTATAATTGTTTTCTTTCATTTTTTTAATGTTTAAATCTAATCCCTCTGGAATTTTGATGTGAGGTTTCATGTTTATTTAATGTTAAACTTCTTTTTTTAATAGTAATATTTTTACTTTTTAAAGAGAAAAGCTGGACTTCCCCAGTGGTCCATGGTTAAGAATCTGCCTGTCAATACAGGGGACATGGGTTCAGTCCCTGGTCTGGGAAGATCCCACACGCAGTGGAGCAGCTAAGCCCACATGCTGCAACAACAACAGCCACCACAATGAGAAGCCCACGCTCAGCGACGAAGAGTAGCCCCTGCTTGTCGCAACTAGAGAAAGCCAGCGCAGAGCAATGAAGACCCACATGCAGCCATAAATTGTTCAGCTGCTCAGTTGTGTCTGACTCCTTGCGACACCATGGACTGCAGCCGTAAATACATAAATAAATAGAGTGGTATTGGAGAGGACTCTTGAGAAGCCCTTGGACAGCAAGGAGATTCAACAAGTCAATCCTAAAGGAAATCAATCCTGAATATTCACTGAAAGGACTGATGCTGAAGCTGAAGCTCCAATGCTTTGGCCACTTGATGCAAAGAGCTGACTCATTGGAAAAGACCCTGATGCTGGGAAAGATTGAAGGCAGGAGGAGAAGGCGACGACAGAGGATGAGATGGTTGGATGGGGTCGCTGATTCAATGGACATGAGTTTGAGCAAGCTCTGGGAGATGGTGAAGGACAGGGAAGCCTGGCATGCTGCAGTCCATGGGGTTGTAAAGAGTTGAACACGACTGAGTGATTGAGTTGAACTGAGAAGGAGCAAGAGAGAGAAAAGCTTCTTTTTTTTTTTTCTGCACCCTGTGGCATGTGGGATCCTAGCTGCCTGACCAGGGGAGTGAGTGCACACCCTCTGCATTGGAAGTGCAGATTCTTCACCACTGAACCTCTAGGCAAGTCTGAGAAAAGCTAGCTTATTGGTACCTTTACTTGAAATTTAGAAACTTGGTTAAAATTTGGGCATTTGGGAAATTTGGAATATTCTCATTTTTAATTCAGTCTGCCAGTTAATATGATGATTTAAAATTATTTTGAATAAGAATACTTGAAGGTACAGGATTATGCAGAAACAGAAGTGACTAAATACATTACATTTTCTTGATGATGTTTTTTTCTTTGGTACCAGGTGAAATAATGGATAACCTTACTTTAGAAGCTGGAGATGATGCTGGAAAGGTGAAATGGATGGATATCAGCGATAAACTCAAGCTTTATGCTAGTCACGCTCAGTTCATCAAAAGTGTGGCAGAGAAACGAGATGCACACTGGAGTAAGGACTCTGAGACTGGCTGCCCTGGGTAACAGCTCACAGTCTCCATGTAAGCCAAAAGCCAGGAAAGGAGCATGTACGGAGGAGAAGACAGTATCACAGAACTCATATGTAAAAAGGGCAGGGCAGGTCACTTGGAAATTATTCATTAAATGACAGGCAGTTAGGTTTTGCATCAGAATAAAATTAGCAGGTGTGGTGAAACAACACATAATTTTCTGCTCTTCTGTCAAAAGCGCTGTAAACAATCATTTTGTATATATTTAAGCATGTATTAAACCAAATTGAAACAACTGATGCTCTTTGAAGAATCAGAATTCGAACAAAGATAAATTTAGATGAATTTCTGTTCAGCCATAATTTCTGCTTTCTATGTAATTCTTGTGTGTCAGTTTTGTTTTTCTCCATTGACTTTTGAGGTATGAAGGCTATTCCTATCGAATCAAGCGTCTCTCAGAGGAGTGCCAATCACTATCGCCTAATCTGATTTATCTTTAAATTATTTGGTTCACACTTTGCTTTATATGATCTTGTTGAAGCTGGTTTCAAAAATGGAAAACTTTTGTATTCTTGACTTTAGAGTTGTAAGTTATATGAGGAAATTTCAGTCACCCTTTTAGTCAAAAAAGATCAAGATCGATGAACAAAAGATCATGTTCTCATTTCCAAAAATTCTGAATTACAAAAATGTGTCCAGACAACTAGTAATTTAAATTTATATAGGCATTCCACTCTACTGTAACTGTGGGGAAAGGCTACCCACTGTAGTATTCTGGCCTAGAGAATTCCATGGACTGTATATAGTCTGTAGGGTTGCAGAAGAGTTGGACATGACTAAGCCACTTTCACTTTCACTACTGTAACTGTATGTACCATAAATGAATTAAAAATGATGTTCAGAAAATAAGTGAAATGAGACAGAGGAGGTCTTTGGGAGTTAAAAGTGTCCTTTGTTAGGAAGGGGTTGTTAAGGACTGACTTAAGTTTTTGAGACTCACTGTTAACATTGTCCTTTGAGGAGAGGAAAGAGTTGGTGTTCCAGGTGTTCTTGGAAGCAGGGAAGAGGAAGGAAGATAACACTGCCTTGTCTCAGTGGACCTATCACTTTCTGGCCTATATATCCGTTGGGAAAGTCCCATAGTACTAACACCTATCCACCTGAGGGAGGGACTGTCATAATTCCATCCTCATTCCAGTTGGACTATAGGTGGGTCATTTGAAGAAAAGGTGGTTTAGGGAATAGAGGCATGGTTGTTTTCTTCAGATATTTGATAAAGGTATTAGGCTAGAGAACAAAATGAGGGCTAAGATAAATTAACAAAAAAAGGTTTTGTTTTTTTCCCCCCTTATTTAGTGTCAAAGCTCTTGGTGGTAAACTTTAATTGAACTGACAGGAGGCTTTACTCCCCCTCTGTTTTGCTGAGAAACATTAGAATGTTTGATTTCAGGTTGTTGCCTCAAACCCCTCGGAAAGAGTTATAAGGTTTATGTTCAGTATTTGTTTTCTAAAATCCATAAAATCCTGGTCCTTGGGTGTGTATATGGGACTTGTGCTTGACAAGGATGTGCTTCCCTGAGTGAAGGGTAGGACGACCTTGACCCAGCGTGGAAGAATTTGATTCTTCTTTCACTGTTTGACAGGAAGAAATTGCTTCTTACTGACACTGAATAGGATTTTCTAAAACAAGCTGCTAACAAAATCTCTCAAGAAAGCTTGAGTACTTGCCTGAAGAATGACATTTATTTATGTTTTAATAGTTTTGATGCGTCTAAACTGACATTAGTGAAGATTTTAGGTTGTATTAAAAATTGTCTTTAAAGAATAACTAAAGCACATGATCCACATGTTGCATTTTAGAGTTTTCATTGGAACGTTTACAAAGTATGTAAAACGATAAAACTACTATACACTGTGGACAGGGTAGAAGTAGGTAATCTCACTGTAAGTATCCAGCACCATCTATAATAGAGAAAAAACTGATTAAAATTTTAGTTTAAGACATTTCTGGAGGAATATCTACTCCTATAATAGGTGATATTGCTTTCACATTTGCCTTTCTTATATTTTAGATATAAGGAACATTTTTGTTTTTTAGAGACATTTAGTCAAATAAATAGTGTGGATACCATTTCTTGACTATCTATGTTATAGCTCTCAATCCTCACAAGAATCCTGTGAAGTTAGGTGGTATTATTCCCACTTCACAGATGAAAATGAAATTTAGAAAGGTTGCCCCAAGGTTTATTCAGTAAGCAACAGAACTGGATTTGCGAGGTCCCAGAAACAATTCTCTGTCTTTTGTGTTCCTTACTAAGGTTGTGAAGCTTTTATTATTTCTTACTTTAAGTTTGTAGTTTGGTAGATTCTTTATTACTTAAGCAATACTCATGTTATCCATAGCACATTTATGGCTTGTTACTTGAAATTTAAGAGCCACATCTGATTAGGCTCATGTTACTGAGCTTGTTGGCGTAATCATGGCCCAGAGACGACTTATTGATCATATCTTAACCTACGGATGAGTGGTTACGCCCAGTGTTTGTCTTGGTAGCAGGTTGTTCTTAAGACTTTAAAGCATTTCAAATGCAAATAGAAGCAAGATACTAAACCTGCCAAAGAGGGCGCCTAAAATTTCTAACCACTTTCAGAAGCTAAATGCTACTCTGTCTTACAGTATAAGGACTTACGGTGGTTGCTGTTATTTTCTAAAATATTTGTGAAGTTTTAATAAATATATTGATTTTAAAGTACATCATCTGAAGAAGCATGTGTAATTTTTTGGTCTTGTTTACATCTATTTTAATCATATTATTAACATCAGTATGGGCACAATCTGAGGCTATTCAACTCTTAGGATAAAAGTATTTAAAATGTATGCTGCTGCTGCTGCTACATCACTTCAGTGTGTCCGACTCTGTGTGACCCCATGGACGGCAGCCCAACAGGCTCCCCCGTCCCTGGGATTCTCCAGGCAAGAACACTGGAGTGGGTTGCCATTTCCTTCTCCAATGCATGAAAGTGAAAAGTGAAAGTGAAGTCGCTCAGTCATGTCTGACTCTTAGTGTCCCCATGGACTGCAGCCTACCAGGCTCCTCCGTCCATGGGATTTTCCAGGCAAGAGTACTGGAGTGGGGTGCCATTGCCTTCTCTGATTTAAAATGTCTAGTAATGCTTAAAAGATACTTGGAGGGACTTCCTTGGTGGTCCAGTGGCTAAAACTCCATGCTCACAGCACAGCGGGCCTGGGTTTGATCCCTGGTCAGGAAACTAGGTTCCTCATGCTGCGAGTAAGAGTTCACATGCTGCAACTAAAAAAGCACCCTGCAAGCCACAGCGAAGATTAAAGTTTCCAAGTGCCACAACTAAGCCCTGATGCAGCCAAATAAATAAATTAAAAAAAAAAGATATTTGGAGATTTTACTCACCGTGTAACTTCTGACATAGTAGTAAGAGAATTATTTCTGCCAAAATATACAATACAGATTATAGTTAACTAGGTATTTTTGCCATCATTTTTTTCTTGCCTCCTCCCATGTCTCCCATATTATATTTATTTAACATTGATGGATTAGTATTGGTACAGTCATGTGTGTTGGGAGAAGGAAAGTAACGTGGTTCTTTTATACCTAAATGCTGATAAATTGAACCATTAAGTGTCTTTTCTGCAACACAGAACTTAATTCCTCTCACTTCAGCCTTGGTGGCCTGATAAGATCATTTGAAGTGGTAAGAAACACAGAATAAGTACTCTGGGGCAATGAAACTTTGTCAGAAGGAAAACTTGGGTGAAATCCAGTTTCTTTCTCAAAATTCAAATTGAGAATATTTTGATTCATCAGTTTCTCTTGAGATAAGTTAAAATAAATACATACTGTATATAATCTTCAGTTAGTTCAGTTGCTCAGTTGTGTCCGACTCTTTGCGACCCCATGGACTGCAGCACGCCAGGCCTCCCTGTCCATCACCAGCTCCCGAAGTTTACTCAAACTCGTGTCCATTGAGTTGGTGATGCCACGCAACCATCTCATCCTCTGTCGCCCCCTGTCCTCCCGCCTTCAGTCTTCCCCAGCACCAGGTTCTTCTTTTCCAGTGAGTCAGTTCTTCGCATCAGGTGGCCAAAGTATTGGAGTTTCAGCTTCAGCATTGGTCCTTTCAATGAATATTCAGGACTGATCTCCTTTAGCATAGATTGGTTGGATCTCCTTGCTGTCCAAGAGACTCTGAAGAGTCTTCTCCAACACCACCGTTCAAAAGCATCAATTTTAATTTTATTTGACATGAATTCAGATATTTAAAAGGAATATACCTTTTTGGTCTCTTTCTCTGTTTTATATATATTTTAAATGAAAGCAAACTTGGGTGAGAATCAGAGTAGAAGTCTCAAAGTTTGTAGAGTTTCCATCGAGAGTGCTGATGCTTTTGTGTTAAGGAGATTTGTTGCCTTGCCTGGAGATGAGAGCGTTTCTAGATTTGGTAGTTTCCGAGTGGATTTTTCTCACTGTTAACTATGAATTGTCCATAAGACAAAAATAAGCTTGAGGTAAAATTTACTGTTTGAAATTTCTTAACCTAATTTATGTAAGCTGAAATTTTGTCAAATGCTATGGGCATTATCAAAAGAATACCTTTTTAGATCTGCTGAAATTCTGATCTAATGATCTTGGAGGAAAATGAGTTTATAACTCATGAGTTTTACCTTAGGTCGATTACTTGGGTTCCATTCGGCCATAAATTTTTATGGTTCAGAAGAATTATTCTTACCTTTTCTGAGATTAAATATCACTTGATTTTATCAGTATAACCATAGCAAAAAAGTCTTACCCAAAGAAGCCCTAAAAAAAAATTATTGGGATAGCTTCAGCCCATTAAGTAGATTTGTAGTTTATAGTAGCTTAAAAATGAATACTTACCCCAAGTTGGTTCAAGATAGAAATGATTAACTGTGAAAGAAAAAAATATCAAGGATCAGTGAAAACAATGGGTTTAGCTTTAGCTTATTTTTAACTTAGTATGTATATAAGCTAAACTATTTTCTATATGAAAATCTTTGTTTTTGCTGAGAAATTAATTCCATTTTGCTGCTTATGTTTTATTTAGGTGATGTAAGATTTTAAAATGAATATGCAAGATTTAGATTTGAACTCCCTTAATTCATAGAACTGTTTTTTTGTAACTGCCTTGTAATGGTATTTACTATATCTGAAATACAGAAAATTGATGTGAATGGTTGAGAAACTGGCTGTATACACTTATATACAAGTGCCATCTTTCTTAAATTGTGTGTGAATTCCCTGTGAGAACGATACTTGGACCAGAATTTTAGGACAGCTACGATTTTGCTTCTAGGGTTTGCTTACACAGGCAGTTCCACTTGTTAGAATTGCTTCGTAGCTTTCATGGGGCCCTGTTCTAAGAGACCGGCAGCTTGCTTGAGGAATTGACCCCTGTGTCAAAAAGGCAAATGCCTCTGTTTATAGTGCTGTCCATCCCAACATATGTGCAAGAATGTGTAAGCTAAACACTAGTCTGCTTATTCTTAGGCAAGAACAATACCCTTAAATAAAATTCAGAAAAATAAAGTATAGTATTATGAAATCAGATTTGGTAACTTTCGAATAAGTCGTATGTGTGAGGAGTCAGTATTTTCACTGGAAGAGACTTTGGCGGTGAATCAATACATCTACCCAAGGTCACACAGCTAATTTAAAGATGAGCTTAGAATCTGGACTTACCCACCACAGGCCAGTGCTGTTTTAGCCATGTTTTGATGTGAAGATGAACTTGCCGATTTTGGAATCATCAATAATTAATTGTTGACAGTAGTTTCCCCAGACATTTTCAGAATATGTATTCATATATATATATGTATATATATAAATTCTAACATGATTAGGAGTATGCTAGAACTTCTATGATTTACATTTGGAAATGGACTATCATAATGCTTAGAGTGGATTGTAGAAAGAGCACTAATTAAAACTTGGCTTGTGCTCTTATTTAGTTTGACCTTAAAGTTTTTGGAACACTTAAATATTCCTCAGGATGATTGCCTTTAAATAATCTGTATAGACGAATCCTGAAAAGTTTTACCGCAGGCAAACAATAATTTAGGCCTGACTTTCTGCCATTTTTATGAAATACTGCAGGTCTCTAATTCTAAGATGCCATCAGCTATAAAGTATACCATTTAGTTAATGATGCATCTTAAAGCAAAAGATATCCCAGGTTAAATACATCCGCTGTGAGAGGTATCTAGATTTCAGAAAATGTTTGTGTGCAAAGTATGTGGGAAATGAAATTTTTTAGTTTTCTCTTTTTTAACTCCCAAGTGTTTTACCTGTGTTTTCATAAACTGAAACTCAAAAAAACTATATCAATATAGGGCCTCATTAAAAAGTTGAACTTTGTGCAGTTCAGTAAAAAATTATCTATTGGGATTTAAGTTTGATTATAATATGCATTTATGCAAATGCTTCATTAGTGAAGAAATAGTCAAGTCTATTTCATCTCTCCTAAAGTAGTTTCTTCTATAACTCTTAAATCTTTTGACTCTTCACCTTCATCCTCATCGATGATAGAACAGGTTGTTTTGTCAGTTTATAGTTTGGAGAAGATGAATAAGTGAATGTAGAGCTGCTTGCATGCATTGATATAGTTTTCTGGCTTTGAACTTAACAACTGTGCTTTATTTCATTTCCAAATGAACTGGATTAATAAAGACAGTAATTTGTATGATGAACTGGCTCATCTTAAGTGTAATGTGTTGTAGGTGTTGAATGTAGTATTCTTATAAACTTTATAGATTAACAGGGCAGTATTTACCGCTATGAGATCATTAAGTGTCAGGACCTAGAATAAAGAAGATACAATCAAATAATCAAGAAGTTATAATTCAGCATTTTATCTTTTGTATGTTATATATTTTATAATAACTTGATTAATGAAAACATGCTATTTGGAATTCTTAGCTTATATAAAAGGACATCAGTAAGATTGACATTCACTGATATTTTAAGGCTTCCACTCGCCCCCCCCCCACACCATGGTACCCACCCAGCCTTCACACCTGCTATCTCTGGAAACATATAGTACAAATTTTTTATTCTGTTGTTGTTGTTGACTGCAAATTTAGCTGGGATTTCTTGGAAAGATGATGAAACTTACGCTTACGATGTTGGAAGAAAGACTATATTTGGGAATCTTTTTTTTTTTGTTTTTTTTGGGCAAGACTCACAGCTTGCAGAATCTTAGCTCCTTGACCAGGAATGGAACCTTGGCCCATCAGTGAAAGTGCCAAGTCCTAACCACTGGAGACCAGGAAATTCCCAATAACTTCACAACTTTAATAATAGAATTTCCTATAATTATAATAGAATTATTGTTAAAAATTTGGAATTAATATGCTGTGTTATACACTATTTTTTGGTTTGTGACTTCTTCATTCTGTGTAATTTTTCCTCATCCAGTAAAGTCTTGTCAAAAGTAAAATTTACATAATCCTTTTATACCATAACCATAACCTTAAATCTAGTTCAAAGGCTTCACTAATGGTTCCCACTAATGGTCCCCAAAGGATAATGAGAACCATTATTTTTGGTATCAACTTCCTGGAAAGGAATGAATGAATCTCAAGAGTTTTCAAGGTTTTTGTACCCATTTAAATACTTTCTTGAAGGAAAACTTTAAGTATAATTACCTGATTTGGATTATTAGGAAATGGAAAAGGAAGAGGAATTGGAATCTACAAAAAAAAAGGGCGGGGGAGGGGAAGTGAGTTGTGAATAAAACAGAGTGGAACATTTTGTTTTAGCTTTTTTTCCTCATGTGTTCATTGATTACTCGTCAGTCCATCCACCCACCCAAGTATTTATTGAGCAATTATATGCTCTCATGGAGCCCACCTTCTAGTTGGTGGAAATTAGACTCTAGATTGAACTTCAAGTCATATTTTTCTTTTAAAAAGTATGTTTATTTTGCTTAAGTAGTCAAACCTAAAGCCCAGAAACCTGCCTTATGCGTTGATAGTTTTGGTAGGCCATCTTTGCCTGATTTTTAATACTGTTCTGCCATCTGGTGGAAGGAAGAGCATCTGTTTCAAATACTAGTAATTCTTTTTATCGCCACATGTGTGTGCTAAGTCTCTTTTGTGGTGTCCAGCTCTTTACGATCCTATATACTGTAGCCCACCAGGCTCCCTCTATGCATGGAATTCTCTGGGCAAGAATTACACATAGATTTACATAATTTTAGGCATATGATTTTAGTAGCAATTAATAAATTCAAATTATAAACCAAGACTCCAAGGTTTTGCATCAATTTAAAACAAATCTTACTGGATTTCAGCCAAAAAAAGAGAAAAGAACCAGTGTACCTGACTGGAAACAAATAGCAGTTAGTTATAAACGCAAAAACTTAGAAATTTAGTGTCTTAAGAGTCCATTGCATGCAGGCTAAGTCCTTATGCTTCAGTTGTGTCTGACTCTTTACGACCCTATGGACTGTAGCCTGCCAGGCTCCTTTGTCCATGGAATTCTCCAGCCAAGAATATGGCAGTGGGTTGCCGTCCTCCAGGGGATCTTCCTGACCCAGGGATTGAACCTGTGTCTCTTAGGTCTCCTGCATTGGCAGGCAGGTTCTTTACCATGAGTGCCACTTGGGAAGCCTCAGAGTCCCTTACGTCATGTGAAAACATTAAAGGGAAAGAATGTTCCACTGAGGACAGTCACTTTAGTAACAGCTTACAAAAGCCTACTTAAAGCGGAGAAACAGTTTGAAATTAAATATA
>NW_011494460.1:1245789-1276782 GCF_000754665.1 Bison bison bison
ATGTTATGTGTCCCAGCCTGTGTTGTAGCCTCATTGCGCTGGTTGTTCCCTGAGCTGCCAAGTCCTCAGCACTGACTGTTCCTGTACCTGGAGTGCCTCACTCCTCATAACCTGGCTTGGCTGCCTCTCCTCTGTGAATGAACTCTGACGCACAGCCTAAGTCAGTTGGATTTGGATTTCCGTCTAGAAGCACTTAGCAAATTATTGGGTTGGCCAAAAACTTCATTGGAGTTTTTCCATTAAGATGTTACAGAAAAACCTGAGCAAAATTTTTTGGCCAGCCCAGTGCATTTTTTTTTTTCACTTATGAATCTCTTTTCTTTATCAGATTGCAAGCTTACTCATATTTTTTGTTTTTCTAGCGATCACTATAGACCACTTTATCTGGCAGACAGTAAATATTAGCCAAATGAATCCTGTCTGTCCCAATAAAGGTGTTTCTGTTATGTAGTTAGTGTTGTTCTGGCCTTTATTAAACAAGATGTTGTAAGAATTCAGATATTAGAGACTGAAGAGGGTACAAGAAGAGCAAAATAATTGTATTGTTTGACCTGTGAGAAAACGTTAGGGGTGGGGGGAAAAACTTCTTAGAGAAGGCAACAAGGTGATTTAAAAGGAGAAAAAGAACAGGTAATATAGACAAAGGTTAGCATTCCCTTCCTGAAAGTATGGAGAAGGCAATGGCACCCCACTCCAGTACTCTTGCCTGGAAAATCCCATGGACAGAGAAGCCTGGTAGGCTGCAGTCCATGGGGTCCCTAAGGGTTGGACATGACTGAGCGACTTCACTTTCACTTTTCACTTTCATGCATTGGAGAAGGAAATGGCAACCCACTCCAGTGTTCTTGCCTGGAGAATTCCAGGGACGAGGGAGCCTGGTGGGCTGCTGTCTATGGGGTCGCACAGAGTTGGACACGACTGAAGCGTAACTAAGCTCATCATAGTCGAGGTAATTCAGTATAACCACCTCTTTGATCACAAGTGTAGGGAGAAATTGGAAGAAGTCACTGAAGCCCTGGAGGGGTACTTGCTCCCCTGGTCGCACTCTGCAAGCTGTGCAGGGAGGGAAGTCTGAATAGCTGCTGCCTGATGGTTTCTTAATGCCTTTTATGTCTGTGTCCAAATCTGCAAAGTGTTATAACTGTCATCCGACTAATAATGACTTTTCGTAACTTGAGATTTCCCCAAACCCATGCTTACCAGGGGCAGTTGTACAGGTGGGGCAAGTGGGATCTGAGGGGAAAATGTTGCTCCTTGGGGTGGGTAAGTGTTAAATCTCTGTAACAAGAGACATGATGTCAGTCATTTCAAACATTTAAAAACTTAAAATGATGAACGCATCATTTGAAAATACAACCAGAAGGTTACCTGAGCACTGGAACTTCCTCCAGATTGTTCAAGCTTGTAAAAAAAACAGCAACAAGGTAAAACAACATGAGGCAATGCGTTATTCATTACAAAGAGATTTGATTCTAAATGAGAACGGGCCTCAAGCCACTATCAAGCATTATACTCATCAGCGATGTACCTTTCTCTCTGGAATAAAAAGCAGTTGAGTCTAATGTATAAACTGTTATATTTAAAATGGATAACCACCACGGGTCAGGGGACTGTGCTCAGTGTCATGTGGCCGCCTGGATGGGAGGGGAGTTTGGGTAGAATGGATATATGTATATATATATATAACTAAATCGCTTTGCTGTCTACCTGAAACTATCATAACATTGTTAATTATCTATACTCCAATATAAAATAAAAAGTCTAAAGAAAAAAAAGCAGTTGAGTCTAATAGAGAAAGATTGAATGAATTTTGTCCAGTAATTTAGACATTGTACTTTTTACCTTTGAACTTATTTCCAAAGAATATTCTTCTGTACATTTCATACATATTTCATACATAGGTACATATTGCATATCTCTTTATCTGCAAATCAACAGTGTTCTCAATTTAATTCTCAGCACTTAGAAGTTCAAAGTAGAGAGAGTATGGAAACGTAAACTTAAATTTGGTATCCCCAAATAAAAATTTGAAAGCTGCCTCACTTCTCTGAGAGCTCCTTTGTTAGAAAATGTGCAGGGAGCAGGTGTTCCTGCCTACTATTAATAGCTATGCTCAGTCAGCTCAGTCCTGTCTGACTCTTTGTGGGCCCCATAGACTGTGACCCACTGGGCTTCTCTGTGCCTGAGCTTCTCCAGGCAAAAATACTGGAGTGGGTTGCCATTTCCTATTCCAGGTGATCTTCCCAACCCAGGGCTCGAGCCCATGTCTCTTGTGTCTCCTGCATTGGCAGGCAGGTTCTTTACCACTAGTGCCACCTGGGAAATCCTCCTGCTTCCTAGGTGCCCTACATATTCAGATCATAATAAACACAGCTTAAACTCATAGATCTCATTTGTATAGATGAGGAAGCACGTCTATAGTCAACATGAGACAAGTTGGGGTGAGGATACTGTAAATGAAACAATTCACACTGCCTAATTAAGACTTAGGTCAGTGTGGAATACTTGCTCTATATTGCAAAGTTTGTTTGAGAGCTTCCTATATTCCAATTAGGACTCTTAAGTGCATTGATGGATTTTTATCATCCTTGCACAGCTCTGAGGTAGTTCTTATAACTCATGATACAGGCTAGGAAGCCATGGGTTATTTCCTTGCTCAAGGTCATACAGCTTGCAGGACTTCCCTGGTGATCTGGTGGCTAAGACTTTGTGCCCCTAATGTGGGGGACCCAGGTTCGATCCCTGGTCTGGGAACTAGATCACATGTTGGAACTAAGAGTTTGCATGCTACAAATAAAATATTCCACATGCCACAATGAAATCAAAGATCCTGTGTGCCACAACTAAGACCAACTCAACCAAATATATATATGTATATATATACATACATATATATTTTAAAAAGGTCATGCAGCTTGCAAATGGCACGCAGAGCTGGGATTTGTACTGGGAAGACCTTTGGACTGAAGAAGAGTGGTAATTCCTGGTTCTACAATTTTCCTGGGGTCCACTTTCCTCTTCCATGAAATGAAAAGATACAGGAAGTGCTTTCTAGGTACTGTCTCTAGGACAGAAATGGAACGGAAAATTGAGGGCAGTACTCACAGGGATGGGCAAAGCAGTGGCCATAATCAAAAGGCCAGCCAGAAGAAGGCATTTCATTCTGAAGAAGGAGTCTGGAATTGAAGGGTTAGGAGATCATTTTTTTAGTTTTTTTCCAAGTCCTATTCCTATTATTAATAGACTGTTTAGTCAGAGGTGTTGAAATAGTGATGAGACTAAATTCTGCCCCTAGATCCAGGTTTTGTAAGCCTACGTCAGTGCTTTTAAAATGGTGTTTAGACAAGACATGCATTTCCTGGTTCATAATGTTACTCTTACCACTTTTTGTTGTAATCTCACGGTTCAACCTGTACTGCTTGGTCCCTGAAGTTATTCAAATTTGTGGTCTCTACCCACAAATCAAACATCAGTGTCATAGCATGCTTATTATTGGAGATACAGTACCACTGGCTCAAGTGAAATTTCTTACTTATACAAATAAAGTATACAAATAAATCCATCTTGAGCTTCTACCCCCATGAGATTTACCAGGTCTTCACATGGTATGGATGCTATTACTGACAATTATAATTTCTCAAGAAGAAAATGATACAGGAAAAGTCTTGAAAGGCATTTTGGATTGGTAGAGAAAATGCACATTATGAATAAAGTCAATAAAGCAAGTCAATGTGGTCTTTACTGGCCAGCAGTTTCTGAAAGTAAACTTTTTATGATCTTAATTCACATTTAATTCAGATTAACTTACCTTAGGAGTTTCAAACCAAATCACTGTACTCTGAAATTGAATTTTGGAAGAAAAATCAATTTCATCATATTCCTATTAAGACTTGTCCCCAGCATCTGAAGCAAGTTGTATCTCTTGATACGCAAGTCACTCTTCAACTATTTTACCACATATGTACTTGAAACAACTCAGATTTATCTTTGTGCCATTTCACTTTGCCTGAGTTTAGACAGCCCATCTCCCTTTCCCCTCTTCACGTTTCTTCTTTGTATTTTTCTTCCTTCTGCATTCAAACCCTCGGCTTTTTTTCTTCCTTTGACAAGTGGACCTATTCATTAAATTATCCAACACAATAACTTTTACCAAGTGCAATAGAATCAGTCCAAAGTATACTGTGTCTTTTCAATTACCTTCGCTTCAAATGGTCCTTGGGCAACAAATTCAAAGAGCTGTGTGATCTAGAATCTCTATGCCCATCTCATATTTAAGCCATATTGCTAATGCCTTTGTGGTCATGGGTAATATGAGTCACAGAATTTGAAGCTAAATTGAATAATTGGTTCTACACTAGGAACACCAATGTCTAAAGAATTTAAATTACACAGAGATAGGCTTAAAGACTGATTACTGAGAAATAACTTAATCTCCTTGGCTGGGATTAATGTCTTTATCGCAAACAACTCACAATCAAAAATTGTGATTATTAAGGATATTAAAGTGCTTTTACAATATATCATCCAAGGCAGTTTTACCTGTGGGAGCCTTAACTAATAACATGTTTTAAAATTCTAAAACTTTCTATTATTAAATAATATTTTTATTTCAAAATGAAAGTTATTTTCAAATAAAACATTTTTAGTGAATATTTAGGTAGTGTCCTTAGCATTAAAATCACTTTCATTATTTAAAAACATTTAAAATACTTAAAACATTAAAAATAGTAAATCAGGTCTTTTAATTTTACTGTTCTGAGCAAACGTGCAATTAGAAACTTGGTTTCTAATTAGTTAGGACCTTCCGTGATATTTCTGTGTAGGCATGCATAAATAACATTTTGAATTTGGGGATAATTTCTAAATTTATTTCTGTAGTTGAAAGAAATTATAAACAATGCTTAATTAGAGTTTTTAATGTATTCTTAATTGAAGAATAATTACTTTATAATATTATGTTGGCTTCTGCCACACATCAACATGAATCAGCCATAGGTATACATATATATCCCCTCCTTCTTGAACCTCCCTCCCACCTCCCACCCCATCCCACCTGTCTAGGTTGTCTCAGAGCCCCAGTTTGAGTTCCCTGAGTCATACAGCAAATTCCCACTGGCTAGCTTAATTAGATTTTGATTAATCACAGTGAACTTAATTATTTAGACATGACCTGGTGTGATGTGGTCTGATTAAGAACAAGTTAGTCATTGAACTAAGAAAAGAGATAATAAATACAATTTTGATTAAAAAAAAACAAAACTCTTCTACAAGTATCCTTCAGATAAAACACCCACGGGAATATTCTTTCAGTGACTATTACAAAAAGCCTCTAAATAACAACACAGTTTTGATTATTTGAAAAAGACAATTGTGTTGACATATTCCATTTCAGATGGGAAATGTGGAAAATTCCCCGTGGTCTAGTGGTTAGGACTCTGTACTTCTGCTCCAGAGCACAGGAGTTCAATTCCTGTTCAGGGAACTGAGATCCCAAATGTCAAGTTGCATGGCCAGGAAAAAAAAAAGGATAATATGTAAAAGATATTTTATATTTAAAAAAATATATGGTAAGTAGATATTTAACTGGGTGACAGTTTTTTTATTGCCTTGTTCCAGCCCTTGTTAAACTTTATTTTGGTATCTTCTTTGTACAATCTGGCTTTTACTGTATTAATAGTTCCCAAAGAAGAGCTCAAATAAAGATACCAGCTTTCTCTTAGGACACATTGTCTTGCTATCAAATGACTAGTGGTGTTCATCTCTGACTACATGACATCAAGACTCCTCAGGGCCCTTCACTGTCTGTTATCTTTACAGTCTCTTTATTTTGAGGACATGAAATGTGGAGAGATTTTGCCGGGCCTCCCTTTTATCAGACACACATGCACACCCGCACAGATGCTAAAATTAGTTGTATCAAGCAGTGTATAATCATCCTTATTTTAAACTGACTTTGGTGAAGAGTGCTTGGCTTTAGTTTTTTTCTGTTTAAACTTACATTATGACAAGAAACATTGATGAGCAGCTACCATTTAACAACTGAATATTTGTTTGCCATAGTAAACATCCCCCTCAACCACACTCACACTTTAATTTTTAATTTATTTATTTTTAATTGGAGGGGAATTGCTTTACGATATTGTGTTGGTTTCTACCATACATCAACGTGAATCAGCCAGAGTTATACATGTGTCCCCTCTCTCGTGAACCTCCCTCCCACTTCCCACCCCTTCCCACCCCTAGAGGTTGTCTCAGAGCACCAGCTCTGAGTTCCCTGTGTTACACAGCAAATTCCCACTGGCTGTCTGATTTTACGCATGGCGATGTATATGTCTCAATGCTGCTCTCTCAATTTGTCCCACCCTCTCCTCCCCGCAGTGTGTTTACAAGTCTGTTCTCTTATGTTTGCGTCTCCATTGCCATTAGAGTCACTTCTAATGAGGTGGATGAACCTAGAGCCTATTACACAGAGTGAAGTAAATCAGAAAGAGAAAACAAACTAGAAATCTAGAAAAGTGGTACTGGGTGAACTTATTCTCACTTTTTTTTTAAGTAGTAGGTTTTAGAAAGTGTGATTTGATATGAACTATGAGCCCTGGCTTGGTCATTCACGTATAATTATTTAACTAAATGACTGTAAATAAACTTGAATAAGCGTTGGATGTATATGGATTTTTATTAGGATATTAAGATATTGACAATAACACACACCAGTAACAAAGAAACTTATTTCACTTTTTTGAAGTGCAGATGATACTGTGGACAAAATGAATGTATTTTTTTAGCTTTATAATCTCTAAGTATATTAAAAATGGATGCAGAGAGTAATGAGTTAAACTCCTGTTCACAGTGTACAATATTTTACATATATTGACTCTTTAAGTTTAAAGTTTTATTTCTAAAGCTAATGGTAAATGCCCGGTGCCTATACTGTTATCAAGCAGTTACTCTCATTATCTTCTCAGACATGCAAGAATTTTGCTAAATATAAATCTACAAGTATCACATTGGATATACTTCAGAAGTGGTCAGAACAAAGGAGGAGGCTGGGTATTTTGAGTTCATTCAAAACAGGAGATTTTCATCTATGTCTTCTGTAAAAAAACAAACATAAAACATGCTTTTAGAAAGTAGTCAGAGCAGTAACATAAACAATGTTAGAACTAGGGCATCAGAGAAGCCATGAATAAGGCAGTACGACAGTGGTTCTCAGTCCTGGAAGGGTGTTAACATCACCCATGAAATAAAAAAATACATATCCTCGGGCCTAGCTCCTGGCCTCCTGAATCAGCATCCCTAGGGTGGACCAATGACATGCATACATTTAGGAAAGCTCTGCAGCTGGTTGTGAGCTCCTCGGTGGTTCAGCAGTAAAGAATCTACCTGTAATGTAGGAGACACAGGCACATGTGTTCCATCCCTGGGGCAGGAGGATCCTCTGGAGAAGGAAATGGCAACCCACTCTAGCATTCTTGCCTGGGAAATCCCACGGACAGAGGAGCCTGGTGGGCTACAGTGCATGGGGTTGCAAAGAACTGGACATGACTGTGCAACTGAGCACACAGGTAGTTCTGATGTAGGGTCAGAACCGCTGATAGAGGAGGCTGAGGGGAAACCCAGCCAAGAACTGCCAAATAGTAAGTCTCCTACATATGAAGCTTCAAGTTGCGAACTTTCAAAGATGTGAACACGCATTCTTAAGTCCAGTCACGTAAGTGCATTCGTATCTGGTGTACATTGTCACATGCGTGCATCCTCTACAATTAGCTATGGTTTTGTGTACTTTACTGTGCAGCACTGTACAGTACCTTTATTTCAAACCCAGGATGTCCAGAAGCAAGCGTAAGAGCAGTTGTATGTAGCTGATTGTATTAGACGGATACCTAGGCACATGTTGTTGGACTTAACGAACCAATTGAACATGCTCTGGGAACGGAACTCATTCGTATGTAGGGGACTTACTGGACTAATCTATAAGGGTTGCTGAGATATAACCCAAATAAATAGAAGAATACATGAGTTTGGACAAGCTCTGGGAGTTGGTGATGGACAGGGAGGCCTGGCGTGCTGCAATTCATGGGGTTGCAAAGAGTCGGACACGACTGAGCGACTGAACTGAACTGAAACCTGTCTGGAACACCAGGCAGTTTCCCTGCCTGATGTCAGTCTTCATCTCGCCCCAGAGAGGGGAAGAGTACAGACTTCTGGTGTATTTCTCTTGAGCACTGGCTTCATTTGTAAAGTAGGGATAATAGTCTGCTTACTCATCAATTTACTTATATTTGCACTTATACTTTTTGTCTTCTTTCTGTTGTTTGGATGAGAGATGTTCCTCCTATTGTTTAGTCGCTCAGTCGTGTCTGACTCTTTGCAACCCCATAGACTGCAGCGCACCAGGCTTCCCTGTCCATTACCATTACTCCCAGAACTTGATGAAATTCATGTCCATTGAATTGGTGATGCTCTCTAACCATCTCATCCTCTGCTGCCCCCTTCTCCTTTTGCCTTCAATCCTTCCCAGCGTCAGGGTCTTTTCCAATGAGTCGTCAGGTGGCCAAAGTATTGGAGCTTCAGCACCTGTCCTTCCAATGAATATTCAGAGTTGATTTCCTTTAGGATTGACTGGTTTGACCTCCTTGCTGTCCAAGGGACTCTCAAGAGTCTTCTCTAGCACCATGCTTCTCTAGTTTGAAAGCATCAATTCTTCCGCACTCAGCCCTCCTGTTGACTTGGAAGCGAATCCTCTGCCTGTGTTCAGGGTCTCTTCACCCCCATTTTCCTCTTTTTTTCTTATATCCACAGTCTTTCCTTTTCCTTCTTTTTTTAACCAGGTCCTTCCCATTAATGTTTAACTATGCTGCATATCCAGCCTTGAGAGCAGTGCCTGGCACTGTGCAGACTACCAGTAAAGATTTGTTGAAGGAAGGAATGAATGAGTGAGAGCTCAAGCCTCTTTTATTCTCAGAAATGCTTCTCTCAACTCTGTATCCCTCTCTAGCTCATTCCTGCCTTCAAACCTCCTCCCTTTAGCCTTTCTCGTCACCTCTTCTTTCTTACTGTGTCTGGCTTTCATCTTGACCGTTTCACAAAAACAGCTCTTCCAAGGCTACTGAGGGAATCCTTATTTCTACATCCATTGGAAATTCTTTTTAACTTTACTTGACTTCTCAGCAGCATGTAGCACTGTGGTCTCCTCCTCCTCTTTGAAACACCTCCAGAGATGTGGCCCTCTCCTCTTTTCTTTTTCCTTGCAGGAGCCTCTTCATTCTCCTTCACGAACTCCATCCTCCTCTGTCCATTGTCTGGATGTTGCTCCTTGGTACTCAATGCAAGGCCCTTTCCCATGTAACTCGGCACCTTGTCCTTAGGGAATTGATTTCTTTCCCTGGTATCAGTTATTTTCTGTATGCTGGCAATCCCCAAATACATATTTCAACTCCCCAACTCTGTCTTGAAAAGCAGACCCATATATTCAACCATCAACTGTATGCTGTCAGGACTTGAAAACTCATTGTGTCCCAAATGGGATTTAACATTTTCCCCAAGCCAGCTTCTGTTCTTGTGCTTACTGTTTCAGTGGAAAGTACCTCTCCTTGGTCTGCCCGGCCTGAGCCAGGAACCTGGGCACTGTACCCCTCTTCCTCTCAGGCTCTCAACTGCCGGCTTCCCACCTCCACGTATTTCTTATCAAACATTGTCTTATTATTTCTACACACTATACATATTGAATATGTTTGTATTCTCAACTATATCTTGAATATGTTGATATTTAAAAATATATTTGAGGGGACTTCTCTGGCAGTCCAGCGGTTAAGACTCTGTGCTTCCAACACAGGGGCCATGGGTTCAATCCCTGGTAGGGGAACTAAGATCCCACATGCTGCGTGGCCAGGCCAAGAAAATATACAAATAAATAAAAAATAAAATAAATATAGTTGAAATATGTTTACTTGTCTTCCCCCCTCCACTGCTGCTGCTGCTGCTAAGTTGCTTCAGTCATGTCCAACTCTGTGCGACCCCCACTACAACTGCCCTAATTCAAGTTCTCATCAGTTTTTTGCCTGGATTTACCACAAGGGTTCTCTGGCTTTTCCACAATGTAACCAGAAGAATCTTTCTTAAATACAAATCCAGTGAAATCACTGCCCTGTTTAAAGCACTTTGGTGATCCTCCAGTACTCTGAGGATAACGTCTTTAACTGGCTTAGTAGGACCTGCATGATGTGACTTGTTTCTCCCATTAGTCTTACTTGGAAGGTTTTCCTAAAGATTCACATGGATATGTGTCAGTCCATGGTATGTCATAGGTATTCAATAAATAAGACTCCTCACCTCTGCATTGAATCCCATTTTACACACAAGGAAGATGAGACTTGCTGAGGTTAAGTGGCATGCCCTAATCCGCAGAGCTCGTTAATGACAGAGCTGGAATATTTGAGCATATCTAGTTCAGAGCAAAGGGAGTTAAAATTCAGGACAACACTGGCTAACATGTATTTTGCCCTGTGGATTTCTCAGTCCTAAGGGAGTAAAGGGTATGCCTTCAAATCGCCTTTTTTTCCCCCCTAGCTGCATCCCAAATCAGTACTTGTTCCGACTGAATATTTAATATCTGCTTTATTGGCTTACTCTGTGATAAATCTTTCCTTTCTTCTAAATAACATAATCATGGCCAAACCACAGTGAACAAACAAGATCATTAGGGGCTTTGCGAGTGGCTGAACTTGAAGCTCTTTCTACTTCTCCCAGACAACCAGCCAGCACAAGGCCTGAGTGGGCCCACATGCTGAAGAGCTGCCAGAAGTTTCAAAACGAACAGTGAAGGGCAACTAGGTTCCTGAAATGGCCTCTGTTTAAATTTGCCTTTGGATCGCGCCCTTAAAATCACATGCCGTGTTAAGAGGGCGTGCATAAATATGTCCTGTCTCAGCTAAGTTTTTCTCTTGATTCTGGTAGAGAGGAGCAGGTGGGGAAGCTTGGGTATATTTTGTCTTTTTAACATGGCATTTGGAAAAAACTGTGTTAACCCTTTTTAGGGATGTATGTGAGTGTGTAAGATAGATGTTAGATATCTATGAAAGTGAAAGTGAAGTCACTCAGTTGTGTCCCATCGTTAGAGACCCCATGGACTGTAGCCTACCAGACTCCTCTGTCCATGAAATTTTCCAGGCAAGAATACTGGAGTGGGTTGCCATTTCCTTCTCCAGGGGATCTTCTTTACCCAGGGATCGAACCCAGGTCTCCCTCATTGCAGGCAGACGCTTTACCTTCTGAGCCACATAGATAACACATATTCTGTGTTAATAGAAGAGATATTAGAAAGGAAATTGGCATTATTTGCTTGAGTCTGGTTTTTAACTTCCCATTAACTTCCTATTGATGCTGCTGCTGGGATTCCCCATCCCTGGGATTCCCAGGCAAGAAGACTGGAGTGGGTAGCCATTTCCTTCTCCAATGCATGAAAGTGAAAAGTGAAAGTGAAGTCGCTCAGTTGTGCCCGACTCTTAGAGACCCCATGGACTGCAGCCTACCAGGCTCCTCCATCCATGGGATTTTCCAGGCAAGAGTACTGGAGTGGGTTGCCATTGCCTTCTCCGCCTATTGATGCTAATAAGGTGCAAACAGTATGTGGTCGCCAGTCTCCATGAAGGCCCCCAGTGAGTCCCATCTCCTGTGATCTCCTCCCACATTGTGGCAGGGTTCGACTGTGTGACAAACGGAATATGGCAGAAAAATGTCACTTCTGAGATTAGTCCTAAAAGACATTGCGGCTTCTGTCTTGGACTCTCTCTCTGTCCTTCCGTCTCTCTTTGATCACTTGCTCTGGAGGAAACCAGATACCATGTTATGAGCAGCACCATGGAAAGGACCACATGGTGAGGAACTGAAGGCTCCTGCCAACAGCCATGTAAATGAGCTTAGAGCGGATCCTAAAGCATGGATCCTCAGCGTGGACTCCAAAGCAGATCCATCCAGGTAAACTACCAGGGATTCCCGATCCTCAGAAACTGAGAGAGGTTTTAAACTTCTAACCTTTAGGGCAATTTGTTGTGCAGAAACACACAACTAATACACAGGGTGAGGTGCTTCTTCATTGTTTGCTCATTACAATTGTGCTTATGTTATCAGGCTTCTCCGGTGGCTCAGACAGTAAAGAATCTGCCTGCAAGGCAAGAGACCCGGGTTCAATCCCTGCATCGGGAAGATCCCCTGGAGAAGGGCATGGCAACCCACTCCAGCATTCCTGCCTGGAAAAGCCCATGGACACAGGAGCCTGGCGGGCTACAGTCCATCTGTTCTCAAAGAGTCAGACGTGACTGAGCGACTAAGCTTTCACTTTCAAGTGCTTATTCATTCTTGGCTCACTACAGTTCTGTTTATTTCATAGAATAACATTGTAGAGAGATGCTTAGTTTATCCATAAATGTTTATGTTTATGGATAAATGGATGTTTATCCATAAATGACTAAATCCTCATATTCCAACTCTTTCTTTCCGATGTCAAGGCATCACACATGTGCATGAAGAATACTTTTAAAGTGAAGGCCCCACAGATTCCCTCTTTTGGGGAAACTCTGACCTTTGATGAACTTACTTTTCTTTTACTTTTTGGTTGTATATTCATCCTACATGTATGTGTGTTGTGAACATATGGGTCAAACCTCCGCTCTAGAGATTTGATGTTCACTGTTGATTTATATTCTGCAACTAGATTTGATTGCTCATTTTTGACTGTTTTTCATACCTTGATTATTAAAAGCATGGTTGCTCAAAAAAAAATTGACTGTAACTTAGGAAAAGAAAAGGAAGTAGATTAAGACATAGCCTAGCAAAATAAATGTCTAAATTTAAATACCTCCACTGCAGGGGGAACACCTTTTGAATTAAAGGAGTTATATCTGGGCACAACTGGTGAACATCTTTTGTGTTGGTAATACATTCTAAGATTCTTCTGGCATCTCTGATTTTCAGAATCAAGCTTGCTGTTTGATTGACAACACACTGTTGTTGTTCAGTGTTGTTGTTCAACAATCACACTGTTTTTGTTCAGTCACTAAGTTGTGTCCACCTCTGTGACCCCATGGACTGCCGCACACCAGGCTTTCCTGTCCTTCACTATCTCCTGGAGTTTGCTCAAACTCATGTCCATTGAGTTGGTGATGCCATCCAACTATCTCATCCTCTGTCACCCCCTTCACCCTCAATCTTTCCCAGCATCAAGGTACTTTCCAATGAGTTAGCTCTTCACATCAGGTGGCCAAAGTATTGGAGTTTCAGTTTCACATACAATTTTTAAAGTTAGGCCCAATATTCAAATTAAGGAAGGATATAAAATCCTTCCTTCCTTGCTCAGAAGGGTAGCCTTCTGAGATTTGACTCAGCTGTTGGAGTTCACATCACTTTCTTAGGTTTAACCAATTTCTGAGACCTCAGTGCCTTTATCTCTTAAATATTCACCCATGCTACCCTTTAGAACAGGTGGCTCAGTGGTTAAAAAAATCCACCTGCCAGTGCAGGAGATGCAGGAGACCTGGGTTCAATCCTTGGGTCCGAAAGATCTCCTGGGGAAGGGAATGGCAACCCACTCCAGTACTCTTGCCTAGAAAATCCCATGGATGGAGGAGCCTGGCGGGCTACAGTCCAGGGGTTCACAAAGAGTCAGACGTGACTGAGTGACTGAGCACACTGGCACAGCCTTTGGAACAGATTAAGAAATGACCTTGCAGTGGCAGCGGTTCTACCAGGGACACTGCCAGCCTGTGGCTTCTGGGTTGCAGTCTAACACACAGCAAGCAGGACCTCTCTGGGAACTGCAGGGCTTAGGGCTTGTCTGGGGGAAGAGAGCACCCCTCTCCCTGGGCTGATGATCAATTTACCTTCTTTAATTTCAAAGCAGTGGCCCCACTCCTGCAGGGTGATGTGCTTATCCTTGTTGGGGTCACACTCTTCAAAGAAGCGCGTTATGCAGTGTTCCATGGGCACGAGAGATGCTCGCAAAGGCGCGAGCTCAGAGTGGGTCAGGACCCTGCGACGAGACAAATGGCAGCCAGTTAACTGAGTAATTGATGTATGAAAAGTGGACTCTTCAGATCACCAAGGGCTTTTTTCTTTCACAAGGTTACCGAGGATGGCAAATACAGAGTACGTTCATGAAAAGCTACAAAAGAAATAAACTGTTTATCGGTAAGATGCAGCTTTTTGAGTGTCAATGCATAAGGTTTCCTTCTTCACTAGGAACTGTCCTCCCT
The DNA here is from genome assembly GCF_000754665.1 of Bison bison bison. Classification (NCBI taxonomy): domain Eukaryota; kingdom Metazoa; phylum Chordata; class Mammalia; order Artiodactyla; family Bovidae; genus Bison; species Bison bison. Next base: position 1,260,039 of record NW_011494460.1, read on the forward strand.
CCACCCTAAATTTATCGGGATGCACCCCAAGAATCATGTTTATGCAACCTAGCTCTTACCACTGGCCTACCCGATTGTAGGCATCTGACTCAAGTGGGGTCCATCAGAGTATCTTGGAAATTTAGGATCAAGAATGAGAAAGAGGGCTTCCCTGTTGTGTCAGTGGTAAGGAGTCGGACTGATAGTGCAGAAGACACGTGTTCGATCCCTGATCTGGGAGGATCCTGCATGCCGGGAAGTAGCTAAGACCGTGCACCACAACTATTGAGCCTGTGCTCTAGAGCCTGGGACCTGCCACTACTGAGCCCACAAGTCCTAGAACCCGTGGTTTGCAACTAGAGAAGCCACTGCAACGAGGAGCCTGTGTACCACAACTGGAGAGTAACCCCCACTTGCCACAACTAGAGAAAAGCCCGTACAGCAACAAGACCCAGCACAGCCAAAAATATGAATACATAAATAAATTTTTTAAAAAAAGAATGAGAACAAGTTGGGACTTCCCTGGTGGTCCAGTGGCTAAGACTTCGAGTTTGCAGTGCAGGGGGCCCAGGTTCTATCCCTGGTCAGGGAACTAGATCCCACATGCTGCAACTAAGACTCAGCGCAGCCAAATAAAGAAATATTTTTTTTAAAAAATGAGAAAGAGTTGAAAGAGTCTCTGGGGGGGGGGGGGGCTGGACCCTAACACGTGAACTAGGGAGCAGAGGCATGGCCATATTCTGTTAGTTCAAAGCAGCTGTGTATGTAGACCCCTAGCCATATCTGTTTGGCATTTCTGTGTTCTCCAGTGGATAGCGGGAAGTTTCCTAAATCTGTTTAGAATTCTCTTGGTATAAGCAACTCGCCATTATATCAGGGGCATGACCTAGTGATGGGAAGGTGGACAGCTTTTACCTGTCCCGAGGATGCTGGTCCAGCTCGCTGAACTGCCAGTGCACAGGATACACGTACATATGGTAGTTTTTCTTAAAGTCTCTTAAGAGAAGGTCGATGGAATGGTCTCCAGCCAAGAGTCTCTTTTCATCCAGGTAAATTTTCTTGACCTTCGAAAGGGAGAGGATCATCAGAGAATCAGACAAGTGTAATGGAATTATCATTTAATAAACTTATAAACTTTACTTGAAGAGTCATTGTAACATAACAGAGGAAAACAAAACCAGAATGTTATTTGAGAATAAATTACACGCCTTCTAACTAATCAACACTATAGCCTTTCTCCATAGAATAATAGCTAACAGTAAAAAATCCTGTGGTTTTTGAAGAAATTTAAATCTTTTTTTGATCTTTTAACCAAATAATGTCCATCATGTTTCTTAAAACAATGAGAAGGTTTGAATGAAAAGGGCTGAACTGATCTAGGCACTTAGTTGGCAAAAAGTCCTGCTCTTCCCCATTGGCATGCTCCATTTTCAATCCTCTAAGTCAGTGGTCCCCAGATTTTATGGCACCAGGGACTGGTTTCATGGAAGACAGTTTTTCCATAGACCCAGAGGAGGGAAAGGTTTTGGAATGATTGGTGGCTCAGAGGGTAAAGAGTCTGTCTGCAATGCAGGAGACCTGGGTTTGATCCCTGGGTCAGGAAGATTCCCTGGAGAAAGAAATGGCAATCCACTCTAGTATTATTGCCTGGGAAATCCCATAGATGGAGGAGCCTGGTGGGCTACAGTCCATGGGGTCACAAAGAGTTGTACACGATTGAGAAACTTCACTTCACTTTTGAGCACATTACATTTATTGCACACTTTATTTCTAGTGCCTTTACATCAGCTCCACCTCAGATCATCAGGCATTAGATCCCGGAGGTTGGGGACCCTGGTCTAAGTATTTCCATCCAGTGCCTGTTGCATCTCAGGTTAGTCTTGGTTTGATGCCACGTGATATTTTCACTGAAATGTCCCTGTTTTGTATCTAATGTTCTTTACCACAAGCACCACTTGGGAAGCCCCATAATTATGTACACATACATGGGCTTCCCAAGGCTTCCCTGGTGGCTCAGAGGTTAAAGTGTCTGCCTGCAATGTGGGAGACCTGGGTTCGATCCCTGGGTCGGGAAGATCGCCTGGAGAAGGAAATGGCAACCCACTCCAGTATTCTTGCCTGGAGAATCCTATGGATGGAGGAGCCTGGTGGGCTACAGTCCATGGGGTTGCAAAGAGTCAAACACGACTGAGCGAGCAACTTGACTTGACTTGACTTGACATGGGCTTCCCAGCTGGCACTAGTGGTAAAGAACCCACTTGCCTGTGTAGGAAATGCTAGAGACAAGGGTTCGATCCCTGGGCCAGGAGGATCCCCTGGAGGAAGGCATGGAAACCCACTCCAGTATTCTTGCCTGGAGAATCCCATGGACAGAGGAGCCTGGCAGGCTATTGTGTGGTCTGTGGAGTCACAAAGAGCTGGACACGACTGAAGTGATTTAGCATGCATGTTTATAACTATATATTGTCTCTTTGCTCAGAATATAAGTTCATGACGCCAGAGATTTTTTTTTTGTTTGCTTCACTGCTGTATTGCACATGCTAAGTCGCTTCAGTAGTTTCCGACTCTTTGTGAGCCCATGGACTGTAGCTCGCCAGGCTCCTCTATCCATGGCAAGAATACTGGAGTGGGTTGCCATGCCCTCCTCCAGGGGGGTCTTCCCTATCCAGGGGTCAAACTCGGGTCTCCTGCGCCTCCTGCACTGCAGGCTTTTTCTTTCCCTCTGAGCCTCCGGGGGGTTCCTCATTGCTGTATTTCCAGCATGTAAATCAATTCCAGGTACCTGGTATACACTCAATAACTATCAGATGCTAGTTTTCCCCTGGGAACTTCTAGAACCAATATTCTGCCCTTTTTCTTCTTAATATATTACTGACATTGTTAATAATGGATTTATCAGAGGATGAGATGGTTGGATGGCATCACCAACTCAATGGACATGAGTCTGAGTAAACTCTGGGAGTTAGTGATGGACAGGGAGGCCTGGTGTGCTGCAGTCCATGGGGTCACAAAGAGTCGGACAGGACTGAGTGACTGAACTGAACTGATCTTATATCATAAATCTGTGTCTGGCCTATGAGGGCAAGAAAGAGGTTTAGATTTAAAGAATATGTCTGGGCCTGAAGATATGAACACTGAATTGAGGTCAGTAGAGCTTGCTCTGGGTATGAGTTCCAGAGCCCTTGCTAAGGCCCCTGGCCCTGTGTGTAGAAATGGGGGGGGGGGCGGGGTTGGTCGTGTCATGTCCCAAACTTTGGGGCATGAACAATGACCTCTACTATTGTGTTCTTCCATATGTATCAACCAGGTGTGGTTTTACAGAGGAACGCAAGCCTTCACCATACCTCCCTCCCGCCCCATACCTTTTTTCCTGGTAGACAGACTGGGTAGCTGACCGTGGATGACTTACTTTATTTCTCTGCTTCTCGTTCAGATATCCAGAGTGCTCAGGGTTAGGTTCATAAAGCTGCACAAGGATATTCTTGAGCCAGTCTCTCATCCTTAGAGGAAACTGGGTCACTTCGAAGTCCGTACAAGCAGGAATAGCTGTTCCAAACAGAAAGTACACCGATTTTAATTTTGAAGTTTTACTCCTGTCCCAGGAAAAGTCTTCATAACAGGATGCTTCACACCTTCTGGTGACTGATAGAAGCCTCACTGGTCCTCCGTCACAACAGTGGTCCTTTATCCTGCTGCCGAAATACAATTGCCAGAAGCATTGTAAAGCCATACCAGATGCCAGCGGCCTTTCAAAGATTTGATTGATCTGGCATGGAGCCTAGGAATCAGGATGCTTTAAAAGCTCTGTAAGTAACTGTGACGTGCAGCCAGGACTGAGAACCACTGCTCTAGAATCAGAGAGTCGGAATTCAGAGGTGGAGGTCACAAGAGTTATTTATTAGGAGAAAAGAGAAAAAGGCAGAAGTCAGCTAATACTGTGATAATAATATTAAATCTCGACTTAAAGGAACATTTTTTTTTTTCAGATATAATTGACATACCACCCGGTAAGTTTAAGGCGTATAGCATAATGACTTCACATACATATATATTGTGTAATGGATAGCACAGCAAGTTTGGTTAACATTAATAACCTTGTATAGTGACCTCCATTTTTTATTTCCTTCTGGTGAGAACTTTCAGAATCTACTCTCTTGGCAACTTTCAAATATATCAGACAGCAGTGCTGACTGTTATGTTGTGTATCACATCAAACATTTATTTCTCAATCCTGCTACATGTCCCATACAAGTTGGCAACTGAGCTCTGCTCATCTCAGTCTCTCTGGGGTTCAGGGTAGGGGAGACACCACCATCTCAACACGAGGTGAAGGGAGCATGGAGAGCCATACGCCAGCTCACTTATTTATTTTTTTAAAGTCAGATCAGATCTTTTTTTTTTTTTTTTAGAATGTTTTGGGATGTGGTCCATTTTTAGTCTTTCCTGAATTTGTTACAATATTGCTTCTGTTTTATGCTTTGGTTTTTTGATCAAGAACATGTAGGGTCTTAACTTCCCAATAAGGGACTGAACCCTCACCCCCTGCTTTGGAAGGTGAAGTCTGAACCACTGGACCACCAGGGAAGTCCCCATACACCAGCTCTTGAATGCTCTGCCCAGAGCTCACAGGGATGATTTTTGCCCAGATTTCACTGGACAAAGCAACTCGTGTGGCTGCGTCTAACATCAAGGGGACTGAGAAACAGGCTCCTTTCATGTGTCCGGAAGGACAGGAGAGGTTAGTGAACACTGCTCATGTGGAGAATCATTTAGCGACCAGCAGATGCAAACACAATTGAGAGTATCCTGGGGAAGGAAGACAATTTTTCAAAAAGTCTGGAAGAATAAGTTGTCATTAAACTTCTTGGCAGACTTTAACTTGGGAAGAGGACAACTAATTTAACAAAATTCCAATGATTCATCTCAGTTATTAAGTGGATAACATTATCATAGTGGTTCGGAACCCTGGCTGCACATTAGAATTGTCTAGGTTACTTTGAAAACAAATGAAAGAACAATGCCAAGGTTCCAACTCAGTCCAATTAAATCAGAATCACTTATGGTTAAAGCCTAGGAGTTATTCTTCTAATTTTTACTTTAAAAATTCATTTTATTTCATTTATTTTGGCTGCGGTGCAAGGCACATGGAATCTTAGTTCCCCAACCGTGGATGGAGCCTGCGTCCCTGGCATTGGAAGCGTGGCGTCCCAACCACTGGGCCACCAGGGAAGTCCCCATTCTTCTAATTAAAAAAAAAAAAAAAGCCTTCCCAGTTATCCTAATATACAGCCTGAATTCAGAACTACATTAGATTTTGTTGTTCATGTTGTCTGCATGTATATATGAGTGCTGTGCTGTGCTTAGTTGCTCAGTCATACCCAACTTTTTGAGACCCCATGGACTGTAGCCCACCAGGCTCCTGTGTCCATGAGATTCTCCAGGCAAGAAGTGGGTAGCTATGCCTCCTCAAGGGGATCTTCGCAACCCAGGGATTGAACTGGGGTCTCCTGCATTGCAGGTGGAGTCTTTATCAGCTGAGCTACTAGGGAACCTATATATATATATATGAATACATATGTATTATATATTTTATTCAGGTTCACCCCAACTTTTTTGCAACGGCAGATGCCAGTAGTGATGTTCTCTTACATTTGCAGGCTCCAAAGTAATCCAGGTGCAGCTGGTGCCCCTTTTTCATCCTCTCCATTCTGCACTTAGTAGCAAAGAGATGACAGGAGCTGGCATAGGTCTGATTGTCAGTGCCACAAACCTAGGAAAGATAAGCATAAGAAAAACCTCAAGTTGACGAATGTTCATTGGGAAAATACTGTGCTCTTTAAAGGCTGTTTAACCAACTGCTGAGCCAAAAATGTGGTCAGTTAGGGGATGCTATTAAAACCCTAACTATCCCATCTGATGCCCAAAATCAACTAACTTATACCCATGGTGATGATAATTTAGCTGATAAACACAGAATAAAAATTGCAGATGATTCCAAGGATAGAATGCGTTTTAAAATGAATTCTACATAAATGCCATTATTATTTGAAGGCACAGTTGAAATTCTTTGATTTTGTTGGTATTTGTTTCTCTTGGCTATTATTTAAATATCAGATGATAACCGGGACATTTACTTCTTTTTAAGCTTAATTTTTACATTTTTGACTGTGCTGAGTCTTCATTGCTGCATATGGGCTTCCTCTCGCTGCGCAGCGGAGGCTACTCTCCAGCTGCAGTGGAAGGGCTTCTCACCATGGTGGCTTCTCTTGTTGATGAGTCTAGTTGCTCTATGGCATGGGCATGAGGGATCTTCCCCGTTCAGGGATTGAACCTGTGTCCCCTGCATTGCCAGGTGAATTCTTAACCACTGGACTACCAGGGAAGTCCCTACATTTTTTTTTGAAACAAAAATTTCAATTGCAAATTACTTCCATTCAAATCAAATCACCCAACTGTTTGATGTCCCTTAAAGACCATTTTGTAAAATACTTACTTGGTCAAGGAGTTTTGTAGGAGGACAAGATGCTGGATCTTGGCAGACACAGTGGGGTTTTCCATGTTGATCAGCCTTGCAGATGTGTCCTCTTTTGCACTGGAAGCTCAGGCAAGAATCTAACAGAAAAATTTGGACAGGAAACATGGACAAAGCTAAATTGAGTACATAAACTCAGATTCACCCAGATAGTTCCATTTTCATGAGTAAGAGAAAATTTGGGGAAACATTAGAAATTAAAAAAATTTTTTTATTAGAGGAGTATAATGATTTTACAATGTTGTGTTAGTTTCTGCTGTACAACAAAGTGAATCAGCTGTATGCTACATATATCCCCTCCCTCGTAATGAATGTGTTGGTTTTCAAGTGGGACTCTCTGGTATGAGGCTATTTTACACAATACGCTAGATTTCTGTACAGTTTGGATTGGGGATTTAAAAAGAACAAACAGTTATTCTTGGCCACCCTGTAATGGTCATAGTCTGATACCTATAGTGCCAGGCTGTGCAAATTGGTCAAAAGTTAAATAAGCCACGAGAATTTTATTGGTTGAAATTTAAAATTTTGTGATTGGGGTGTGAGACTGAGATTGAAAGTGTTAGTCACTCAGTTGTGTACGATTCTTTGTGACCCTGTGAACTGTACTTCACTGGACTCCTCTGTCTATGGAATTCTCCAGCAGGAATACTGGAGTGGGTAGCTATTCTCTTCTCCAGGGGATCTTCCTGACCCAGAGATCAAACCCAGGTCTTCTACATTGCAAGCTGATTCTTTACCATCTGAGCCACCAGGGAAACTCAAAGATTGATATTGCTGCTAAGTCGCTTCAGTCGTGTCCGACTCTTAGCAACCCCATGGACTGCAGCCCACCAGGCTCCTCTGTCCATGGGATTTTCCAGGCAAGAGTACTGGAGTGGGGTGCCATTGCCTTCTCCGAAGATTGATATTAGGTCTTAATTAAATATGGAATCTAAATTCTTAAGTTATGGGTTTGAGTGTAAATAAGGCAGAATTAATGCTTTTTCAAAGCAAAATGATTTTGAGAAAAAGAATTCTACCGGTAATATTGCAACTGGACTTCCAGTCTGTAAACACAGTTAACCATAGTTGTCTATCAGATGTGCACAGGAGAATGTTAGCAATTTATGGGAGTATTTCCCAGGGGAGGAATTGGGAGAGGAAAAATTCTGATGAAGAGGTGGGGATAGCCCAGCATGGCCCATTCCATCTCTCCCCTGATACAGTCACAGACAGTGGGCTTAGCCCATTCTCACCGACACTGTGCACCCTCGTGTTGCCTTCAGTTGAATGCTCATCTTCTTTCAGTGAGCTCTCTGCTTTCTTGGCCTGTATAATAACAAAAGCAGAAGTGGAATTATGTTTAGAGGAAAGCTGTGCCATTATTTATAGTTTCACTGTGCATCCCTTCACAGATCTTTTCATACCTCAATCATTTTATTTTACTTCAATTATTATTAAAAATTTTTTTTCTTGGCCACACTGCATGGCATATGAGATCTTACTTCTCTGACCAGGAATTGAACCCATGCCCCTTGCATTGGCAGCACAGTGTTAACCACTGGACACCAGGGAAGTCCCTATCCCAATCATTTTAGATCTCAGAGGGAGACATGAGCCACAGTGGTGGAAAGAGACAGTAGCCCTTTGAAAACAGGATTTGTTATCTTTATTAACTGGGCTCAGTGGTGTATGTCTGGGTTTGCCCAGTAAAAGTTGGAACCAACACCAGAAGCAAAGTTGGAATCTCCCCGTTTGGTTTGGGAAGACAGTAGAAATGTGGTATTACCATGCGATCCTCTTAAGACACGATTACGTCAGTAATCTCTATGAAGCTGTTGGGAAAACTTTTTTTAGCAGGTTTCTCAAATGTAAGAAAACTCCTACCTTAGAATGGCAGCAGAGTTCTCAGGAATCAAAATGACTGTCCACCTTGCTACCAAAAAGCTATATCAGGTTCTTCTGGTAGGTTCCTGCCAGGGTTTTGCTTGAAAGCTCCAAATGATTAAACAACCAAATAACAATGTGTTTCTTCCTTTCCCCCATCCTGTTGCTGTTCCCTGATTATCATTTTGGTGCATGTCTGCTGAATAAAGTTGTGGCTGAAGTCTTTGTTCGTTGCCTATAAGCTAAGTCAACAAACATTGCTGGATCTATTATGTTAGAGGCATTTTGCAAGATATTGGTGATTCAGCCTGACTAAGCTGGTATCTGCTCTCAAGGCATGAGAGCAGCTGTTGTCACATCTCCCATCCTCATATCTGTTAGAATTTACCTTTCTAGTTAGCACCAGGAACTTTCTGCTGCCAGTATCTGCGCCTCGGTGCCTGGAAAACCATGATACTCTAGAAGGCCTTCTCAAGGATAGATGGGAAATACTTGGAAATTGACACCTCTCCTAGTAGCTCTCAGCTTATGTAAAAGCCATAGCTCCTTCACTCTCCAAATTCGATAATTCAGAGAAACCTGCTTTACATGGTTTTACTGATGTATCACTGATTACCTTCCTTTTCTTTCCTGAATCCCTTCTCCACTCCTCTTTGTCCCTGTACCTCTCAAACACACTGCACTAAAATCCAGGGTCTGCTTCTAGGGGAACCCAAATAAAACAGGTATTTTCAGGCTAACGATGGAGATGCAGAGAAAAATACATAATTATCAAATATTTTACTAAGGTACTGAGAGATAAACACAAGAGATTGCAAGAACACAGAGAAAGGTCATGGCTATTTTTTTGTTGTTGTTGATAAAGCTAACCGCTTTATCAGACAAGCATCATTGAAAATAATCTCACCTGTTGGTTTTCTACAGTTTCACTGGAATCTACGTTCTCATTCTTCAGTGCATTTTCTATTTGCTCCTCATATTCCAAGTGATAGTACATGGACTGAGCTCTTTCATTACTCAGGAACTCCTCACTTGGGGTGAAGTCGTCCTCACTTTCATTGTATCCGGGGCCATCATCACTGTCATCCTTAGCCCCATGATTTATGGCCACCTCGTTAACATCATCAGTAGGCTCCACCAATAGAGGTTCAGAAAGGGTCTTTTTATCCATCTCCTCATGGTTGCTGATAACTTCAGGGCCAGGCTTTCCTTCTTGGCTCTGCCATTCAGTATCTTGACTGGGCTTGTTGATTTTTGATGCAGTTTCTTCCTCCATTTCTGCATTGGTGTTTTCCTCTTCTTGTTCTCGGCTACCGTGTTCAAGTTCCTCTTTCTGCATCTTGCTTTCTTGAGTTGGTTGATAGGACTCTTCCAAAACAGCATCTGATTGGGTACTGTCTTCTTCCTGCTTGTTGTTAGAAGGCTCCTTGGGAAGCTCTGTCTCCCGTTCTTCTTCATCATTGTGGGTACCCACTTCACCTGGCTCTTTCTCTCCTTCCTCTTCTCCATTTGTGTCCTGATCTTGGTTTCCTTGATCACGTAGGTCTTGACTGTTCAACTGAGGATGGGAGTCATCTACAGGTTGTTTTTGGTTTTCCTCTGTCTTTGTGATGCTTTCTTGTTGGTTAGAATCTACAATGGAACTAACATCATGAGCAAGGAAGCTCTCTGGAAGTTTCTCCTTTTGAGGTTCACTCATGTCTTCTTTTAGGTCCAATGTGCCTTCAGTTGGTGAATACTCCAAATTCTCAGTTAAGTCACTTTCAGTTTTCTCTTGGTCCTGTAATCCCAGATTTTGGTTATAACTCTCTTCCTGATCTGCTGACTGATCATGGTTTTCCTCCTCTGACTTTAGCAATGAAGATTTTTCAGGCTGAAAAGAAAAAAGTTTATTCTTGAAACAAATGATAATGTTAATCTACATCATATTTGCAATTCATAAGCAACACTGAATAGTCATTATTCTTTTTCTTCAAACAATGTCTTATAAACTTATTTATGATGTTTTTCACATTCAACAACTATGAGTTTAACCTGAATTTGAATTTTGTGAAATATAAGAATTATGTACCACTTCAGCCCAAGAAGTAAAACTCATTAATCCTCACAATTCTTTTAGAGATTGGAAGCAGTTGATATGATCATTATCTTTTTAAAAAAAACTTTTCATTTTATATTGGCGTACAACCAATGAACAATGTTGGGATAGTTTCAGGTGGACAGCAAAGGGAGTCAGTCATACATACACATGTATTTCTATGATCATCACCTTAAAAAAATTAAACTTAGAGTGAATAAGGTAGTCTGTTTAACCATGCTTTAAAATTGAGGCCTTTGGAGACTTAAAAAATTGTCCTAGTACATCTGTATTCCTTTTACCTTATGATGGGAATGGTCTTCTATGGATGTTGCAGTTTCCTTTTCATTTTCTGCATCTTCAACCTCTACAAGAGGGATTGCAGTGTGCTCAGATGTTTCAGCCTCTTGGAAGAAACTCAAGGAGTCAGCAGTTGGATTGGAATGATCAGATAGGAACCTTGCTTGTGTCTGAAAAAAAAATTAAAAACTGACTTGTGTTATTCATGCCTAGATGTTAATGCTTACAATTTCTAGTTATTTTTTCTTGTCATCATTGTTAGTGGTAATATATTTCATTTGTAACATCAGCAAAAAGATACTCTCTAGAATTTTTAAAGATATAAGCAAATAGTCAGAATATAATCTTAAGTGATAACAAAATCCCAGTCATGATTAAAGAAGTTATATTGCAGAGACTAGGGGAAAACAGGGCACAATGATCTTAAGAATAGCAACTTTTGGAATTATTTTCAAATTATTTCCAAAATCATTTTTGGAATTATTTCAAACTTTTACAAAGCATTTAAACTTCATGATTTTGAAAACTCTTTAGCATAAAGTCAGATTGAAGTCAGATTAATCATAGGTTATCATTGCATTGAACGTTTTCTTAAGTTAATTTACAAGTGCTCACTGATAATTAGCAGAAAAAGTTATGTCTTTTATTTTGTATTTATATATATTTCCTAACACTATCAGTCTTGTATCCATTGAGAAATCATGTATAATAGTAAAAAATAATTGAATCTTGAACTAATTAATAAACTATATGAAACAGGACACCAGGTCTAGTAGGGTTGAATAGCTATTGAATATTGGTTCCTCTAGAGGAATGGTTCTATTTCTAGCAAGATTGGAGGCATAGATGAAGAGGTGGGCAGTGAGGCTTGATGGGAAAGTCAAACAACTGGACGTAGAGCCAAGCGACCTTGCTTCAAGTTTCGACTGTGCTATTTACTATCTGTCGGTGGTTTGACAAATTGTTCGTCTCTACTTTCTCATCTCTAAAGGTGCAAGGAGAAGAAATATCAAGATAAGGCTAAGTATATAACACATTTTCTGTATTTTAAAGGGATAATCCAAGTGAAAAATTACTATAGCCAGTAGTAATATCCTACAGTGGTAATAATATGAACTGTCTGGTATCTTAGGCAGGTATTTATCACAGATCTTTATTAGAGAGATATTGTGGACACTCAGATGTCAGGCAGGTCCAAAACTCAGATTTTATTTGGATTGACTCGTCTACTCCATTAGCAGGTCCTGTATTGTTGATTGTATAATATAAAGAAATATATAGTGTATGAGGTTTTCTAAGATGTGGCTTCCTCTCTTGCTTATTATCTTTTCAACTAAAAGGAATGATATAAAGTATCCAGAGAAACTTTTTTAAGAAGATCTTTTATGTGGACCAGTTTTTAAAGTCTCTATTAAATTTGTTACAATGTTGCTTCTGTTTTGTGTTTTGGTTTTTTGGCCGCAAGGCATGTGAGTTCTTAGCACCCTGACCAGGAATTGAGCCTGTACCCCCTGCAGTGGAAGGCAAAGTCTTAAACGCGTGGTGCTGGTGATTTAGTTGCAAAGTCATGTCCAACTCTTGCGACCCCATGGACTGTAGCCCACCAGGCCCCTCTGTCCATGGGATTTTCTCAGCAAGAATACTGGAGTGGTTGCCATTCCCTTTTCCAGGGGATCTTCCAGACCATGGGATCAAACCCAGGTCTCCTGCATTGCAGGCGGATTCTTTACTGATTGAGCCACCAGGGAAGACCCCTCCAGAAAAGCCCTCAGAGGAATGTGGAGAAAGAACAGTGGCCAGTTTGGCCTGATGGATGGCAGTAGTGGCTGAGGATCTTGGCTTTGTGGAGAGTTGCTCCCCTGGTCTGTGTCCTGCCTCCCCCACGCCCCCTCAGCAAGTTGGAAGAAATGCATGAAGAACACGACAGTTTATCTTTCAGGAATTTTCAAAGGCAAAATTCTGTTTCATCATTCTGTCCATGTATACATTTGTAACAACATACCCTCTGGAAATCCGTGTGGAATCTCCTAACCATACAGAACCCACTGATTTCTGGAGAATTCAGGCAGGTGGGAAAAATGATACAATAGTTTTCATAGGTACATCATTTGAAAAGATACTTAGCTTTTTGCCCATGGACCGAATCTGCATTAAAACACGTTTTCCTAATAGGGAAACATCTGGAATATGTCTGTAGACAGGCGTGCCATTCAAACATTTGGTTCAAAGACACTTCTGATGCCTGTTTACATTTGTGATGACAGCTGCAAGGGCAATAAAACAATGGTTCTGTGGGAACTTCCCTCTATGCTGAAAACAGTGATTCCACTTCTGTAATTTCAGAGGACAATGTATAATTCCAGCTGGAGTAGCTCCTTGATACTTAAGCACGGTTCTCAGGGGTGGTCACAAACTCAGTTTTCTAAGAACTATTGGTCCGGGTGGCATGATGTTTATCCCTGCCGACACAGATGGCAACCAGAAGCTATCCAAAAAGCAAGGACAGAATCTTGGATGCAATAGAGAGGGAGGGAAGGGACAAGAGATAAAGTGCTTCGTCTGTTTTAAGAAGGTTGATTCCTTCATTTGGTGAAAAGGGAAAAAGGCACAAATCCCTTAGTTTGACTAAGGATGATACAGACCTCTTGGGAGATAGCCAAATGATCAGCCAAGCTGTAATCAAACGAAGAAACAAAGACAGCTTTCAGATATTTTGAGGCTGCTGACAGTCTCAAACAATCTGCTTTCTGTGTGGCTGATTTATTACAGGGTGAATGCTGGGGCCAGTATATCTGGGTGTGAAGAAAAGAATGTTTTAGTCCTGTCTGCTTTCAGCATGCTTGCTTGGACATATCTCCAAGGATAAATGAGGATCTGATTAATTTATATCATTTTCCTGTGCCTAACCTCTTGGTTCCTCTTTTTATTATAGACTCAGAATTTTTCAGTCAGGATGTATTGATCTTGCAGAAACTACTACTGAAGAGTGTGGGTATTTGCGCCAAGATTTCTCAAACTGATTTATTAGATTTCTCGTATGAGTGTGGTGAGCTTCCACAGGAGAATTTATTTCTTCCTTTTCTCTTTGGTATTGGGCTAATAGACTGTTAGCAAACAGTGTCACTTATATTTATATTTGTAGAGACTGATAGTTCTTGAAGAAATTTATTTTGAAAAAGTGCCTTATTTCATTTTTTTTTTTAATGTTGTTCATTTATTTGGCTGCTCTGGGTCTTAGTTGTAGCATGTGGGATCTAGCTCCCTGACCAGGGATCGAACCTGGGCCCCCTGCACTGGGAGCTCAGAGTCTTAGCCACTGGACCACCAGGGAAGTCCCCTTATTTCATTTTTACTAGTCATTCATTCCCTGCATGGGAAAAATAAAATGATTAAAATTAAAAAAGAATTTTAAACTATTATATAAGAACACTTTTATTTACTTATTTATTTTTTGGTTGGGGCTGTCCTTGATCTGGAGAAGGCAATGGCACCCCACTCCAGTACTTTTGCCTGGAAAATCCCATGGACGGAGGAACCTGGTGGGCCGCAGTCCATGGGGTTGCTGAGTCAGACACGACTGAGCGACTTGACTTTCACTTCACATTTTTATGCACTGGAGAAAGAAATGGCAACCCACTCCAGTGTTCTTGCCTGGAGAATCCCAGGGATGGGGGAGCCTGGTGGGCTGCCGTCTATGGGGTCGCACAGAGTCGGACACGACTGAAGCGACTTAGCAGCAGCAGCAGCAGTCCTTGATCTGTTTATTTCTTACCAGTTTAGGGCTTTATAAAATCAAGTGATATGATTAACACATTACTAAGTAAATAGCACAAGCTCAAGAACATTTTTTTTTTTTAATGGAGGATTCCTAAACTGAATGTCAGGAGGGAGAGAATTAAGTAACAACAGAGGAAAGGACAGTTACCGGAATAGCACCTGCAGTTCCCAAAATGCATAGGAAAAAAACCACAGTCTTCATTGTTCTAGACCTGTAAATCAAGAAGATAATTAACAGTCATGGGTAAAAGTTTCTTTGTAAGAAGTTAAAAGATACTCTTCTTAACAAATACTGAGCTTGATACTGTCCTTTGTGTTTAAAGGCACTTGTCTTTGTGGATTAACGTGTCTGAAAAGACAGATTCATGGCAATTTTTACCCAGTCGTGTCCCAGTGAGACTGCTCCTGGATTTTTTGGCCCAGCTGTGTTTGGCAGAACTTGTCTCTGTTGTTGACTGTGCTTCCTTAATTGGAGGCGTATGCAGATCTTGGTCTGAAGGTTTGTAAGTGTTCACAATGAATGTAAAAGTCACAAAGTGAAGTAATACAGTGTGTTAGGTTTGGATTCAACAAACTGCTTCTTGGTATTGGAGAAACTCACGCATTCAGTGCAGAGTTTTAGAAATGGGAGATGACTGTCTTAGATGATTTTTCTTACAATCATAGTTTTATATATAAATGCATCCCTAGAGCTTAAATAATACTTTGATGTTTTAAGGAAAGGGAGCAGTTTCTTCTGTTAGTTACTCATATTTTAAAATAAATGCTTAAGTGAGTATTTAAAAATGTATTAATATTAAACATTATCCAACTGATTTAATACTATATCAGCTATCACTTCACACACACACACGCATGCACACAACATACATGGACACATATACACATTATTCTTCTCCTTTTTCCCCCTCTTCCTAAAGTAACTGTATCACAATTCCTGTTTAAATCATTATTTAACATTATGACAATGTAAATATTCTTCACAACTGAGCCAAATAGTAATTTCTTGTGTTGAATCATTTTAAAATTTATTTTTTTGAACAATATTTTGCTTTTGTCTGGATCTAGAAACTGACTCCTTTTTAAAAATAATTTCTCAGGTACCCATCACTTACTCTTCCCAAATTTTCAAAGGCAGGTGAAGCTATTAAAATCTTAATCTAGAGTTTAATATTCACACACTCATTCCATCAGTATTTATTAAATTTATGGAACTCTAGTCATCTCACACGCTAGTAGAATAATGCTCGAAATTCTCCAAGCCAGGCTTCAGCAGTACATGAACCATGAACTTCCAGATATTCAAGCTGGTTTTAGAAAAGGCAGAGGAACCAGAGATCAAATTGCCAACATCTGCTGGATCATCGAAAAAGCAAGAGAGTTCCAGAAAAACATCTATTTCTGCCTTATTGACTACGCCAAAGCCTCTGACTGTGTGCATCACAATAAACTGTGGAAAATTCTGAAAGAGATGGGAATACCAGACCACCTGACCTGCCTCTTGAGAAACCTATATGCAGGTCAGGAAGCAACAGTTAGAACTGGACATGGAACATCAGACTGGTTCCAAATAGGAAAAGGAGTATGTCAAGGCTGTATGTTGTCACCCTGCTTATTTAACTTATATGCAGAGTACATCATGAGAAACGCTGGGCTAGAAGAAGCACAAGGTGGAATCAAGATTGCCGGGAGAAATATCAATAAGCTCAGATATGCAGATGACACCACCCTTATGGCAGAAAGTGAAGAAGAACTAAAAAGCCTCTTGATGAAAGTGAAAGAGGAGAGTGAAAAAGTTGGCTTAAAGCTCAATATTCAGAAAATGAAGATCATGGCTTCCGGTCCCATCACTTCATGGGAAATAGATGGGGAAACAGTGGAAACAGTGTCAGACTTTATATTTTTGGGCTCCAGAATCACTGCAGACGGTGATTGCAGCCATGAAATTAAAAGACGCTTACTCCATGGGAGGAAAGTTATGACCAACCTAGATAGCATATTCAAAAGCAGAGACATCACTTTGCCAACAAAGTTCTGTCTAGTCAAGGCTATGGTTTTTCCAGTGGTCATGTATGTGAGGAAAGCTGAGCGTTGAAGAATTGATGCTTTTGAACTGTGGTGTTGGAGAAGACTCTTGAGAGTCCCTTGGACTGCAAGGAGATCCAGCCAGTCCATTCTGAAGGAGATTAGTCCTGGGTGTTCATTGGAAGGAC
>NW_011494460.1:1276882-1288173 GCF_000754665.1 Bison bison bison
AGGGACTTGGGGCGAGGAGGAGAAGGGGACGACAGAGGATGAGATGGCTGGATGGCATCACTGACTCGATGGACATGGGTTTGGGTGGACTCTGGGAGTTGGTGATGGACAGGGAGGCCTGGCATGCTGATTCATGGGGTCGCAGAGAATCAGACACAACTGAGCGACTGAACTGAACTGAATCATTTATGTTTTAGATCAGCATATTATTTTTCTACTGTTTTAGAAAACTGTTAAAATATAAAATAGTATAGTTTAGCACAGGGTGTCTCTATCTTGGCACAATTACCATTTGGGGCGGGATGATTCTTAGTGGTGGAGGCTGTCCTGTGTGTTGTAGGATGTTTGCAGCCTTGCTGACTTCTTCTACCCACTACATGTCAGTAGCAGGTCCCCTAATCCCCACACGTTATGGCAATCAACAATATTTCTAGACATTGCCAAGTCACCCTGGAGGGCAAACTCACCTGATTTGGAACTACTGGCTTAGTAGAAGGAACATGGTGCTTTGGGATTAGAAACACACATGGTTGAACGTGAACCCACACTTGCCATCCATGGAATCTTTGGCAAATTACTTAACCCTCTGAGCCTCAGATTCCTCATCTGAAAATGGGGATAACACCTGTGATGGTTAATTTTATTTTATTAAAAAAATTTTTTATTTTGTATTGTTATATATCCAATTAACAATGTTGTGACAAATTCAGGTGGACAGCAAAGGGACTCAGCCATATACATACATGTATCCATTCTTCCCCAAACTCTCTTCCATCCACACTGCCACATAACACTGAGCAGAGTTCCCGGTGCTATACAGTAGGTCTTTGTTGGCTATGTGATGGTTAATTTTATGTGACAACTTGACTGGCATGTGGGATGCCCAGGTGTCTGGTTAAACATTATTTCTAGGTGCATCTGTGAATGTGTTTCTGAAGAGATTAGCATTTGACTCTGTCATCTGCATAAAGCTGATTGCCTTTTGGTGTGGGTGGACTTCATCCAATCTGGTGAGGACCTGCATAGAACAAAACGATGGAATAAGTGAGAATTTGCTCCCTCAGCCTCACCGTTTGAGCGGGAACACTGGTCTGGATGGATGCTCTCTGGATGGAACATATACTCATCAGGGCCCCTGGTGCTCAGGCCTTCAGACCAGAGCTGCAGAGTTAACCGGAATCACCATGCTTACTGGGTCTCCAGCTTGCAAAGGCAAATCACAGAACTTTACCAGTGTCTATAATTGAATGAGCCAATTT
The DNA here is from genome assembly GCF_000754665.1 of Bison bison bison. Classification (NCBI taxonomy): domain Eukaryota; kingdom Metazoa; phylum Chordata; class Mammalia; order Artiodactyla; family Bovidae; genus Bison; species Bison bison. The sequence goes on from NW_011494460.1 coordinate 1,278,142, forward strand.
CTTACACTCAATCATTCTCTCTGTCTATACACATAAACATATATACCCGCCCCCCCAACCCTGGAGAACCCTAGTACAACATCTAATTCAGTTCTGTGAAGATTATTGGTAGGAGGTGGGAGGGAGGCTCAATGGGGAGGGGACTGTGTATACCCATGGCTGATTCATGTTGACGTATGTCAGAAACCAACACAGTATTGTGATTATCCTTCAATTAAAAAGAAAGAAAAGCAGAAGAAATAGTATTTGTAAAAATGCCTGATGCCTAAGAAGTGCTCGATTCATCTTTTTGCTTTTTTCATCTTCTGTAAAAGTCAAATAGCAATTCTTGGACAACAGTGTAGAGCCTCAGAAAATAATATAATCTAAGTTTTGCCATGAGGTCAGAAGAATTTTCCAGTGGAACATATAAAGTCCTTTTGCCCACACATTGACCAAAGCTCCCTTTAACTCCAGGAGTCTTTCCTACATTCATCACAAGTAACGATGGAATTGGGCTAAGAGACTGTTAACCACTCTTCTTTAAAATGGTAGCAACACAAAAGCAGAATCAATCAGCAAGAATATTGTGGGTTTTAAGGCTAATTTCCATCTGATTTTAGTTTTAATAGCACTGCTGCTAAGTCGCTTCAGTCGTGTCTGACTCTGTGCGACCCCATAGACAGCAGCCCACCAGGCTCCTCTGTCCCTGGGATTCTCCAGGCAAGAACACTGAAGTGGGTTGCCATTTCCTTCTCCAATGCATGAAAGTGAAAAGTGAAAGTGAAGTCGCTCAGTCACGGCCGACTCTTTTCGACCCCATGGACTGCAGTTCTCCAGGCTCCTCTGTCCCTGGGCTTCTCCAGGCAAGAACACTGGAGTGAGTTGCCATTTAATAGCACTATGTATAGGTAATTACATTTGAGAACACATTTCCCTTTGATTTGATCACAGGATCTTACAAATTCCCTTCACTTTCTCAAATCGAATGAAACCAAATGAGTAAAAAAGAAATATGTGTCCAGTTGGCCAGAGCCTGCATTACTCAATCACTCTTTTATCCATTTATTGAGCACTTACTAGACTCTGCCTAAGCACAGGGCCACCTTGTTCCTGTCTGAAGAGTTACAAAGGAGGGTATCAAGTAAATCAATGATTTAGTATAATGTGATGAGTGTATACATAATGCAGTGGAAATACAGATAAGAAGCATTTACAGTTAGGTAGTTATAATGCTAACATTGATTTCCCAGGTGTTGCTAAGTGGTAAAGACCCCACCTGCCAATGCAAGAGACATAAGAGACATGGGTTTGATCCCTGGGTTGGGAAGATCCCCCAGAGAAGGAAATGGCACCCGACTCCAGTATTCTTGCCTGGAGAATCCCATGGACAGAGGAGCCTGGCAGGCTATACAGAGTCAGACAAGACTAAAGTGACTTAGCACACACACACACATACACTGCTAACATTTACTGAGTCTTAAGGGCTTAAATTTTAGGTACCATTCTAAGGGTTTTGCACATACTAACTCTTTGAATCTTTTAAATGATTCTACCAGCTAACACTTGATTTTCATCATTTTATTAGTAAGGAAATTAAGGGTAAGTAACATGTTCAAGGTTACTCAGCTAAGTGGCAGAACCAATGTTTGAGACCTAGGAATTTGCTTTTGTGTCTGTGTTCTTAACCATTACACTCTACTGCTCCTGTATAGAAAAGGCTTTTAGAAGAGGAAGTTTTTGACCTGAGATTTGAAAAATCAGTCAGTACTCGTTAGCTGTATGAAAGACAGAAGGGCAATCTGAGGATGCAAACAGCGTGGGTGACGGTCCAGAGTGGTAAGACAGTGTAGGTTTGTGTTTCTAGGGTGTTAGTGGGTGAAGCAGAGGGAGATAAGGCTCCAAACAAGGCAAGTCTTTGTGTGTTAAACTAGGAATTTTAAATTCCAGCTGAAAAACTATGGGGCCTCAATGACTGATTGTAAGTAGGGGAGTGATATAATCACATCTGAATGTTAGAAAGGATCCTTGGTACAATGATGTGTGGGACAGATGAGTAGAAAGACTTACCAGGAGGAAATTGCAATATCAAGATGAGAGATGGTCAGAGCCTTAAATTTTGCCTTTGGTCTTAAGAATGGAAAACAAAGAGACAGATCCAGCTTGTCATGGTTCATGAAAGCCAGTTGCTAACTTTCCAGGAATTTTGTGAGCTGGCTATTAAACAAAGCCATCATTGAAAATTAAATTATATACACTTATAATTTAATTATGTTAAAACAAAAGAAATACTCAAAAGTCACCCCTTTATACTTATTTTTACTACCTTACCACGTATTCTCTTAAGGTATTTATGCCTGTTGTATCTGTAGGTGGAAATACTATATAATGTGTGGTAATGCACTTCTCTTCCCAAGTCTGTTCAGTGATGTCACATTAGTAGCCTGAAATCAACCAGGGCGGGAGGATTACACCATGGAAATCTTCAAATGCTACCTAATTCCACCATCTCCCTGCAAAAGCTGGTTGTTAAACATTTGCTGGTATACTGGTGGATAGTTCTGAGAAATATTTAAAGGCAGAACTGCTAAGTCGCTTCAGTCGTGTCTGACTCCGTGCAACCCCATAGACGGCAGCCCACCAGGCTCCACTGTCCCTGGGATACTCCAGGCAAGAACACTGGAGTGGGTTGCCATTTCCTTCTCCAATGCATGAAAGTGAAAAGTGAAAGTGAAGTTGCTCAGTCGTGTCCGACTTTTAGCGACCCCATGGACTGCAGCCTACCAGGCTCCTCCGTCCATGGATTTTCCAGGCAAGAGTACTGGAGTGGGGTGCCATTGCCTTCTCCAAAAGGCAGAACAGGTAGGACTTAATGACAAATTGTATACTGTGGAAAGAAGAGAAGGAAGAGGGTTGGGCTATTATATTTCTAATTTGGGCCACTGGGTACACAGTAGTGTTAATACTAAGATAAGGGATTATAAGAGTTTTAGAAGAAAGATGATGAATTAGTTTTGAACTTGTTGAATTTGAGTAGAGATATACTTAGATAAGCAGCTTCCCTGGTGGCTCAGATGGTAAAGGGATTGCCTGCCACAATGTGGGAGACCTGGGTTCCAGGCCCTGGAGAAGGGAATGGTTACCCACTCCAGTATTCTTGCCTGGAGAACTCCATGGACAGAGGAGCCTGGTGGGCTACAGTCTATGGGGTTGCAAAGAGTCAGACACGATTGAGCAACTGAGACTTCCACATACTTAGATAAACGGGTCTGGAAGTAAGCATGAAAAGCTTACTTTACATACAATTGAATAGAACAGAGGGCAGGAGCCAGCACCCTGGTTAGTGTAGATCATTAGGTGCTGTTGGAGGATGGGAAGACGAAAGATACAAACGATGAGAGACAGGAGAGTCACGTAAGGAAAAGAAAATGTTGAATGTTAGTGAGAGGTCAGAGTAAACATGGCTAAGGATTATCCTTGCCTTTGGAAATGCAGAGGTTAGTAGAGAGTTGAAGAAGAGTAGGTGGTTTTGGTGCGATAGTGTCAGTGGAGGCCAGTCTTCAGTAACTGGGGAGTAAATAGACAGCAGAGGAGTGAAGACAGTGAGTGTAGACCACTCTCAAGACGGTTGGCTGGGAGGGACTTTCCTGGTGGTCTAGTGGCTAAGATTCTGCTCCCAATGCAGGGGCCGGGGTTTGATCCCTGGTCAGGTAACTAGATCCCACATGCCTCACCTAAGAGTTCACATGCCACAACTAAAGATCCTGTGTGCCACAAAAAAGACTGAAGATCCTGTGTGCTGCAACTAAGACTCAGCGCAGCCAAATCAATCAATCAATCATCATAATAATAAAAAGATAGCTGGCTATGAAAGGAAGGAGAGTAAGATGATATCTAGAGGGGAAAGTGCAGTCACAGGAAATGTTTATTTGTATTCTAATATGCTGATCCATATCTCAGGAGGCACTAGTGGTAAAGAACCTGCCTGCCAATGCAGGAGATTTAAGAGTCACAGGTTTGATCCCTGGGTCAGGAAGATCCCCTGGAGGAGGGCATGGCTACCCACTCCAGTATTCTTGCCTGGAGAATCCCATGGATGGAGGAGATTGGGGGGCTACAGTCCATAGGTCACAAAGAGTCAGACACCTACGTGGTCATCCAAGCATTTTCTCTGTGGAGGGGAAGGCATAAGTAACGAATGAGAAGGTAGATGGGAAGATGGGAGCTGTGGTAAACACGACGACCTCCAGTGAACCGCACCTCCTGGGTTACATACACTGCGATTTTGCCCCTGGCCTTGTGACTACCTTGGTCAATGAGACATCAGCCAGTATGATGACAGCAGAGGCCTGGGAAGCACTTACATGGTGGGATTTGTCGTCCTGTGGAAGCCATCTGCCATGATGTAAAAAAGCCTGGACTGGAGGCCAGTCCAGACTGCTGACCGGTAAGTGGCCTCATGAAAAAGAACCTGGAGGATGAGAGCCTGTGGGAGGTTCAGCCCCAGCAGAGCTCCCAGCTGGCTGAAGCCTCCTGAGTGACTCCAGACAAAGTCAACAGAGGAACGACCCAGGTGAGCTCAGGACGGATTGCGGAGTCATGTGCAAATAAGGGGACTGGGTTGAAGCCATTTGATTTTGCGGTGGATTGTTATGCAGTAATAGATAATGAAAATGGGGGAAAAACAGAGAAGCTGCCTCAGTCAATGGGAAGGCAGTATTGCTCAGTGATTAAAAGCATAGGCTCTGAAAGGGGACTTTCTGGGCTTTAGTACTTAATTTGTTTAATCTTGGGTAAATTATTGAGCTTTTTTGAAGCCTCAGTTCTTTATCTGTAAAGTGATGATGGAGATTAAGTAAGATGATAAAATGTCAGTAAGCCCTTGATACATATTTGCTCGGTAACGACAGAGGATGAGATGGTTGGATGGCATCACCGACTCAATGGACATGAATTTGGGTGAACTCTGGGAGTTGGTGAGGGACAAGGAGGCCTGGCGTGCTTCAGTCCATGGGGTCACAAAAAGTTGGACACGACTGAGCAACTGAACTGAACTGAAGCCTTTGATACTACTTAGAAGAGGAGAGAGTCTTTGTTCTTCCAGACAAAAGGGAGGAAAGCTTAATTGTAGGGATCCGTTGAGGTGAGGCCCCTAGAAATATCAGTTCATTAAGTTGGATGTATTTACACCTTCCTCACATTTATATAGCATTTCATAGCATGTAAAATATTTTCTTGCATACTGTCTCATTTTATCCAATAAGGAAAGGAGAAGAGATAATATTTAACTATAAAGAAACAGAAGCTTGGGGATTCCCTGGTGGTCCAATGGTTAGGACTCTGCACTTCCACTGCAGGGGGCATGGTTTCCATCATTGGTTGGGAAACGAACATCCCACATGCAGCATGGTGTGACCAAAAAAAAAAAAAAAAAGAAACAGAAGCTTGAATTATCTAACTTATTTGGCTATATATATCCCTGGTGTCTCAAATGGTAAAGAATCTGCCTGCAATTCTGGAGACCCGGGTTCAATCCCTGGGTCAGCAAGATTCCCTGGAGAAGGGAATGGCAACCCACTCCAGTATTCTTGTCGGGAGAGTCCCAAGGACAGAGGAACCTGGTGGGCTGCAGTCCGTGGGTCACAAAGAATCAGACACGACTGTGTGACTGAGCACACATGTAAAGGCTTAAGTGGTGAGTAAGGACTAGAACATGGCACTCTGGACTCCAAGTCCAGGGTTCTCTCATGGTTTCACAGAACAGGCTGCAGAATAGAAATCCAAAGTCTGGCTTTGGGCCCTGGCTCTGCCAAGTACTAAATACTACTTTGAGCAAATTATTGAATCTCGCCAAACGTCATCTACAGAATGGGAATTACAAATCCAGTGTCAAAGGGCACCATTGAGGCAGGGAAGCTCTTTGTAAACTCGAAACATACATGTGTAAATGAGTATTATTTCTACTGCTCTGTCTGGTGCTTGTCATCAAGATTATCATTATAGGGACCACTTCCCTGCCGTCCATGGGCTGAGTCCATGCTCCCAATACAGAGGGCCTGGTTTAATCCATGGTCAGGGAACTAAGATCTCATATGTCTCAACTAAGTCCCAGAGCCACAGCTATGGAGTTCGTGCACTGCAATAAAGGTCCAGCAAGAGAGAAAAAAAAAAATCCCATAATAATAGTATCATTATAGCCATTATGTCTTATATTTAGAGTGAAAGTGAAAGTCGCTCAAGTAGTATCTGACTCTTTGAGATCCCATGGACTAAACAGTCCATGGAATTCTCCAGGCCAGAATACTGAAGTGGGTAGCTATTCCCTTCTCCAGGGGATCTTCCCAACCCAGGGATCAAACCCAGGTCTCCCACATTGTGGGCGGATTCTTTACCAGTTGAGCCACAAAGGAAGCCCAAGAATACTGGAGTGGGTAGCCTGTCCCTTCTCCAGGGAATTTTTCCAACCCAGGAATCAAACTGAGGTCTCCAACATTGCAGGTGGATTCTTTACCAGCTGAGCTATCAGGGAAGCCCTATATTTAGTGTGGTATAAGAGAAATCAGCCTTCAGTGTTCCCTACTTTTTCTCCTCCCTCTTTTCAAGTCTTCTTCCCCTTGTGGATTTCAAGCTGCCCAGGAGTCCTAATTCCAGAATATGTTCACATTTAGTTCTCTTAGTAAAACCAGATCACTTGCCTTATATTCCACACATTTAAATTCTAGTTTTGCACATACATCTAATCCATAGGTAGGAGATAAAATTTGCAAGTCAGTGTCTTTCTAGTCTTAGTTAAGAGCTATTTTCACATTTGCCTTATCTCAAATGAACTATAGAATGCTGAGAATCTTGGCATAGCTGTGGAGAAGACATTTGAAGACAGGATGAGTTTGTTGTATGAGCTTCAGTGGTCAGCTGTGCAGGCTTTTGGGGAGTCAACCCCAACCTTTCTTGCATGGTTCCTGATTCTTTACTGTGTCCCAGGATGGAACTATTTTTTAGGGGTCTCTGTTTATTTCCACATGAAATTAAAAACAAAATTTAAAGGAAGACTATGGTTATGTCATTTAGAATGATCCAAGCAGGAAAGCACCTTAAGTTTTAATTGTAAAGCAGATGCCTGTGTTGTATTTTTAAAGACAGAGCTTTGTAGAATAGCCCAGTATCTAGAAAGGACTTCCCTAGTGGCTCAGATGGTAAAGTGTCTGCCTACAATGTGGGAGACCTGGGTTTGATCCCTGGGTTGGGGAGATCCTCTGGAGAAGGAAATGGCAACCCACTCCAGTACTCTTGCTTGGAAAGTCCCATGGATGGAGAAGCCTGGTAGGCTATGGTCCATGGGGTTGCAAAGAGTCGGACACGACTAAGCAACTTCACTTCACTTCACCAGTATCTAGAAGGCAAAAGGCCTCGAGTTCCCCTGCAGTGTTCCTCTTTGTCCTTCAGACTAGTCACGGGGCATTTTTGTCTCACTGAGCTAATTGTATTTGCGACATACTGATCAAAAATAATTTCACAGCCTTTTGCTTCTTATTTTAAGAACTGAACAAATGTACTGATTTGTGTAAATAAGACAGAGTGGAGAACTTTTCTGGGAAATGAGAAATTTTTTAAAACAACTGTAAGGCTGGAGACTACAGAAGGTTTAATTAGCTGATGCTTGCAAAATACTTTGAAAATGAAACCCATGATGATCTTGCTAAGTATGATGAATACCATTTATTCCTGGGTAAGGAAAAAGTCATATATTTTGAGACATTCAAATTTGGTGTGCACTCTACAGAATACAAATTGTTATTTTTGCAGAAAGAGCAAATAAAACTCTGTATAAAAAATGCAGAAGTGACAAAAAATTTTGAATATAGAGTTATTATTCTTGAAGACTTAAATAATCAGTGTTTATATGAAGTTAGATAAATGTTATTTTGCCCAAATGTATGAAATTATTCAAAGGCAGCAGCATAGCTGAAAGTAAGGAGCCCTGGAATTTAAGCATAGTATGGAATTGGAAGATCTAAGTCTAGACCTGAGCTATATAAATTTTTAAAAACATTTATTTAAAACAAACAAACAAACAAAAAAATTTTATTTATTTTTTTGGCTGTGCTGGGTCTTAGTTGCGACATGTGGGATCTAGTTCCCTGACCAGGGATTGAACCTGGGACCCCAGCATTGGGAGAGCAGTGTCTTAGCCACTGGACCACTAGGAAAGTCCCCTGACCTGAACTATATACTTTTTACTAGGCAAGAGACTTTGGTCAAGTCACTGTCTTCTTCATCTACAAACCAGGAAAAACGATAGTAGTTTTCCTATTTATCTCTTAGGGTTGTTTTGAGACTCAAATGTGATCAAACAGGCATTTGACAATTTTACTAACTATAAAAATGAAAAAAGATATCATTTCATTGAAATATTCATAAGGATAAAGATGGCTTAATAACTGTAATAATTCACAGAAACTTTAATTCATCCTTTTACTTGGAGTTCTTAAATTATTATCATTATTTTTTCTTGGCTGTGCCATCTGACTTGCAGGACCTTAGCTTTCCAACCAAGGATTGAACTTAGGCTCTTTGCAGTGAAAGCATGGAGTCCTAATCACTGCACCACCAGGGAATTCCCTTAAGTTATTATTTTCTTCCCTTTGTCCCATTTTTTCCCGCCGTGGGAAAACAGAGGTTAAAGATGAGAGATGGTAGGGAAATTCAAGGAGAGCCTTTTTCATCTCTTAGAAACAAAGTGTCTTATTACCAAATTTGTAAGAGAACTCATCTGGGGTTTTACAAGATGACTACTAGACTACTAGACTGTTTTATAGCCTTTTTGCAGAAGCCCAGGATTTGAAATTTCAAATGCCTGGAGGTCTTCTACTGGCTGGCTCATAGACCACCAAAACAAATATACATATGAAACATTGATATGGCAGAAACAGGTCTTCCATTAAAAACTAAATACCCACTAATGTCAACTCTATTCTAATTCATGTGAGTAGTTGTCTTGAGACAATTTCTAACATTTTTCATTTAATATGTATAAACATATAGTATAGTAATGATAAATGTAAATTTTTTTGCTGCATCTTCCATTGAGAAGTGAAGTCAAATTCTCCTCTCCTTGAATCTGGACTGGCTTTTGTGACTTACTTGACCAAATGATTGAAGTGGAAGTGATGTCCTGGGACTTTGGAGGTTAGCTCATAAGAAGCCCTGGAATTTTGACCTGAATCTCTCAGAATGTTTTGCTTTGGGAGTTCCAAACCATTTTGTGAGAGACTGTCACCCTACTGCAGACACTGTTCAATGATTCCTGTTGACCCCAGCTTTCAAAGTTTGCAAAGGCACAGTGTGTCTGAGTGGAGCCACTGTGGACCCTGCAGAGCGGCTCACCTGCCAACTCAGTATCCCTGAGTGACGTGCCCAGACTCCTGACCCACAAAATCTTGAGAAATTGTGCAATAAGTGTTATTTGAAAGTCACATTTGTAAGCAGCAATGAAGAATTGGCATGGGCATTAAATATCTTGAGTGAAATATTCTTTAGAAGTAGAATCACATATTCAACAATGTATTATTTTATTGAAAAAATAGGTTCTCATTCTTGGCTGGTTAATATAGTAACTGATGCAATGGCTTATCTTTTTTGAGATTTTACTATGTGCCAGGTGCTATTGTAAATATTTCACCCATGCATCATTCATGTATTCTCACTTGTCACCTCACTTCTGCTTCAGTTTCCATTCATTCACCCATCCATTCAAGGAGAGCTTCCTGCACATCTTTCTGACCACTGTGCCCAGTTGTGACTGAGGAGCATGAAAGCCAAAGGATGCAAGAATTTCCAAAGAGGCGGCTTTGACATTCTCAAGAATCTCTCTCTTTCTAGCTCAGGAGAAATTAGTACGTTCTTTCCATCCTGTAATGCGTAATTGAGGGATTATTTCAACTATATTTAGAGGATCCCCACAGGCTTATCTTAGGCAAGACTGTGCAATAACCCTGTTTTGACATCTCTTCATCATTCCTTTCAGAGTTCCTTATCTTACTGTGCCATCCACCA
>NW_011494460.1:1288273-1339628 GCF_000754665.1 Bison bison bison
CATCCACCACTCACTAATCTCGTGTGTGCCTGCTCAGCCACTAAGTTATGTCTGACTCTGCGACCCCATGGACTGTAGCCTGCTAGGCTCCTCTTTCCATGGGATTTTCCAGGCAAGAATACTGGAGTGGATTGTCACTTCTTCCTCCAGGGGATGTCCCAACCCAAGGATTGAACCTGCATCTCCTGCATTGGCAGGTGGATTCTTTAAACATGGAGCAACCTCGGTCTCATTTCATAGCTTCGTATGGGATGGACCCTTGGAGGCAGTGCTCTGTTTTCCTCCTGAGGCATTTGACAGTCCTCTGGAAAATCGCCACCCCTCCCTGCCCTGGGATGTAGGGAAGAAATGACTTGGGCCATATTTATTTTTCTTTCCTCAAATCATATTCTGATATTTGTCAATTTCCTCTTTCTCTGTGAATGTGGGGGTTTCTCATACGTTACATTTATTCATTCCTCTCCCTTTTCTTGCCTATCCTTTGAAGCACAGACTTCTGAGTATGGTCAGAGGTGGATGTGCCACAAAGCCAAGAAGCTCAAATTCTAGGGCTCCCTACTTGTGCAGGCTTCTTACAAAACCCTATGCCTACTTTCAATTTTTCTATTTTTAAAAAAGAAGGGCCCACACGTTGTGTCAACTTCTGGTTCACAAGTTCTGAATCCACTCCTGAGTATGGCTCACCTGAAGGCCTGTGGCACTTGTCAATAACAGAATTAATATCTAAGTGATTTGCTTCCTAGGGCTAGTAGCATGATGAGTCACCTTTCAAAGCCGACCTAGCCCCTGAAGTGATCAGTTACATTAATCCTATTCTTTGCCTGCCTTTAGTTCCTCTCTCAACCCCCTAATTTATTTTGTTCTCAACCTCCTTGGAATGTCTTTTCTCTCAACGCCAGGTTCTTAGCTTTCTCCTTTGACTGCTCTTATTTGAATTTTCCTTATTAGTTAAACTCTACCAGCACATAAAACCTCTTTGGATTCAATGGAAATTGTCTCTGCTCTTTTGTTAACAGAGTAAGTCGGTTGTTGAGTTCAGCTAGTTGGGAAAAGAATTTCAAGTGCTTTCGGCTCTGTGAATGTACCAAGACTCATTCACTGGGGTTGTTCTTTTCCAGGATTAAGAAAAACAGCAAGTCATACCTAAGAACAGTTCCAAGTAACCTCATTCTCATGGTGTTGGGGAACAATGATGGGCTTTGAGGAGTAGTTTTGGGAACTGCTAATGAAAGCACTCACTCCAAGCAGAAGTCCCTTCAGAATTCAGTTCATGGTCGCAGTGGCTTGTCACGTGGCCAACATGCTGAATCAGAGAACAACTGCCCACCCCGTGGTGCTCCGTTACTCCTTATCTGCCTTCTGTGAAAGCCGCAGATACAATAAACCCTAATGGATTTCGTGGCTGGGGTTTGGGGAGTTCTTTGAAAATAGGGTGAAAACCCTAGGCTTATTTATGCTGTCAGAGGGGATGTTCCAGAAAATTCTTTCAAGCAAGGAGAAGACACAGCTGGTCTATAGCTGTGCATTCTGCTTTTCCCACATTGGGAAGAGATTTTGTTCTTCTGAACATCCACACATCTTAGATTCATTCCACACCCACTCTCCAGTGTTCTTCGTCCTGAGCTGCCCCAGGGCCTGTGTGAACTGCATCAGCAGGTTTTCTTGCATGATGGTTTCTGTTGGGTTCAGCCAATGGGGTGCATTGTCAGGAGAGATTGGAGGGAAGGAGGAGAGTAAATCAGGGAATATATATTCTCAGCATCCTCTTGGTGACTGTGTCCCTCACCTGAAGATTAGTGTCCCTCTCCACACAGCATTTTCTGAGTTCAAAAAGTCTTCCTCTCCCTGCTTCATACAAGTTTAGCTCTTACTAGTCTATTCCTACAACCCCTGTGACTTCGCTATGCTCTGCTCACTCCTTTGTAAATCACCCCTTAATTTCACTCTTCTCAAATTCCCTGGACCTGCTGAAAAATCTCATGGGCAGAGGAACCTGAAGGGCTACAGTCCACGGGGTCGCAGAGAGTCAGACACGACTGAAACACACTCAAGTCCACAAATTCAGTTTTCCTTCCTGGATCCATCATTTCCTTGCTGGGACTTTAAACCACACAGTCTTTGATTCAAATTTAGGATTCGTGGGTTTAAATATAATTCAGATCCACTGCCAACAAAACTTCCTCCTGCTCCCCTGTCCTGCCCTGTTTCAAGTCTTCCTATAGTAGCTATAAGGACACACTCAGAATCCTAGAGTTGGTATACAGATTATTAGGATGAAGACATTTGAAATTCAATAGAAGCAAAAAGAAACCTTCTCAGAGCTTCCCTTGCTTAACTACAAACAGAAAATTTGAGAAGTGAGAACTGTCATATAAATTCCCTCTTCAGTGTGGCTTCTACTCCCAGAAGAGAGACCGAGTGAATCTACCATAAGATCTACTCCCCTTCAAGGGAGTTCTATGACTTTGAAGGAGACCAAAAAACCACTTGTATCTTTATAGAAAAGTATCACAAACTCTTATCTCATTTGTTCTAAAAACTATTTGTCCTTCCTAAAGAAACCTTTTTGTTTTTCCAATGGAAGCTGTTTCTCTCCCTTTTCTTTCTTCCACTGTGTTAGGTAGGTGAGCCTTTAACAGCTTAAGGAAAAAGCAGAGACATTACTTTACCAACAAAGGTCTGTCAAAGCTATGGTTTTTCTAGTAGTCATGTATGAATGTGAGAGTTGGACTATAAAGAAGGCTGAATGCCCAAGAATTGATGCTTTTGAACTGTGGTGCTGGAGAAGACTCTTGGGAGTCCCTTGGACTGCAAGGAGATCCAACCAGTCCATCCTAAAGGTGATCAGTCCTGAGTGTTCATTGGAAGGACTGATGCTGAAACTGAAACTCCAATACTTTGGCCACCTGATGCAAAGAACTGACTCATTGGAAAAGACCCTGATGCTGGGAAAGATTGAAGGCAGGAGGAGAAGGGGACGACAGAGGATGAGATGGTTGGATGTCATCACTGACTCAATGGACATGAGTCTGAGTAAATTCTGGGAGTTGGTGATGGACAGGGAAGGCTGGTGTGCTGCAGTCCATGGGGTTGCAAACAGTTGTACTCGACTGAGTGACTGAACTGAACTGAACTGAACCTTTGTTGGCTTTTCTATATGTGGGAATAACCCTTTTCTCCTATTAATCTGTATTTGGTCAGTTTAATTTGCAGACCGCAATTACTTAACATAAGAGGGTGAGGAAAAATTTTTTCTCCCTTACATATCTTAGCAAGTGCACATATTTCTTTTTAAATGGAACATATCAGTCCTTATCTTTGGAGACAATAAAAAAATTACAAGATATTACATGTGATTAGCACTCAGTTAAAATGATTTCACACAGGATTTGAAGGTGTTATAGAATAGAAGAATTTTAGAAAGAAATATGGGCAATTAGCTCTGGGAGTGTTTTGAGTTGGAACGTGGCATTTTTCACTTTACTCTTCCATTTCCCTTTTCATGCAGTCTCTAGAATGTCCTGACACCAGGATTAATCTGGAGACTTGGGAAGTAAATGAGTCTCTTTGTTCTTTTCCTTTCCCACACCAAAGGAAACACAACTCATTAGCTTAGGCTGACTGAACATTTATAAAAAACACTGGTTTTAGATGATTAGTCCCAGAATGGGTAGAAATTTGCCCAATCAAGAGTAATCTACTTATCCAAATTAAAACAAAATTGTATCTTGGATGAAAAATACTGCACAAGGGAATCCGTTGTTAATTGTTTTTGGACAATGGCTATTTTGGGTTTCATGGCACTGATATGTACACACCGCATTCAATAACTGGCTATGGATCTCTAGAGATATTAACCCCTCTAACAAGATGCTGGGAAGCATGAGGTGAGTTGGCCACCTCCAGCCATGACCACAACGTCAGACCTTACTGTGGCCACCATCTAAACACAGGATTTGGGAAAGATAAAACAACAAAAATCAAATTTAGAGGCAGCATGGGCTGGAATTTTGTGTGTCACCTTTTGAGAAAGAAAAGAATTTAATCATATCCAGATCTCAGGCCGTGGTAATCTCCAACTTTTTACCCAGGTTATTTTTCAAATTATAAGAAAACATTTATTTTTGAAATCAATCACTTTGCATTGTTTTCCTATCACAGGAAGACATCAATCATCTGTTTTTATAGGTGAGATGATGCTGGTACTTTCTACCTCTCTGTCCCCCTGTACTTATCTAAAAAGATACTGATGCAAGACCACTGGGAATGCCAAAGTCTATGCCAAAAGCTCTAAGCTCTTGGTTTAAAACAAAAGCTTCCCATAGTTTTCTCTGCCTATATTTTAGAAATCATTGAAATGTTGTCCTAGAAAGAGCTTAATCTACATCCCCTTAAAAGCCTGCTGTTATGTGTGCTGGAACCGGGAAGCAGGGAAGAAAAAGAGAAGGAAAGAAGACACTCGGGGTTCGGCATCTGTATTTTGTCCCTTGTGAATTCCAACAGAATGCTTTGTCGATTTAGAGTTAGCTCAAAGTTGTTTGGTCCCCAATAAAAGGCTGCAAAGTCTACTGAACAAATGGTTTGAGAGTTAAAAATGATTCCACTGTGCTAAGGCAGCATGAGGGACTTTCCTGGTCAAGTATCCACCTGCCAATGCGGGAGACATAGGTTTGATCCCAGGGTCAGGAAAATCCCCTGGAGAAGGAAATGGCAACCCACTCCAGTATTCTTATCTGGGAAACCCCACGGACAGAGCATCCTGGAGGGTTACAGTCCATGGTGTCACAAAGAGTCGGACACAACTTAGTGAATAAACAGCAACAGCAATAGAGGCAGTATGAAGACTTGACCAATCATGACGCCTTGAAACCAGCTACAGGTTTTCTTTGATCCATGATCAAGATCAGTTCTGACTTCTGTAGATTTTAGGTCATCTTCCCTCTGTGTCTCTATCATTTTATATAGATAATTAGGTAACTCAACTTGAATCAAGTAAAAATACATTACTTTGGGGGCTATTGAGGGTCACTCTGGATATTGGATTCTTATCCTTGTTTATTTACTTTTATTAGCTCTTTGGTCATAGCAGTGTTATGAAACTATGGTAAACTTTGTGCTGTGCTTGGTCTTTCAATTGTGTCTGATTCTTTGTGATCCCATGGATGGTAGCCCGCCAGGTTCCTCTGTCCTTGGAGATTCTCCAGGCAAGAATAATGGAATGTGTTGCATGCCCTGCTCCAGGGGATCTTCCCAACCCAGGGATTAAACCCAGGCCTCTCACAGATGGTTTATTTACTGTCTGAGTCACCAGGGAAGTCCAAGAATACTGGAGTGGGTAGCCTATCCCTTTTCTAGGGAAGCTTCTCTACCCAGGAATCGAACCAGAGTCTCCTGAATTGCAGGTGGATTCTTTACCAGCTGAGCTACCCAGGAAGCCCATGGTAAACTTTACCCTATTATATAACAGAACAGAACAAAACAAAAGCATTTATGTGTTCTTGTTCTGCTCATATGCAATTAAAAACTTATGAGTTGAGCTTCCCTGGTGGCTCAGTGGTAAAGAATCCACCTGCCAGAGCAGGATACATGAATTCAATCCTTGGTCTGGGAAGACCCCTCATCCCTTGAAGCAACTAAGCCCATGAGCTACAACTATTGAGCCTGTGCTCTAGAGCCCGGGAGCTGCAACTACTGAAGCCCACACACCGTAGAGCCTGTGCCCTGCAACAAGAGAGCCCACCGCAATGGGAAGCCCACACACTGCAACAAAGACCTGTCAGAGCCAAAAGTAAATAAATAAATAAGTGACCCCTTGAAAAAACTTCCTGATGTTCAAGCTGGTTTTAGAAAAGGCAGAGGAACCAGAGATCAAATGGCCAACATCCGCTGGATCATGGAAAAAGCAAGAGAGTTCCAGAAAAACATCTATTTCTGCTTTCTTGACTATGCAAAAGCCTTTGACTGTGTGCATCACAATAACCTGTGGAAAATTTGAAAGAGATGGGAATACCAGATCACCTGACCTGCCTCTTGAGAAATCTGTATGCAGGTCAGGAAGCAACAGTTAGAACTGGACATGGAACAACAGACTGGTTCCAAATAGGAAAAGGAGTACGTCAAGGCTGTATATTGTCACCCTGCTTATTTAACTTATATGCAGAGTACATCATGAGAAACGCTGGACTGGAAGAAACACAAGCTGGAATCAAGATTGCCGGGAGAAATATCAATAACCTCAGATATGCAGATGACACCACCCTTATGGCAGAAAGTGAAGACGATAACTAAAAAGCCTCTTGATGAAAGTGAAAGAGGAGAGTGAAAAAGTTGGCTTAAAGCTCAACATTCAGAAAATGAAGATCATGGCATCCGGTCCCATCACTTCATGGAAAATAGGGATGGGGAAACAGTGTCAGACTTTATATTTTTGGGCTCCAAAATCACTGCAGACGGTGACTGCAGCCATGAAATTAAAAGACGCTTACTCCTTGGAAGGAAAGTTATGACCAACCTAGATAGTATATTCAAAAGCAGAGACATTACTTTGCCAACAAGGGCCATCTAGTCAAGGTTATGGTTTTTCCTGTGGTCATGTATGGATGTGAGAGTTGGACTGTGAAGAAGGCTGAGCACTGAAGAATTGATGCTTTTGAACTGTGGTATTGGAGAAGACTCTTGAGAGTCCCTTGGACTGCAAGGAGATCCAACCAGTCCATTCTGAAGGAGATCAGCCCTGGGATTTCTTTGGAAGGAATGATGCTAAAGCTGAAACTCCAGTACTTTGGCCACCTCATGCGAAGAGTTGAGTCATTGGAAAAGACTCTGATGCTGGGAGGGATTGGGGGCAGGAGGAGAAGGGGACGACAGAGGATGAGATGGCTGGATGGCATCACTGACTCGATGGACGTGAGTCTGAGTGAACTCTGGGAGTTGGTGATAGACAGGGAGGCCTGGTGTGCTGCGATTCATGGGGTTGCAAAGAGTTGGACACGACTTAGTGACTGAACTGAACTGAACTGGAAAAAAAACTTGCAAGTTGATTGGATGCTCCTTCTAAAAATATTGCCCATTTTGGGGGCTAGGCTGCAAATCTGGGTCTTACACTTATTCGGTGGACTAGAGTGATTATGTGGTAGCAATAATGATGTGATTGGAATGTGGTTGGTAGTTTCATTGTTTCAACAATTACAGACTTTTGCCAGGTATTTGTAAAATATGTGTTTCCATAAATGACTATCTTGAGAAATGTCTTATTTATCTCAATTAAGTTTTAGGATTTTGGGGTGACCCTTCTTCAAGCAGCATGGCGGTTTCTCATTATCCTCAAGGGAATGATTTGGCTGAAAGGGTGGCACTGGGCATTAAAGATGTTAGGAAAAGGACTTCTCTAGTGGTCCATCCATTGGTTAAGACTCTGAACTCCCAATGCAGGGAGTCCGGGTTCTATCTCTCGTCAGGGAACTAGATCCCAAATGCGGCAACTAAGACCTGGAGCAGCCAAATAAAGAAATGAAAATAAATAAATGTTAAAAAAGATGTCAGGAAAAAATTATAGAAAGATATTGACTATAAACTCACCATTTTTTTTTCTTGTTTGACATGACATTCCACATTCAAAAAGAGAAGTCGTTTTGCAGAATCAAGAATGTGCACGTGGAGGATTTGCTTTGCTCAAGTAATGGATCCTTGAGACAGGAGTTTAGAAACTCCTGGGATCAAATAAGAACATAGTTTTCCTTCTTATGGGAATGGGAGTAGTAATAGAATGACCATTGTTCCTAAACAAGGCAGGTCAAGGTCACTGCAACCTTTCTGCATAGTTGCTTAAGAGAAAAGACTGGACATAGACACATCCTCAAGTCTGAAACAGCTTTGTTGAGTTTCCTTTTGTATCTAAAGGATTAGCTTTCACTGTGGGAGAGGTTGTAATTGGATTTCACCATGAAAGGAGATTGTAATTAGATTTCTCAGCAGGTCTATGAGTTCTGTCACTGGAAAAAACAGCAAAGGGTCTGAATAATCTTCCCTCTAGCTAGAAGGGTAGTCCAGCCAAGCCTGCAGAGACTGGTCTGAAAGGAACGGGTAGAATGGGCCATGTGAGTGTCAGCCACCCTTGACCTCTGACAGAGTGATCTCAGCTCTGGTCTCCAAGACTAAGTGTGCGGTCCTTCAGGTTGAGGGTAGAAAGCAGTGCAAGTGATAGCTAAATATTGCTTGGCATTTGGTAGGAAACATAGGACGTTCCTCCTAGTGAAGCCCTCTGACTCTTGGTCTCTCTGTCTCTGGGTTTCCTAAAAGTTCTACTTCTTAGAGAAGGCAAGGGCACCTAAAGTTTGGCATATTCTAGAATTTGGCATTCTCCATCTAGATTTAGACAGAATTTACACAAACAGCCAGAAAACATTTTGGGCTCTGTGGTTCATTTTGAGTTCTTATTTGTATTGGTTCCATTTCAGTTTCCATAATATTTTCTAGAAATTTAAATTGGAATAGGATTGGGTCAGAGTAGGTATTGTATTTGATTTATTTTCAGTTCCTATAGATTTTTTTTTAAAAAAAGAACATGAGTTTAAATTTACATTTTAAATGTCACATTTTATTTTTAAAGTCCTGCTTGTTGCCTTGCCATATAAATCTACTAACTCCAACCATCTATCTCCATGGGGTACTCCAAATCTTTCTGTATCTCTTCTCTCTTCTTATCTCCCTGCTCTTTCTTTTTCTCCTAAGTGTTGACAAGCTGTCTGACCACTGAACTGGAATGGAAACATGGCCTTCCGTGCCTTTAAAGTTAGGAATGGGCTTGGAGTCTACTCTTTTCCATCTCTTGTGTTGGCTACGTCGACTCCTTGGAAATCTTAGTTCTGTTATCCTTTCGAGATTTTGTAATTGAATTCTCATGTTGACTCGAGATCCTCAGGCAGCCAGTATATACTCTACCATTGTTGGTTCCTTCATTGGCCGCCTCCGCCAAACTTATAAGTCCTACTCCTTCTCTTTGAGACCTAGGAAACTTCCTTTACCATTTTCGGTTTTCAAGGCAGATGATGACTACTTGATCTGATCATCTTGCCTCATCGGAAGTAAGAAGAACTGAACACGACATAACATATGCCCTAGAAAAAGGAGAGGTTTGCACTGAGCGTTTGCCCTGTTACTTTACTTTTCTTCTTACTGTTAGAATCTTGTTTCCCGGCATATGTATGTCCACACTTCCAAATAAGGCCAGGTATCTTTGGTGAAGTTTGTTTATATCAGGGGAAGACTGTAGGCTGCTATTTTTAGTAATTATTACAGCTATGGAAAAATTTCCCTTCAAGGAAATGGAGTGAACAAAATGATTATTATAGATATTTCATAATCAGACTCAAACAGAACATTCTCCTCCATCCTGCCTTTACACATAGCCAAGTTATCAGAGAGCAAATCCCTTAGTCACATTTTGGCTAAGGTATACATGTTGTTACCTGATCCAGAGTTAATTCTGTTGCTTCAGGGCTTTTAAAGTATTAGTGAATCTCTTGGGAGAGCTCTGTATCTGGGTGTTACAGTAATCTGAAGGATTAAGAAAGATGGCTTTCTATTTCGAGATCTCTGCTGAATCATCATTTGATATCAAAGTGTTTCAGACCTTCCAGTGTATGATACACTCAGACTCACAGATGCAGACATTTCTAAGGCTCTGACCTTCACCTGCCTGTCTTCTTGACTAATTGAACCTACATCACTTTGCCGACAAAGGTCCATATATTTAAATCTATGGTTTTTCCAGTAGTCATATACAGATGTAAGAATTGGACCTTAAAGAAAGCTGAGCACTGAAGAATTGATGCTTTCAAAATGTGGTGCTGGAGAAGACTCTTGAGAATCCCTTGGACTGCAAGGAGATCAAACCAGTCAATCCTAAAGGTAATCAACCCTGAATATTCATTGGAAGGACAGGTGCTGAAGCTGAAGCTCCAATATTTTGGCCACCTGATGCGAAGAGTAGACTCTTTGGAAAAGACCCTGATGCTGGGAAAGATTGAGGACAGGAGGAGAAAAGGGCAACAGAGGATGAGATGATTGATATCATCGACTCATCAACTCAAAGAACGTGAGTTTGAGCAAGCTCTGGGAGACGGTGAAGGACAGGGAAGCATGGCATTGTGCAGTCCATGGGTCACAAAGAGTTGGACATGACCGAGCAACTGAACAAAAACAACAACTATGGGATTCTAGGCAGGGATAGATACAGTTCATACCCATTGGATCTTCAATTCTAACCAGAATTGAATATTAATCATGACTCAAGCAGAGGATAAATACTTTAAGTGCTTAGGGAAAGGGTGTTATGGGGACCTGCTTAGGCTTCATGTCTCCCACTGCCTTGCCCCTTCCCCACAGAGGAGCTGGCCTTCTCTCTGTTCCTCAAATATCCCATGATCCCTCCTGCTACAGGGTCTTTGCACGAAGTATTGACACACTCAGAATTCTCTTGCCAGCACCACTTGCCCCAACCACCACTGCCCAGCACACACAGTTCTCATAGTGTTAATCTTTGTTTAGCCTTTGGATCAAGGGAAGCCATCACTGACCTTGAGTGGAGGTCAGGTTCCTTATATACTTTCTTAGAACAAAGGTGCTTTGCCTTCTTAACACTTAGTAATCAGCATATAATTATACACAATTCATGCTCCATATAATACAAACTCCCCCTGCCCCAAATCAAGCCACAGAAAAGAGGGATTTGCAGAAAAGAGGGATTCTAGTACTTCTGATGTCTCCTACATGAAAGGTCATGATCTCAGTTATTTCATTTTCAACAACAAAGCACCATTTCAGGCAAACAGCCTGAAACGATCTCAAGCAAGGCTTATTTTTGATCTTAAGAAGGTCACCTGGGCAAGAAAAAGGGAGATGAAGATATTTAAGGCAGATTTGGTAATTATTCCTGAGGCATGACTTCATTTTTGCAAGTGTTGGAATCACACAGTTTTAGAAAACCACACTTTATAGACTCAGGTGGTTTTAAATAAGCCCTTTAAAGAGCACTGGAAAAAAGTCATATAGAAGGTCATTAAATGTAGAGATCATAACCAGAGGATGAGAATTTATGCCTGGGGCTCAAATCTGCAGACTCAGCAGATTTCTGAGAAGTGACCTGCAGAAGATGGCTGATGCACGTTTCTCTTTAGATAATTACAGAGTCGATCCAGTGAACACAATGATGCTAAAGATGCACAGAGAGAGTTTTAACAATGTCGTTTCATGAAATAGGAGAATGGAAAAAATTATTTTTAGAAGCATAAAATATTTAAAATGATATGAGATTTAAAATAACGTATTTGTAACAATAGAGTAAGTGTCCTAGGTATACATTACAATATATTATCCATCTGTGCACTTAGGCTGGCCAAAGACTTTGGCTGAGGATCTTCTCATTAGAAAAATGAAGGTGACTTTTTGTTTGAGGTCACTTTAGTTCGGAGAAGGCAATGGCACCCCACTCCAGCACTCTTGCCTGGAGAGTCCCATGGACGGAGGAGCCTGGTGGGCTGCAGTCCATGGGGTTGCACAGAGTTGGACACGACTGAGCAACTTCACTTTCACTTTTCACTTTCATGCATTGGAGAAGGAAATGGCAACCCACTCCAGTGTTCTTGCCTGGAGAATCCCAGGGACGGGGGAGCCTGGTGGGCTGGCGTCTTTGGGGTTGCGCAGAGTTGGACACGACTGAAGTGACTTAGCAGCACTTTATGTTTGGGAAAAGATACTTTTTTAAAAAAAATTATCAAAATCTAGTTGATTTACAATTTTGTGTTAAGTTCTGCTGTACAGCAAAGTGATTCAATTATACACACACACATATATATGTTCCTAACAAAAATATATATTTTTCCACTTTTTATTACTGCAATGATTTGATTAATACCTGTCTCCCTAACTACAGAGTAAGTGCTACAAGAACATAATCTTTCTCTGTTTGCACCTGTAGTATTCCAGGCATTTCACACAGAATTGTTGTTCATTCGCTCAGCTGTGTCCAACTCTTTGTGACCCCGTGGACTGCAGTATACCAGGCTTCCCTGTCCTTCACTATCTCCTGGAGTTTGCTCAAACTCACGCTCATTGATTTGGTGATGCCATCGTATTAGTCATTTGAGACATAAGATAAAAATATTATTTGTTTCATGACCTGAAGAAATAAGTAATATTTCAACACTGAGGAAACTAAAATGGATTTTTTTTTTTTTTGGCTGCACCATGTGGCAACAGAATCTTAGTTCCCTGACCAGGGATCAAACCAGTGCCCTCTATGGTGGAAGCACAGAGTTTAACCACTGATCTGCCAGAAATTAAAAAAAAAAAAAAGCATGTTAATGAAAGATAAGGTGCTTTGATATCTTTTGCCCTAGCATTAATTAAGATGAGAAGACTTTTTTTTACTCTTTATAAAGGTAAAAATCCTCAATTATTCCCTTTTATTCTCTTAAGACACTCAAGGGTTCGTGTTTATACAGTGACAATTCTGAGGCCTGTTTTCATTACAGTTTACTTACTGGGAAATTCAAGGTTCAAAAAGGTCATTCTTATCAGGGTTGGACCTAATGAGAAGAGTATTAAAAGAGCTACGACTTCTTGAGCACTTCCATCCATTGTTTCAGTGAACCCTAGAACAATCTATGAATTAGCTGTTATTCCCACTTAAGACACAGGGGAAACTGAGGCTTGGGGGGCTTCACAGCCAACCTTTTCCACTGGTCAGAATCTTTAATAAGAGTCTTACACACAGTAGCTCATGCAATTCCCATGACAAATTTATGACCACTATTATCTTTCTTTTATATATGGGAGGATGAGGTGAAGCGTGGAGACGATAAAAATCTAGAGAGTCTGAGTGCCAGGATTCCAGGAAACCTGCCCATGTATCCTCTTGATTGGTAACCACTTGCGTGAGCTCATGGTGAAGCTGGGAGGCGGTAGTGGGAACTCGGAAAATGGCTCTGTTGTGGGATGTGCAGCCTGTGCTAGAAAGTGAGGTCCTTGCTTTTTTTTCCTCCTTGGCCTTCCTGGTGATTGCTCCCTGCACTCCACAGTACAATGGTCACCATTTAGTGACTTTCTTGTTCATTGTCTTTACATCCATTCACTGACTTTTTAAAGGAAATGTTTGGCTACTGCCGTTGCTGTACATAAGTTGGTTGCATAATAGGAAGGAAAGAAGCCAGGACGGGAGGCTCCATTTCCAAAGAAGGCTTTTCAAAGCCGACTCAGAGTGATTTCACAGAGAGGGTTGTGAAACTCGAGTCTCTCTATACGCTTTCATTGCTATGACGACAGGAGGCTCCTGCTGCATGTAGCCAGAAAAAGCAGCTGACATTTTGGTCCTAGGAACATAGGGGAGAGGTTTACAAAAACAAAAAACAAAACCCAAACCCTGGCGTGTGAATTTCAGTTAGAGAAAGAAAGAAAGAAAAAAAAAAACCAAACCCCTAAGAGCAAGTCAAAACCCCTATTCTTGCCTTTAGAAAAGATAAGAAAGGAGAAATGTTGGGGCCTTCTCTCCTGTCCAAGTAGCCAATAAAACAGATTTGAGCACAAAGCCCTATTTCGTCTCACCCCTCTTAACAGCAATCTGAAACAGAAAGCTCACTTTGGTTTCACTTGACTTGGCCATTATGAAGCAACTAATTGATAAAGCAGTAATACTTTATGTTGAGCTTCTCCCCCCACTGCTCCCCCCCAACACACACACACACAAGGGAACTCACTAGGGTCAGATTTATTTATTTTTCCATTTCTTTGGATCAAAAGAAAATTCAAAGAATATTTCTTTCTTGACCCCCAATTTTACTGCAAGAAAAATTATTCCAAGTGTGTAATCAAACACTTCCTCACTAGATTGGGGTTGACCTGTATACAATATTGATACTTTGTATAAAACAGACAATTGATGGGGACATACTACATAGCACAAGGAACTCTACTTAGCGCACTGCGGTGACCTAAATAGAAGGAAAATCTAAAAGGAGGGGATATATGTATACATACGGTTGATTGCTTTTGCTATGCAGGAGAAGCTAACACAACATTGCAAAGCAACTATGTTTCAATACAAATGAATTAAAACAAAAACAAAAACTTCTTCACTGTGTGTCTAGTATTCTGCCAAGTGCTGCACCTGACATTAAAAAAACACCTTATTTAAATCCTACAACGACCCTAGTGGAGGCATTATTATCACTATTTGCTTAACAGATGGGTAAATTCAGTCCAGAAGGTGTGATGTGACCCCGCAAGCTCACATAGCCTGTAAGAGGCAGAAGTCAGGATTTAAACTCAGGTGTGTAAGACACTGAAACCCATGCTCTACCTACTTTTCTAGGCATAGACCTGGCATTGTCATTTTATTTTACAGTGTGTGTAACTACAAGGAAGAAATCCTGAGGGAAAACCTAGAATAAATTCCCTTTCTACAGAGTTCCATTCATATTAGTTATGATCGATAGATTGATTCAAATGTATCAGGCATAGCTAATTTCCTCTCAATTCTCACAACAGATTGCTAAGGCAGTAACTAATTTTAAGACCCCAATTTCCGCAAATGAGGGCACTGAGGATCAAAGAGTCATTTTCACAAAGTCACAGACCCTGGTAAAGCCCAGATGTAAACCAGATCTGTATGTTTAAAGAGCCCATGATCTTACTCATTTTGTTACACCATCTCCCTACAATCAGTCAAGACCATACCACACACTCTATTCCCCAGACTTCTGACCATCTTTTAATGCCCAAGATAAAAATCAGGCTAGCCTCAGGTGGTACCACCATTGTAAGCACAGCCCTTGGGAGAAGATGCTCTGTGGGCCTTGTGTGAACCAGTTCCTAGCCTAATTGGACATCCCTTGGGCATCCAGGCCTACAGGGGAAGTTCCTCTGAATTTCTGGGGCTTCCTTCTCCTTCACTGGAGGTTGTTCCAAAATCATATGTGGAGTTTGAAAAATAATCATTTATATTCTTGGGGGAAAAAGATTCCCAACACATTCTGGACCTTCTTAAATAAAATAGCAATGTTTTACATTACAGATCAACTGAATAAAAATAACAAGCAGTTGAGAGGAAATGAAATGAAAAATGTTTGAAACTGTCCAGACACATCATTATTCATTTCATTTCTGTCATCACTATTTATTATTTTTACTTAGTTGATAAGTGAAACTGTGCCTGAGTGCCTATTGGGGATTAAACACCAAAGGATCTGGAAAGGAAAGCCCAGGAATTGAATTGCTAAATGGCTGTACAAAAATTCCCTGAAAGAAAATAAACAAGATTCACTAATAACATGTATATATTGTTTTCCAAAATGTGGAAAGCAGCACTGGGTGGTCAGCAGATGGAGCACACTGCTGTGCTTTGCTGGATCTTACTGGATGGACGGAAATACAAACTTAAATATTTCCTGAAAGGGGTGTCCTTTTTTTTTTTTTTAAATAGTCATAGTGAATGATAGTCATAACCATCAGGGTTGAGCTGAATAAGCTGTGAACTGAAAAAGACTGATATCCACGAGAAAGGGGAGAATAAAAAAAAAAAGGATTTCTGCTGAGTTGGACCAAGTGGACATTTCTATTCAGTGTACTTAGGCCCTGGGCCAGAGGGGAGCTCGGATATAATGCCAAGGTGACATATTTAACCTCTTTGCAGATTAATGGCAGTTCAAAAGGGATACACTCTCCGCAAGACCTCTTGGTTATAGATCAACAGTGTTGATCTGCAGTTGAAAGCACGGCTTTCTCCTGCAGGTGACCTCTAATTCCCAGGAGGAATGAGGGAGCATGGCTTGCATTATTGTTTTATTTTAGAAGACAGAGTCAGAAATGAATATACCTTACAATATAGGAGTTATGATAATTTTTTAGCTCTTTGATTCCCTTCCCCCTTTATCTCTTCCTAAATAAGACATTATTAGGAATTAGGAATTTTGTGTATGTGAGTATGCATCCTAAAAAAATAATGGAAGGAGACAAGAGACACTGAGTCAGAAAACTCTAAAAGGAAATCGGGAAAAAAATAGTCACAATAACTAAAGAAATGATCAAAGATGAATATAATACTATAGAAATTTTCTTATCTTTTGGAAAAGCAAAATGTTCCATTTCTACATTGCTATTAGGTAAAAGACTGGGACAGTGGTGATGATTGAATAACTTTAGATAATTTAAACAGGGAAAACACCCAAATTACTTTGATTTGAAAGTTCATTTTTAACAACCACTTTCCTTTTGATTTATTTAATACAGTTAGTCAAGTATTTCTGCAAAACACATTTCAGGATTTCAGACTTCACCAAGATCTGAATGCTAGTCTGGCCAACAATATTTTTCCATTTCTAAGCATCATTTATTAGTATTTGCTCTTTAACCATGGGGAAGAAAAGGAAACATGAATTCTAGTGTTAAAATTCCCTAGTAAGTAGTTTTTCTGTAAATCATGCAAAAGGATTTTTTTTTTCATTGTTGTTGTTAACAAGTGGCTTTGTATTAGGCAAAAATATTAGACCTCTCTGTCTGATCATGCAAACTAGGTTAACAAATACAATTAAGTCAATACAGTAAACTTCTTAAAATTTACCTTCAGGTAGGTGGCTGGACCCAGAGCCTTGGCAGAAAATTGCAGCTGAATCCTGTCTTCGCACACAGCCTGGAAATAAGTTTGACAAATGCCCAATATTCTTTAAATCTCTGTCCTTGTTTAGCTCTGCTTCTTTGCCCAGAAACACATTCAGGTCTATTGGAGTTGAAATTCTGCTGCTCTGTCAACTCGTCAGGGTCTGAGGTGACGGACGAATTCGGAGGTTGGCACTGGGACGTATTTCAGACTGTCATCGTTTTTTTTGTTGCAGATTCCCGCAGTTCTCCGGCGGTCCAGCCTCTCCCGAGGAGGGCGAGGGTGGGCTGAGCGTCACAGGCAGTGCAGACCCGTGGGAAGGAGCTCACTCTGCCCGAGAGAATGGGGTTAACTGTCCTCCCCTCAAGCTGTTGTTCTCAAAGGCTCATAACTTGGCCAGAATATAAGCACTTGGCTCCTTATGCCTTTTTTTTTCCCCCTTCTCTTTTTCAAACAACTCTGAAAGGTTTTACAAGCAGGATCTCTTTTTGGGGGTTTTTAAATTTTAAAAGAGACTGAAAAGAGACTCCATGCTGTGGTTTCTTCCTAAAGGAAATTGGAGGGGGGATGGGGGTTAAAGAAGGGGAAAGAATAATCGTAGCAGATGCATTTTCTATGTCCCCTGTGCAAAAACTGTTCTCACGAATGCGTCTGAATTTATTAACAGCAGGATATTGCAGGTACTTTAACCTTTTCAAAAGATGACCTTCAGAAATTTACATATATATGAAGCACTATTCCTTCATCGTATGTTGATCCAGAAATGTTGCAATTCATAAACCATTCTTTCCGCAACAGAACTCCCTACCATAACCCCCTGTATAATGATTGATCTGTAAGAGGGAGCTTTCCCATGAAATAGACTTAGCATTTTCCTTACTTCTATATGTGTCTCATCTCTTCCACTGCAACTTCTACATTTATTGAACATTTGTTATGTGTCAGACATTGGTTAACAGTTTTTTACGCACCCGTCTCAGTTGATCCTGCCCAGTCTACATGAAGTGACCATCACGTCCATTCGATGATAGTGTGGTTTGGTGGGAAAGTTTGCACGTTTGAGGTCACGCCGCGTGGGTTTGCACATTGGTTCCTAACTGTGTATGACCTGGGATGAGTCACATAACGTCTCTATGATTCAGAATCCTTATCTATAAGATGTGGATACAGATAAGGAGATGATAATAGTGTCCATCTCAGGCAGCTGTTCTGCATCCTAAGTAGGTAAATACCTCCTGCCACCCAGTAGACCCTCAAATGTTAGTGATTATGCTTTACATAAGGAGACGGGAGCTTGGTGAAGCTGAGTGACTTTTCCAGGGTCTCTAGCTCGTAGAATGTGGAGCAGGATTCCAACCCAGCTACCTTGCTGACTGACACTACACAATATCTAGGCTCTAACACTTCCTTCTCCGTAAGCTGCGAGGTCCCTGAGGGTGGAAACGTTCCTCTGTTTTCTCCATGTGCCTAGCGAAGTGCTTGGCATAATGTGAACGTTCCATTGACATTAGGTAGGTCAGAGTTTAAAGTAGCTTTAAATTTTACTACGTTTATGCCAAAATCAGTACAAAAGCCAAACAACATTATCAAAAAGAAAGAAAAACCCCACCTGTAATTGTAGGCAAATACGCCCTCAATTGTCTTTAGTCACGTTGGCCCTATTTATTTTTCAGATCACTGCAAGAGAAAGGTAATAAGAATTATCTCAGTTTTGCAGTTGGGAAAATTTGGGAGCAGAGGAAACTGGGCAAGTTGCCTAGGAACTGCAAACAAGTCACGGTGCAGCTGGGAACTGTCTCAAAGTCTCTGCAATCAGGATCGCTTGTTCCAAACTGCCTTGCGAGGCACAGGATGAAATGACGTGATGTCCTTTTGCCTCAGACAATGGGATGTTTTTCCTTAGCCAAGGTCTGGGGTGTGAGCAGTCTCCTCAGAGAAGGATCAGAGGGGTGGGCTGTGTTAAACTCTGGTCTGCTTTGCCTCTGCACACATCTCTGGGTCTGAGAAGTGTGGGAGATATGGGCACCATTTCTTCAAAGGCTCCGAGGACCTCAGGTGTGGTGGGACTCTTTCAGGGGACGTGTGTGCAAGCTAAGTTACTTCAGTCGTGTCCAACTCTTGCGACCCCATGGACTGTAGCTCTCCAGGCTCCTTCCTCTGTCCATGGGATATCTCTCCAGGCAAGGATACCAGAGTGGGTGGCCATTCCCTCCTCCAGGGGATCTTTCCAACCCAGGGAAGGAACCATGTCTCTTAAGTCTCCTTCACTGGCAGGCAGGTTCTTTACCACTAGTGCCACCCGGGAAGCCCTGTAGGGTACACAGGACAAGCGTTACTGAAGGACAAGCGTTACTGAAGATTTTACCTGGAAAGGCTAAAGGAGATTTTCTCTGGGACCTAAATGTTAACTTCTTGTAACAACATTCCCTGTTTGTTTGACATGGCTTCATGAGATTGGTTTCAGGTAATTACATCAATTCAATGAGAAGGTAGGGAAAGTTTCAGCTGGAGGGCTGTGGGGAAAAGATTTGACCGAGGAAAGTATTTTTTCTAATACTAAAATTGATATTTTATGTTTTTACAAAATGATCCTAATAAAATTTCTTACAGAAATCTGTTAACATAACAAATAACTTGGTTAGAGTAAACTGGATTTATCTCTCAAATGTAAATATGTACCTAAGGAATTTGTAGGTGGCAAAGCTTGAGAATTTTGACTCTCAGTTATACAGGATTTTGCTCTAGGTTTTATTAATCTAAATGATTAAAAAGACCCATTGTATTTCTTACAATTAGATAACAGAGAAAAGAGAGAGTGTGTGTATTTTTTTAAAAAGGACCTTGAATCCACAATATCTAAGTATGACTTTATTTTGGGAATGCTTATGGGCAGATATCCAAACTAATTGTTTCTAAAATTGTTGTTTCTAAAATAGTCTACAGCTCATGAAGTTGAGGACAATAAGCCTACTCCAATACCGCACTAACAGATGGAGCTGTGGAATGGATTTAGACACTTATCCAGTATCTCAATGTGATGGGAGAACTTTGATAAAAAGGAGCTTATTACATTCCTGCATATGAACTGACCCACATAAAATCAGCTTCTGTCAGAAGGATCCAACAAAAGTCAGGCCCTAGAAGTGTTTTTTCAAAGTTGGTGGTTTTTCAAGCTTTTAATGCTAGGACTCCCTTTTACCCTAGTGAAAGCTGTGGCCAAGCTCCTAAAGTCCATCCATGAACCTCCCCTCCCCCAAGGGATTCCATGAAGTTAAGAACCTTTGATTCAGGTTAAGGGCCAGGGAACACATTCATCAGTCCTCAAGCATCAGATAAGTCCTTTGTTATACACAGCACAAATCTCTGGGTGATAGGAGAGAAATGTCATAGTTTCTGCATCGTAGGAACCTAAGAGACAAGAGTACACTCATTGTCAGAAGAGGGCATGGTTCCCTTGGACAAGTTGTTGATGAATAATTAATCAGCTGACCTAAGAAAAAAAAAGAAAATTTTAATAGAGCCAGATTTGAGGATTATAGCCCAGGAAGAACATCTCAGCAAGCTCTGAGACTTGTTCCACCCATTAGAAGTCAAGGCACAGTTATATAAGTTTTTTTGAGACAGAGGGCTGTACATCAAATGACATAATATTTTTTGAAATTTATTTTATATTGGAATATAGCTGATTTACAATGCTGTGTTGTATTCAGGTGTACAGCAAAGTGATTTAGTTATGTTTACACATGTATCTACTCTTTTTCAAATTCTTTTCCCATTTAGGTTATTACAGAATACTGAGCAGAGTCCCCTGTGTGATACAATAGGTCCTTGTTGGTTATCCATTTTAAATATAAGCACTCACAGACTTATAGAATGATCAGACAACATTATTCCTGACAGTTTACCTACTCCAGATCTGAGTGTCTTCATGGTCGTTCATGCGACCCTGTACAAGATCAAGAAGGAATGCAATTGTTTAAAGAAGTTTTTGTGTTGATGCTAAAAGAACATCGCTCTTTATGGTTGGGCAGGTAATCCTGCTGATGGGGGAGGGCTGGTCTGTGTATAATACAGATACACAATGCACAGGGAGGGAGAGAGGAGAACCAAGGGTGGAGAAGAATTGTTTATGTTTAAATTTTTCTTGTCGTCCCATAAAATAGGAATTTCATTTCCCAGAGTGGAAAGTCCCAGGTAGGAAGTGAGTCTGGATGAAGGGGAGGTGTAGTAACAACAGAGCGTCGATGATTATATCAGCCAAGACCTAGTCTGCAGGACCTTCTCCTTGCTGATGCCCTGTGTTAGTTCTCTGGGGTCAAAGTACACACACTGGGAAGCTTTGTCGTTGTTCAGTTGCTAAGCTGTGTCTGACTCTGTGATCCCATGGACCGTAGCTTGTCAGGCTCCTCTGCCTCCACTATCTCTTGGGGTTTGCTCAAATTCTTGTCCATTGACTTGGTGATGCTATCTAACCATCTCATCTTCTGTCACCCCCTTTTCCTTTTACCTTCAATCTTTCCCAGCATGAGGGTCTTTTCCAATGAGTTGGCGCTTCACATCAGGTGGCCAAAGTATTGGAGCTTCAACAACAGTCCTTCCAATGAATGTTCACGGTTGGTTTCCTTTAGGATTGACTGGTTTGATCTCCTTGCTGTCCAAGGGACTCTCATGAGTCTTTCCCAGCACCACAATTCGAAAGCATCAATTCCTTGGTGCTCAGCCTTCTTTATGTTCTGGAGGCTGGAAGTCCAAGACCAAGGTGCTGCCTGGCTGGTTTCTCCTGAGGCTTTTCTCCTGACCTTGTAGATGGCTGTCTTCTCATTGTGTCCTCACTTTATCTTCTTTTTTCTGCTCTCAACCCCCCCTGGTGTCCCTTCCGTGTCTTATGAGGGTGCTGGACCTGTTGGATTAGGGTCCCACCCTTTGACTTCATTTCACTTTAGTTGAAATAACCTGTTAAAGTTCTTTCTCCAAATCCAGTCACATTGGGGTTTAGGGCTTCCACATATGAATTTGTGGGGACATAATTCAGTCCATAGCATCCCATGTATTTTTCAGGCTTTTAAATTTATTTCTTTATGGGCCTTACTTCTGAGAACCACACTCATTTCTCAATTCTGGCTTAGTCTCTGGCCTCTTTCTATGGAATTTCCTTCATTCCTCTGCACTACCATCATATCCTGACACCAAACCACTTCAGATCTCTCAGTTCTGTCTTGGTTATCAACTCATTCAGTTAAATTTTCTTTTTCACCTTTATACTTTTTTATTGAGTTAGAGAATATAGTTTTTCTTTACTTATTCCATCACTATTTTCTATTTTCCTATGGGATCCCTGGTGGTTCAGACGATAAAGAACCCACCTGCAGTGCAGAAGATCCAGGTACGAACCCTGGGTTGGGAAGATTCCCCTGGAGAAGAGACTGGCTACTCACTCCAGTATTCTTACCTCGAGAATTCCATAGACAGAGGAGCCTGATGGGCTACAGCCTATGGGGTCACAAAGAATCAGATATGATTAGTGATAACACTAAACATTCTGTTTTACATTTTATCTTCATAATAGCCCAGTAGATATTAAATGCCTGTTTTAGAAATGAGATGACTGTGCTGAAAGAGGTTGAATTGGTTTTTCTAATGTCTCAGATGTGGGGTCAATTTCTGACTATGGATACTTACAGAAGTTGCTATAGCCATCCTCCCCTGGCCCAGCACACCTATGGGCTTGGTCATACCCTCTACTAGGTCTTAAGCAGAGGCTTGACTGACAGAAGTAATTAAAAAGTAAGACAGCTGCAGATATGCAAAGTATTTTGCTAAATATCATGTGCTGAATGTGATTAATTGCCATTTTTCTCCTTATAACTCAAATAAAAAAAAAATCTAAAGAGGAATATTGGTTAGGGTTGGGTGAATTTTGTATGTGAGGCTAAGCAATTTGGCTTTTTTATCATTGCGTAAAAAGGAGCTCTGGAAGATTAGAAAGAGTAGGAAGGCAAAAACATAAAATACATCTGTCAAGACAGGTTATGCTGAAATAACAAAAGAATTCCAGAAAATCAGGGGCCCACAACAAAAGTTTTGTTTTCATCCCTGCTTGATGTTTACTGTTCAATTCAGTTCAGTTGTTCATTTGTGTCCGACTCTTTGAGACCTTATGTACTGCAGCACACCAGGCTGCCCTGTCCATCACCAACTCCCGGAGTTTACTCAAACTCATGTCCACTGAGTTGGTAATGCCATCCAACCATCTCATCCTCTGTCATTCCCTTCTCCTCCTGCCCTCAATCTTTCGCAGCATCAGGGTCTTTTCCAATGAGTCAGTTCTTTGCATCAGGTGGCCAAAGTACTGGAGTTTCAGCTTCAGCATCAGTCCTTCCAATGGAATATTCAGGACTGATTTCCTTTAGGATGGATTGGTTGGGTCTCCTCGCAGTCCAAGGGACTCTCAAGAGTCTCCAACACCACAGTTCAAAAGCATCAATTCTTCAGCCCTCAGCTTTCTTAATAGTCCAACTCTCACATCCATACATGAATACTGGAAAAATCATAGCTTTGACTAGACAGGCTTTTGTTGGCAAAGTAATGCCTCTGCTTTTTAATATGCTGTATCGGTTGGTCATAACTTTTCTTCCAAGTGGCAAGCATTGTTTACTTTCATGGCTGAAGTCACCATCTGCAGTGATTTTGGAGCCCCCAAAATAAAGTCTGCTGCTGGTTCCACTGTTTCCCCATCTATTTGCCATGAAGTTTATCGTGTTCTATGGAAATTCTTCTCTGCATTGTTTTTACTCCAGGATTCGGGTTGACCAACACAGAAAGAGGAGCAGCAGCAGTTGTGCTGTACAACAAAGTGGATCAGCTATATGTATACATATATTCCCCTCTTTTTTCTTCCCACTTGGTCACCACTGAGTAGCAGCAGGTTCTCAGTAGTTACCTATTTTATACATAGGATCAATGATGAAACTCTGCTTAGTTCTTAAAGTTTCTGCCAGGGTGTGACACACATCACTGTTGTCCACATTTCATTGACCAAAGGCTTGAATATATTGAGGCTTGAATATATCTTAAAAAAAAAAAATGTTGGCTGCACTGGCCCAGGCTTTGTTGCAGGGCACAGGCTTAGTTTCCCATGGCATGTGGAGTCTTAATTCCTTGACCAGGGATGGAACCTACATTCCCTGCATTGCAAAGCAGACTTCCAACCACTGAACCACCAGGGAGGTCATGAATATATCTTTTTGAGGGTCACAACTTGACCCACTACAAGGTGGGTTGCAATTTAACCATAAGCTTCCAGTTTAACTGAAGGAATGTGGAAACTATGATGAATGGTAAAACTCATAGGGTAAACAAATTTCAAAAAAACATATAAAGCACTATATAGAGCAGCAAATGGCACCCTTAGAGCATGCTTACAATATCACACTTCTTTACAATATCACACTGTTTCCTAAAACATCCTTAAGGTGGATAGGTAATGGAAAAATGTTAAAGTCTAGTTAAATAAAAGATTTTGTGAGACAGTAACAATCTGTGATAGTTTGGTTTTTATCCTTCAGTTTTGATATTAGCAAAACTCCAAAAAAAATGTAATTCTTATTTGCAATTAAATTTTGATATCTATTCTCTGGTTCAGTTGGCCCCTAGTTGTATGCACAACTGAAAAATTTGGGCATGCCTGCAGGATGAGTGGGATGGATCCTCTGGGAAGAACTAAGAACTTCATGGGAAAGACTCATTCTAAGGGAACAGGAAGCCAGGGAGATAAGATTAGCTCCATAATCTAGCCTGTGGAGTGGTGCAACAGTTTATTTCTCTTATATTTGACCCTAAGCCAGTCTTCAGTGGACTCAAGTGCACTCTGGCAAGAGCGGGACACTAGGTTTAAATGGAACAAGCTATTTAATTAAGTCTCTTGATTTGATAAGCAGTCCTCCTTGCATACCACGTAACTCAGTGTCATGCAAGGCATGGCAGGCTCTGGTGTATGGATGACTCCAGAGCACATGGAGCTACTTGGAGCATCTCAATGGCTCCAGCAGCAGTGTACAGTGTAGGCCCTTGGGGTGATGGCAATAGTGATGTCGACCAGCAGCGACAGTAATGGGCAGAGGCAGAGGGCCTGGTGAGGTTGGTGGCTTAGGCACTAACAGTGGTGCCCAAGAAGGGCACTAAATAGGAACTAAATAGGAGGGGGCAATGGCTGGTGACCCAGTCATGGGTCTCAGAGCAGGACCCACCTCAAGTAGCTTCCCAGACAGTGGATGACCCCGGATGAGCCATGCAAGAGACTACAGAGTTGGAGATGTGATTACTGACAATCTGGGAACATGTGAGAAGTCTTTGAAGACATAAGGAAAATAATGATTGTGTGTAACTTTCAGGTGGAGGGCTCAGTTTTTCTTTTCTTGTTTTACTATTGGAGTATAACTGCTTTACAATGTTGTATTGTTTCTGCTCTGCAGCAAAGTGAATCAGCTGTGTTGTTGTTGTTCAACTGCTAAGTTGTGTCTGACTCTTTGGGACCCCAGGCAGGACACCAGGACTTCCTGTCCTCCACTATGTCCTGGGGTTTGCTCACGTTCATGTCCTTTAAGTCAATGATGCCATCCAACCATCTCGTCTTCTGCTGCCCTCTTCTCCTCCTGCCTTCAATCTTTCCCAGCATCAGGGTCTTTTCCAATGAGTCAGCTCTTTGCATCAGATGTCCAAAGTATCTTCAGCTTTCCTGTCAGTCCTTGCAATGAATATTCAAGGTTGATCTCTTTCAGGAGATCAAGCTGTATGTATACATATATCCCCTCCCTCTTGGACTGCCTCTCCTCTGCTCCATCCCATGCCTCTAGCTCATCACAGAGCATCGAGCTGAGCTCCCTGGGCTTAATAGCAGGTTCCCACTAGCTGTCTATTTTACATATGGTAGTGTGCATATGTCAATCTTCGTCTCCCAGTTCCTCCCACCCTCCCCTAACTCACCTTGTGACCACATGTCCATTCTCTATGTCTGTGTCTCTGTTCTAGACAGCTGAGTTTAAAGAATAAAGTTGAAATTTAAAAAACTGAAGCTGAAATGACCTGATGAAGGAAACAGGAGAATTTCATACATATTTTTGTCTTCTGTAATTGCCTAAGTTTATTCTCAGCTTAATCAAAATCCACAGCTGTTTTTTATGCTGCCCAGTTCATGATGATATTTTTGCACCTGCATATGAGCAGATGGTTTTCATTTAGTAGTTAAGCGTCTGTCTCCATTTTTGTGTTCTTGAAGTCCTTCATCACAATAGCAAGAAATCTTTTCTCTCCTTTTTTGTCCCCTGAGAAGTTTTAATCACCACTGAAAGATTCCTAAAGGACCCAGTCTGATAGTATTTGACTATGAACATAATTGTTAAATTTGTTACTAAGATGCAAGACCCATGTCTGAGTCCCAGTCTAAAAAGTTATCCGTAGATACATAAATCCAGTGATTTGACTCAGAATTGGTAAATTCTAAATTGAAGGACATTAAAAGTTGAAATTCAATGCCTGTCATTTTCTTCTACCTTCAATCTTTTGTGCTGACTTCCCTATCAGATGCCAGATTATCAAAGGACATTAAAAAGGTACAGGATATTTCTAATCACTGATGTGATTGAATATCACCAAAAACAAGTTCTACTACCTCTCAATATGATTTATACCAATCCGGCTCTCAGGTGATGGAGCATGTATTGGAAACCCTTCTCCCAGGATGAAGTACAGTAGAGAATTGATGAGTCTGACAGACTTGACTTCAAGTCCTAGCTCCTTGCTAGCTGTGTGACCTTGAGGGAGTTACTTAACCTCTCTGTGTCTTCAGGTCCCCATCTGTCAAATGAAGATGTTAATAATAATGGGTTTCCCCGAAAGGTAGCTCAAGTTTTTCCATAAGATGGTGCAGAAAAACCCCAAAGAACTTTTTGGCCAACCCAATACCTACCTCATAGGGTAATTTTGAGGAAGAGATGATGTCTGCATAATGCTTTGTCTAATGCATGACTGGAATAGGAGCAATACATTAATAATAATAATAATAATAATAATAAACCGTGGTGGATTTATTTAGGGAATAAATGAATGGTGAAGCCACCAATAAGGAAGCTGGATGCTGCTGGAAGTGTCATGGAGCCTTCTGCAATAGAGATTAGAACGCCCTCTCTTTTCACAAAAACTGCTAATAAACCCTCTGAAGGATAATGGCTTTCAGGCAGAGGGATAAAACACATCCTTTCAGTTAAGCTCTACAAACACAGCAGCTGCTCACATCCATCTGTGGAGGCCTGGATTGTTGTCTTTTCTCAGACAGAGCCCTCATTGAGTTTGGGGGAATCTGGGTGGCCCTGTACTAGCAGTGTGAGCCATGGAGCTGCTCTCATCCTGATCCCACTTTGGGCTAGACACACAACGCAATCTATCAAACATTTGGTGTTTGGATCTCTTGTCCAAGTGAGGTGCAGCTGGACTTCATATTTCTGTGCATTTGACTCACAGGATGTGTCTTGTTCACCAGGACTGAAGTTTATACTCAGGCCATCTCAGGGGTGAGGTCATTTTGCTGTTCTTAGCCAAAGGCCGCCCTCCTCTAAATCTGTCTGATGTGTTTTTGGCTGTACTGTCAAGTTCCCAGAGCAAGATGTTTTCGACTAAGAAGGCATGTTTGTGTAATAATTCAATCCTGTTCTGGAAATGTGCTCCACTGCTTGTGTTTTCTTCTTGGTTTTGAGCAAATGCATTTGTGTTTTTGTCAACAATTCAGTCGTGGAAGAGCACTGGGGTTGTTAGAGAGGTGTCACGTGCCTTGGTTGTACACGTGAGTGTTGGCAGTGCTACAACTGAGGCTCCATCTCTAGCAAATGATGAGAAAGCCTGATCAGGACTGATCAGAAGGCCTTCCTGGTGGCTCAGATGGTAAAGAATCCACCTGCAATGCAGGGGACCTGGGTTCGATCCCTGGGTTGGGAAGACCCCCTGGAGGAGGGCATGACAACCTACTCCAGTGTTCTTGCCTGGAGAATCTCATGGACAGAGGAGCCTAGCTGGCTACAGTCCGTGGGGTCTCAAAGAATCGGACACAACTGGGCAACTAAGCACAAACAGCGCAGAGTCTGCACTGGCATTAACTGGCTGGCACCTCAAGTGGAGACACAATGGGTGATTTGAACAATGCCTGTTCTTTCTAGTCTAGTAGTTCTCGAAGTTGCTTCTTTACTGTCACTCTCCCAAAGGCCCTTTGAAACTGTTTTCCTGAGTGCCTCTGCTCTTCTCACTTCACGAAACTGTAATACCATAGCTACACTGGACATGCATTTATGTACTCTATCCATACTTGTGTTTTATATACAAAAAAGAATAGGATTTTTTACCTCTCCCAAGAATCAGTTTTGCGCCCTTGACTAAAGAGCCTTAACAATTGACTAAAGCACATCTCATGCTTAAAAACATACAATTTATTGTAGTGTAATCAATTGACTGAAGCTGCCCAGGTGGCTCAGTTGGTAAAGAATCTGCCCGCAATGCAGGAGACCTGGGTTTGATTCCTGGGTTGGGAAGATCCACTGGAGAAGGGATAGGGTACCCACTCCACTATTCTTGGGCTTCTCTGATGGCTCAGCTGGTAGAGAATCTGCCTGCAATGTGAGAGACCTGGGTTCTATCCCTGGGTTGGGAAGATCCCCTGGAGAAGGGAACAGCTGTCCACTCCAGTATTCTGGCCTGGAGAATTCCATGGATTCTATAGTCCATGGGGCCGCAAAGAGTTGGACATGACTGAGCAACTTTCACTTTCATCACTTTCCCAAGTGGCACAGTGGTAAAGAATCCACCTGCCAAACAGGAGATGTGGGTTCCATCCCTGAGTCAGGAAGATCCCCTAGAGTATGAAATGGCAACCCACTCCAGTATTCTTGCCTGGAAAATTACATGAACAGAGGAAACTGGCAGGTTACAATACAGTACACGAGGCTGCAAAGAGTCAGACACGACTTAGCACGTGCACACACACACACACACACACACACACACTCAGTTGACTATAATAATTCATGGTTGGAGAGACTGAGTCATTTATGTTTTCCTGTTGAACTCTTTTTAATATATATGAGTGATAGTCAGTCATGTCCATCTCTTTGTGACCCCATGGACTGTAGCCTGCCAGGCTCCTCTATCCATGGAATTCTCCAGGCAAGAATACTGGAGTGGGTTGCCATTTCCTTCAGGGATCTTCCCAACCCAGGGATTGAACACAGGTTCCCTGCATTGCAGGCAGATTCTTTACCATCTGAGCCACCAGGGAAGCCTACTATTAAGAGACATTTCTAAGTATAAAGACAGGTCAACTTAAAAAGTATCAGCAGGTACATGCTTGATTTTATCTTATAATCTATAGACAATACATTAGAATATGTAATGAATCATACACCTTTTCCAATATCTAACAGCATTCATTACTCTAAAACGTATATAAAGGAACAAGATCAGAAAACTTTTTGAAAAGATTATAGTTGCTTTTCTGAAGAAATGTAGTCAAATTTTTCATAAGTGTTTTGTTCCATTTTGTCAGCTTTTCTTGGGTTATATGTTAATAGTTTGAGATTCAGCAAAAAACAGCAGGAAAAGTATTTTTAGCACATGACCTTCTTCTTCATTCCTGTGGTCACCTTCCTGATGGGAAGGACTGGTCACCTCACAGCCAACTCTTCTCTCCCTCTGGACTCACATTCACAGGTGTAATTGCCCACAAGGGCCAGGAAGGACACAGAATGAATAGAGAAGGTCAGAGGCAAGAAAGCAACTCTCTCGGGACGATGACGTCTGGCAGCTGACATTGGGCCCTGTGTCAGGAAGACAAGAGGAAGTGCTTGGGACTTGGGAACTGTAAAGTATGATCCATCTAAAGCAGCAGTCCCTAACGTTTTTTGGCACCAGGGACCAGCTTCATGCAAGACAATTTTTCCATGGACCAGGGTGGGGGGATGGTCTGGGGATGATTCAAGCACATTATATTATTGTGCACCTTATTTACATTCTGACTACATCAGCTCCACCTCAGATCATCAGACATTAGATTTTGGAGGTTGGGGACCCCTGATCTAAAAGGGGTCAGCTGTTGTTCTACTATTGCATTCTTATTCCTATGGGGGAATAAATGTTCAGTGTTGCCAGATCATTATACTATTTTAAAGAGAAGTCAGAAATCTGAAACTTTATATGCTCATCAAATACTGACCAAAGGGAATGGCTACCCACTCCAGTATTCTGGCCTGGAGAATTCCATGGACTGTATAGTCCATGAGGTTGCAAAGAGTTGGATAGGATTGAGTGACTTTCACTTTCAGACAGTAAGGAATTCACCTGCAGTGCAGGAGAACTGGGTTCGATCCCTGGGTTGGGAAGATCCCTTGGAGAAGGGAATGGCAACTCACTCCACTATTTTTGCCTGGGAAATCCCATGGACAGAGGAGCCTGGCGGGCTACAGTCCATGGGGTCGCAAGGAGTCAGACACAACTTAGCGATTAACACTTTCAATACTTTTTAGGCCATCCATCTCCATAACTCTCCATCATGTAAAACTGAAACTCTCTACCCATTAAACAATAGCCCCCTATCCCTTCTCATCCCTCAGAGTCCTGGAACTACTATTCTACTTTTTGTCTGTACAATTCTGACTACTCTAAGTAACTCATATGAATGGAATTGCACAGTGGTAACTGTTTTTTTGTGACTGACTTATTTCACTAAGCACAATGTCCTCAAGGTTCATCCACATCAGCACGGATGTCAGAATACCCTTCCTTTTTATGGCTGGATAATATTCTGTTGTGCATCTGTATCACATTTTTGTTTATCTGTGCATCTGTCAATGGACACTTGGGTTATTTCCACGTTTTTATTTTTGTTTATTTTTACAGCTATAAACATGGATATACAAATATCTCTTTGATCCCTGCTTTGAATTTTTTGGTAATGTAGTCAGAAGTAGAACTGCTGGATGATATGGTAATTCAATTTTATTTATTTATTTTTGAGGACTGGAATGGCCATACTGTTTTCCACAGTAGGTATACCATTTTACATTCCCAACAATAGTGCACAAGGATTCCAATTTACCTACATCCTTGCAAACACTTCCTTTCTTTTTTAAAAAGAGAATTGCAAAATTTAAAATTTAAATAAATTTTAAAATTTATTTACTAGTTTATTTTTGGCTGTGCAACAATGCATGTGAGATATTCCTTGACCAAGGGTTGAACCTGGGCCTCTGCACTGGGACTGCAGGGTCTTAACCACTGAACCACCAGGGAAGTCTCTGTTATTTTCTTTTTGGATAGCAGCCATCCTAATGGGTGTGGAGTGAATAGCATACTAGATTTGATAAGATGCTTAGATTATCTGATGCAGAGGAAGTGCTTTGTCCATATTTGTCCTGCACTAGAATGTGTCAGTTCAGGAGACGTAGCATATTACTGTGCCCCTAACGCTTCCCATCTCTGGTATTGTCCTGTGTCAGAGGGGAAGAGAGTATTATTTTTTTTCTTTGGAATCTATCACTTTTCATCAGGTGATACAGTTATATGTATATAAGTCCCTATCTCCCCTGAAAGTGAAAGCAAATTCGCTCAGTTGTGTCTGACTGTAACCCTCCAGATTCCTCCATCCAGGAAGCCCAAATTGAGATAAGCCAAATGTAATTAAGGAAGGGTAATACACAAGGAATGATCAGACCTCTCATGTATTTTCATCAAATCTTCTGCCAGTTTTAACTCAAATGTTGTTTTAAGAAACTGTTAAACATCCTGCCACTTAAAAAAAAAATTGGTCTGATGTTCTAGAATGACTGATGGGGTGATTCTAAGATTACCTGACTTGAGAAAAGGAATATGATTTCTCATTTGCCTTACTATGCTCCTGTAGTGTACCTGAAAGCCAGTAAAGTTGAAAGTGGCCACAAGAGGGGAGTATGAACCACTGTCGTCTTTCACAAACAAATGAGAGGAACTGAAGAATTCTCCAGCTGAACGCATGCTTCCTTCAGAGCAACAGTCAACTGAATAATCTTGCTCCTTCCAGCTGATGGTCAGAGGATGAGTGTGGCTTTGCCCTTTCTATGTTCGCAGAGAATATAACCTTCAGCTCTCCGCTGTCTATTTACACTTTAATCCTGACTGCAAGAAATATTTGTGGGAAGAGGACCTGAAGGACAAGCAACCCTCTCTCTCAGTTTTGCTGACGTTATGTTACCTTTGCATTAAGCCAGAACCCTGAGAAACCTGCACTCATAGATCACCTTGTTCTGCTCCCCTTAAGAATTGTTTATATTGACAAATATATGGACATGAAAGAGGGGATGGGGTGGGGTGGGATGAACTGGGAGATTGGGATTAACATATATACACTGCAAGCAAAATGTATAAAATAGGTAATTAATAAGAGCTTACTGTATAGCACAGGGAACTCTACTCAATGCTTTGTGGTGACCTAAATGGGAAGAAAATTAAAAAAAAGAGGGGGTATATATTCTATATGTATGGGGCTTCCCAGGTGGCTCAGTGGGTAGAGAATCTACCTGCAATGCAGGAGATGCAGGCAGATGTGAGTTTGATCCCCAGGTTGGGAGGAGGCATGGAAACACACTCCAGTATTCCTGCCTGGAGAATCCCATGGACAGAGGAGCCTGGCAGACTGTAGTCCACAGGGTCACAAAGAGTTGGACATGACTGAAGCAACTTTGCATGCATGCATAGGCTTATATTTAGGGATACTTTAAGAGACAGCTGTTTAAAATGTATTATTGTATCAACATAAAGATATTGCCTGAAAATTCACACAATGCTCTGTTTTTGAGGGCCTATGGGAGAAAATTTATTCAAAACTCAGAACATAGGAAAAGCTGTGTTTTGCCTGAAAAACTTGTTTGCTTTTCCTCAATGACTTTGTAAATGCTTTAATGTATCATCTTTCTCTCTTTCCCTGTGCCAGGAGCCTTCTTTTATCCAACAGGTATCTATGAAGCACCCCTTCTGTGCCAGCTGTGATGGGGGGTGCAAGTAGGGGATTTCTGTCCTCGTGAAGCCTGCAGCTTAGTGGAGGGGACAGATATTCATTAATCACACAGGTCAGTGTGTAAACTGAAAAGGGCGATGAAGGAAAGGAAGCTTTATAGCACGACGTGTGTAAGGGGGACTGGACTTAATTTGCAGACGTGCCCTTTGGACCTGCGGATGAGTAGGAATGGCCTGAGGTGAGGGGTGGGGTTGGAGGGGTGGGGCACTGGCATTCCTGGCCGAAGGGAGCAGCATCGTGCATCCTGGCAACTGGAAGGTAAGCTCCAGGAGGGCTGAAGTGTAGGTACAGGTGGGGAAGGGATGAGGCCGGGCTTGAGAGGACACCGAGGTTTGGGTGGTCTTTCATGTGTGACCAGTCGCTTTAGTCGTGTCCGACTCTGTGACCCTCTGGACTGCAGCCCTCCGGGCTCTTCTGTCCATGGGATTCTCCAGGCAAGAATACCGGAGAGGGTTGCCATGCCCTCCTCCAGGGAAATCTTCCTGACCACACTGGGACGGAACCAGTGTCTCCGGCATCTCCTGTACTGCAGGTGGCCTCCACCCTGGGCTCACCCAGGCTTCTGTTTCACCCTCTATCTTGTGTGTGTGTCATCTTTTCACAACAAAAACATTTTGGTTTTTGTGGAACAAGATGGGGGATAAATTAAACGTCATTATTCCCGTACTTGCATTGCATTACCAACTGCCTCCATCAGACGTTACATGAAAAACAATCTCACACACGTATCACGACTCCATCAAGGCTCACTCATGTACATGGGGTTTCACTCACA
The DNA here is from genome assembly GCF_000754665.1 of Bison bison bison. NCBI lineage: Eukaryota > Metazoa > Chordata > Mammalia > Artiodactyla > Bovidae > Bison > Bison bison. The sequence goes on from NW_011494460.1 coordinate 1,321,784, forward strand.
GACACAGGTGTTCAGGTCCCTCTGAGTGAACCCGTGGGCTTGAGAACAGATTGGCTTTGCTCTGATGGCATCCCGAGTGATTCCTCCTTTGCAGCACATCAGGATCAAGAATTAGAGAGTTCTTCCTAGAAGACAGGTTTATATACAATTTAGAAATAATACCCCTGCCTTCTGGTTTTGTTAAGTGTTACCGTCCTCAGCCTCTTAAAAACACACAGGAACAAACAGGCCGAGTGAATAAGAAGGCGGTATTCTATAGTTGCTTTTTGATTATAAGCCTTCACTCTGCCAGCTGGGCTGAGGATTAGAAAAGCGTTGGTGAAAGAGTCTTAGAGGAAACCCCTGTGGCTGGTGTTCTTGAATTGGTCACTCCAGTTCTCGGCATTGAGTTGAAACAAGACTTTCATGGGAACAAAACAAAGCATGTGTCAGTGTTGCTACCTTTCTGAACACTTGTGTGTGTGTGTGTGTGTGTGTGTGTGCGCGTGCATGTGTGTGTTAAGTTGCTTCAGTCCTGTCCAACTCTGTGCAACCCTATGGACTGTAGTCCACCAGGCTCCTCTGTCCACGGGATTCTCCAGGCAAGAATACTGGAGCAGGTTGCCTTGCTCTCCTCGAGGGTCTCTTCCTGACCCAGAAATTGAATCACTGTCTCTTATGTCTCCTGCATTGGCAGGTGGGTTCTTTACCATAAGAGCTACCTGGGAAGCCCTTTCTGAGCCCTCACTTACTGTTCTAAAACACCCTTCATTTAAGCGAGGGGGAAACAAAGGAGAAAAGAGGAAAAGGAATTGGAGAGACCAGTTGAGAGTGGTTAGAAATGGAGTAACTCCCTCATTCTGTTTTAATGAGACCAGTCTCCTTCCTGAGCTTCTAAACACACCTGACACAGTGATGCCACAGGACTTTGGCACTTGCTGCTGCCTCTGCCTGGAATGCTCTTCCTGTCTATGACCAAGTGTCTGACTTGTTCACCTCCTTCTATTTGCTTTTATTTTTAATTGGAGGATAATTGCTTTGCACTGTGGTATTGATTTCTGCTGTACAACTTGTATCAGCAGCCAGAAGTATCTATGCATCCCCTCCCTCTTGAGGCTCCTCCCCACCCACCCCACCCCTCTAGGTCATCATGGAGCACCGAGCTGAGCTCCCTGTGCCATATAGCAGCTTCCCACTAGTTACCTATTTTATGCATGGTACTGTATATATGCCAATGCTATTCTCTCAATTGTCACACCTTCTCCTTCCCCCACTGTGTCCGCAAGTCTGTTCTCTACATCCTCATCTCTATTCCTGCCCTGCAAATAGATTCATCACTACCATTTTTTAGATTCCATACTGCACTGTGCTTAGTCGCTCAGTACTGTCCGACTCTGCAACCCCATGGACTGTAGCCCACCAGGCTTCTCTGTCCATGGGGATGCTCCAGGCAAGAACATTGGAGTGGGTTGCCATGCCCTCCTCCAGGGGATCTTCCCAACCCAGGGATCCCACATTACAGGTGGATTCTTTACCATCTGAATCACCAGGGAAGCCCAAGAATACTGTAGTGGGTAGCCTATCCCTTCAGGGGATCTTCCAGATCAGGAAACAAACTGGGACCTCCTGCCTTGCAGGCGGATTCTTTACCAGCTGAGCTATCAGGGAAGCCCTTAGATTCCATTTATATGTGTTAATATATTAATACGATATTTGTTTTTCTCTTTCTGACTTACTTCACTCTGTATAACAGGCTCTAGATTCATCCATCTCACTAGAACTGACTCAAATTCATTCCTTTTTATGGCTGAGTAATCCTTCTAGTGTTTGATAGAATGTTACCTTCTCATTGAGCCTCACCTTGATCATCTCATTTTAAATTGATGGCCCTCTTGAACTCCTTGTTCCTTTCACCCTATTTCAGAAGTCAACAAACTATGACCCCCTGTTTTTGTAAATAAAGTTTTATTGGAACACAATCGGATTCATTTTTTAATGTCTTGACTATGGCTGATTTTGCCCTACAATGGCAGAGGGAGAAACACTGTGGCCTGAAAAGTGCACAGTAAGTCTTCAATAGCTGTTGAATGAATGAATGAGTATAAAGTGTTCCACAAAGATTAGACAGTTAGTTACGATTATCATTATTATTTTCATGCATCTACAACTTTTCATAAGGGGAGGATATCCATTATACCGGCATATATTCTCAACCTAACATGTAGAAAGTTGTGACTACCACAACTTTCTCACCTGCTGCAGGAAGCATGCTCTTATAGGTTTGCCTCTGACCCTTATATACCTGCTTACCACTGCTAGAACACCTACACGATCTCAAAATAAACACCAGAGGAAAAGTCTTTTATATAAAAGTAAACATCTTTTGCAGCTCGAAGATGTTTGGGTTTTGTTGGGGAAGTACTATTTTCATGTTCAGACAGAGGAATGTCTATTTTTACACTACAGCCAGACAAGACTTAACCATTGAGCCAAATGGGTAGGTGTGTTTTCAAACTATGTCTTTATTTCACTAAAAAGAAGAAGGAAAGGGACAAGTTCACCTTTTGACCAAGGAAAGAAAATATTCAGCCTTCCGGTTCCTTCAGCAATTGATACTTTTTTTTTTTTTTTACATGAATTACATTTCTTGATCACATCAGCAAACACCAATTTATATAAAATAGTGTCTTTTCTATGCAAAATATCCATGTGGTCACTGCAAAGGCATTAATTGGATCCCATCTAAGCAGAATTATGAAATTTCTTTTTTATTTCTGTTGACCTTTTAATCAGTTATAGTTTTCAAAATTACATACATATTATCAGACTCCTTTTTGTTTTTGACTGTTCTTTAAGGGTGAGCATGAGCTAAGAATTATGTATAGTACCATAGGGTCACTCTCTGACAACTAGTCAATCCCAAAGGAAATCAACCCTGAATATTTATTGGAAGGACTGATGCTGAAACTGAAGCTCCAATACTTTGGCCACTTGATGTAAAGAGCTGACTCATTGGAAAAGACCCTGATGCTGGGAAAGATTGAAGGCAAAAGGAGAAGACGGCAACAGAGGATGAGATGGTTGGATGGCATCACTGACTCAATGGACATGAATCTGAGCAAACTCTGGGAGATAGTGAAGGACAGAGGAGCCTGGCATGCTGCAGTCCATAGAATCCCAAAGAGTTGGACATGACTTAGTGACTGAACAGCAATAACAATAGCAACTAGTCTCCACTGGAGGGATTTTTCATTTAGCAAAGTCTGGAGACATTTTTCATTTTCATGACTGGGAAGGCACTAATAGAAATCTTAGTGCAACTTTGCATCAGCCAGGGATGTTATTAAACATTCTACAATGCCAAAGATAGGATCCCTCTACCCCCAACATCCCAACAAAGGATTTTCCTGTCCAAAATGTTTGTTGTACTGAGGTTGCAAAACCCTGCCCTATAACATGGTTAGCGTTTTCCTTTTTCCTTCCCAAGCCATTTGCTTTCTTGTTGCCTTGGTGATGTCATCATATGCAACTTAGGTTAATAACAGCTGCACATCTCGTCCTTCCCTGGGAGGAAGTAATGACCATAAAACGCTGTAAACCATTCAAACACTAAAAATCCCTAACAATGAGAATTATTTCTCTTTGTTAAGAGAGAGAATTACTTGTCTCCAGATTTTGTGGCTCTATTGCTTCAGGGCTTCTTAAAAAAGTTTAAATAATTTAGAGACACTTAAAATCTCTATGTCTGTTGTCCCTTTGTGGGGTCACAGAGAGAAGGTCACAGGACACAGAGTGCAGAAATCCATGGAAGAAACCCACAGCTAGAGTGCTTGTGTTTTTCGGACTCTCCGTGGCTGCTCTGTCCCAGCGTTTTCCTTCCTCTCTGTCCTCATTCCTGGCCCCTTTCTTTCCCTGAAGGATAGCTTTCTTCCAACCTCTCATCCCTTATCCCTTAATTCAGTGGTTATTTCATCAACTATCTTCTGTTCCTCAAGCATTCCCTTGAGGTCTCAGCCTTCACTCAAGAAGCTTGCCGGCACTTTTTCCTGAACAAATATAGTGTCCTTACAAGACAAATTTAGATAAAGAAACTCTTCTTTGTCTTAATGTAAATGTTTCCCCTTGAATGTATATTAGTTTGATCCCATCTCATCCTTTCTATTCAAGTGATGGGTAAATAGCAAATTGCACAAAAAATGAAAACCAGAGAAAAGAATCTCTTCACTTAAATATTAACTTGGGGCTGAAAAGAGAAGTTTGTGGCTTTAAACCTTATGGCTCAGACAGTAAAGAATCTGCCTGCAATGCAAGAGACCTGGGTTCAATCCCTGGGTCAGGAAGATCCCCTGGAGAAGGGAGTAGCTGTCCACTCCAGTATTTTTGCCTGGAGAATCCCATGGACAGAGGAGCCTGGCAGGCTACAGTCCATGGGGTTGCAAAGAGTCAGATACCACTGAGTGACTAACACTTTCACTTTCTAATGTCTACAAAATCTAAATTGTCAAGTTTCTATTTGAAGAAATCATGTTTGCTTGTTAATCTTTTTTATTTTCTTTCTTTTAATTAAAAAAAAAATTTTTTTTTTAAGCTTTGGCTGGGCCTTCACAGCAGTGCACAGGATTCTCTAGTTGTAGCATGCAGGCAATCCATAGCATGCAGTATCTTAGTTCACCAACCATGGTTTGAACCTGTGTCCCCTGTATTGAAAGGTGGATTCTTAATCATTGGACCAAGAAGGAAGTCCTTGTTTGTTTGTTAATTTTCTAGAGCTCTTAGGTTCATTGGGACATAGAACACGCATGGTAACAGTGGCTTCTACATGAATGGAGATCAAACTTGAAGGGTTGGAACCTTCTAGCTTCAACATACAGAACATCTTCTCAAAGAGTTATGCAGACTAAAAGAATATATTTTAAGATTGACTTATGTGCCTTATGTACCAGGCTTCCCTGGTAGCTCAGATGATAAAGAATCTGCCTGCAAGGCAGGAGACCCAGGTTTGATCCCTGGGTTGGGAAGATCCCCTGGAGAAGGGAATGGCAACCCACTTCAGTATTCTTGCCTGGAGAATTCCATGGACTGAGGGGCCTGGCGGGCTTTAGTCCATGGGGTCACAAAGAGTCAGACACGACTGAATGACTAACACTTACACTTATGTGCCTTTCTAGTTAAGTTGCCTAAAAGTTTTTAAGGGAGATTAGTGACTAGCATCCAGTACAAGGCTCTTTCCTAGCAAACTGGAAACACTTTGGATGTGGAAAATTGCGTTGCGAATGTCATTGGTCCTCCCACTCTGTTATTTTTCAGGTTTTTATATGTTTCCTTGAAAAAGGATGTATGGATATGAGAGTTGAACCGTAAAGAAAGCTAAGTGTCAAAGAATTGATGCTTTTGAACGGTGATGTTGGAGAAGACTCTTGAGAGTCCCTTGGACAGCAAGGAGATCAAATCAGTCCATCCTAAAGGAAATCAGTCTGAATATTCATTGAAAGGACTGACGCTGAAGCTGAAGCTCCAATACTTTGGCCACCTGATGCGAAGAACTGACTCATTGGAAAAGACCCCAATGCTGGCAAAGATTGAAGACAGAAGGATAAAGGGATGACAGAGGATGAGATGGTTGGATAGCATCATCAACTCAGTGGACATGGGTTTGAACTCATAGGGAGTTGGTGATAGACAGGGAAGCCTGGTGCACCGCAGTCCATGGGGTTGCAAAGAGCTGGACATGACTGAGTGACTGATCTGAAGTAAACTTGAAAAAGGAGAAATCTTCTGTCTAGATCAATTAAATTCAAGAGGAAATGGGATTTACTTTCTATTTGCATTCATTTCACATCTAGATTTCTGGTGTTGGCCTGCAAGGTCCAGAGGCTATGATGACCATGGTCTCGTTGACCTCATCTAGGGCTCCTCTCCCCTCACAGGATCACTCTGCTTTGGAATGCAGGCCTCCTCACTGCTCTTTAAACCCTTCAGACACACTCTGACCTAGGGCCTTTGTACTTGCTCTTTCTCAAGCCTGGAATGTTCTTTTCTTGCTTATCCACTTGGCTCATTCTCTGACAACCTCAAATCCTTGCTGCAGTTTCTCCTCCAGGAGAGCTCTTCTGAATGCTTTATTTAATATCAAAAACCACACCTTTAATTTCACCCCTCAGCTGTCTCGATCCTTCTCTCCTCTCCTGCTCAACATCTGTCCATTTTTACACAACAGTTACAAACTTTTAACGAGCTAAATAATCACTCTTTTTTTTTTGGCTGTACCACGTGGCATGTGGGATCTTAGTTCCCCAACCACGATTGAACCCATGCCCCCTGCAGTGGAAGTACGGTGGCATCTTAACCAGTGGACAGCCAGGGAAGTCCAGTAATTTATTTATTTATGATGCAATGTGTTTATTTTCGGTCTGCCTCTGCTGGAATGTAAATTTCTCAAGGGCTGAGATTTTTGTTCTGCTCACTAGTGGGTCTCAAGAGCCTAGATCTGTGCCCAGCTCACAGTAGCCATGTCTTTCATATTTGATGAATAAAAGAGTGGGTTGGTTAAAATATAGCTAGGTACAGAGTTGTAGTTAGGGCAGGGGCTTAATGAGGAACTTCTGAGTGTCAAGAGGGCAGCTCAAAGACACTCTGAAAACAAGGACAGAAGGAAGACAGAGATGGAGCAGAGCGGTGATATATATTGCACTGCATGAATTTTCCGAGGGTTGATTTTGATGGGTATCTGAGATGCAGGAAAATGCTTGGATATTTTTGCAAGAAATTGCAATGGTGTGGCTGAAAAATTTCCTGTCACTCACTGAATCTCTCATACCTTCCACATCTCTACACCCAACCTCCCTGCTCATACCTGCAGCAGGCCATCTGGTTTTATTTTTATCATGAGACAAAGATGACAAACTCAAGATATCCCTGGATATGACCTCAAATATCTCTCAGGCCCACAATGAGACAAAACAACTTCATCTTTACCAGACACAAGACAAAGATGACTCATCAGACAAAACAAATCTAGTGTTACAGACCCACCTGTTCACTCCTGGGAAGCTGTTTGAACTTCATATCCCAGTGTGCACTGGCTGAATTAGAAGGCAGGAGGGAAAGATTATTAGAAGACAATAAGGTTACATTAGTTTATGCGTTCTTCCCCAGGACAGGGGTGCTCCTAGGGAGCACAGCTTTGAGCCTGAGCTCTGGATTAGTCTGGGGGACAGGAATTAGACTGCCAGGGTTTAAATCTTGGATCCATTATTATTAGTGCCATGAGGCATGTGGGATCTTAGTTCTCCAACCAGGGTTCAAACCGGTGCCCCTGCTTTGGAAGCACGGAGTCACAACCACTGGACCACCAAAGAAGTCCTGTGGCTCCATTATTTGAGAGCTGTGTGACTTAGGAAAGTTATTAACCTTTTTAATCTCACTTTTGCCACTGTGAATAATACCAAGAGATTATACGAGGCTAGAATGAGCTAATAAATATGCAAAGTATCTATCATGGTGCCTTAATAAAGGGTAGCTCTTAGGTACGTATACTATAGGCAGCCATTAAAATTAAAATTCTGGCTTTGTTACTTACTTGCTAGGCAACTTGGGACAAGATGCTTCACCTTACTTTGCTTCTGCTTCATTTTCAAGAGGCAAATTACTGCAAAGGACTTTTATAAGGATCCAACAAAATGGCATAGACAAATAAGTTAGGGAAAACCTGACATATAACAAGTGTGCCATAAAAGACATCTTCTCTAATTTGACACTACAATTACTACTATTACTATTATTGTAACCACTGCATCTACCTTTGTTTTATTACTAGGCAATGTGACAAGTTTGGAGAAAAGAAAAAACCCATAAACTTTACTCTTAAACAGTCTTCTGCTCATAGTTTAAAAAAACTTTCTTGCTCTTTCCTATCCATTTATATATTTTTTTGTTTATCAATGAAGAGCAATCACTTACCAACAGAAATTAGTGAATGTTAGCAAGACGTTAGAGGAAGAGGATGCACTTCATATTCTTGACTCTAGAAGCAGTCTTGAAATGCCTTGGGTTGTCATTGAGTAACATCTTTGAGGGCAGAAGTTCCTGTTTTCCAGGTCATTTCCTTTGGACTTGGACTTGGTGACATACTGGAAATAATGAAAGGGATGGGGAGCTGGTTATAATTGAGGAATCACTAGTCATTGCAAGAGAGATGATGAGTTGTCTACAAATATCTATTCTGCCCCTTTCTCTTTAATATTAAAACTCCTGAGTCATAGCTGGAGACTCTGCTTTTCGGCTGGAGACTCTATTTCCAAAATTCACCTGCAGCCAGCTCTGCCCTTATGACTAAGTTCTTGACAATGGAATGGCAGCAGAAGTGATAGTGTGCCAGTTCCAGGTCATACCCCTTCAAGAAATGGCTATTGCACACTTTGGGCTTCCTTGGTGGCTGAGACGGTAAAGAATGTGCCTGGACGTGACGCAGCGGCTGAACAACAAGAAAGCGAGGAGAGGAGGAAATGCTTTAATTAGAGTAGTTCCACTTTTATCTGTTTATACCTCTGGGAAGATTTCTTATAGAGAGTTTCTGGGATAAAGTTTGAAAACCACTTCTGAAAGTTTACAGAAATTTCTTGAGACACTAAAAATCAAATCGTGTACAATAATTTAGTTTTTAATAAAATAAGTAGGTATGCTGTATTTAAATTTTTTTTCTTTTTTGGACACCTGGACCAGGGATCGAACCTATGACCCCGGCAGTGGAAGTTCAGAGTCCTAACCACTAGACCACTAAGGAATTCCCAGTAGCTGTGCTTTAGAAGGCAGTTTGAATTATTATTTATGGTAACAAATGGTTACAACTTCCAAGGGAGGTGATTACAAATAGCCTCATATTTTAGATGTGGCATCAGAATTTGTATGTTATGAAATTACAGATGCTGATGGCAACCATAACTAGTATCCTGCTTGTTGCATTGCAGGGAAATAAAACTGTTGGTGGAGTCTTCCTCGAAGTTGTTTAAAACCAGCCGATAGCTGGTAGACCAGTGATTTTTTAATCTGAGATCCAGTTATGCAAGACAAAGCAGCTGCAAAACTACTTAGCTTAACCTAGTACAGGATTTGTTGCCAATACAAACGGCAGTCTCTAAACATTCCAGACGTCTTCGTACACTTCCATGAAATGTTGCCCCCACTCACATGTGCTGGACAGCAGGGCAGTCTGAGGTGGTAGTTAACCGCCGTGTGTAGAAATATTTCTTACAGCATCTGTGGGGGGATCACTTTACTGATAGGATCTGACCAGGTGCGGTTTGGACCCTTCACCCTCCCCGACCAACATATCTACCCAGAGCCCAATACCTCTTTGCTTCTGGTGACTGATGTCTGATTACTGCTGTGGTGCTTAGACGGGGCCTCTGAGTAATTACAGAGTTGGCCTGTGGTTGTCTTCCAGGAAATGGCAAGTACCACTTGCCTGGCTGTGTCCCGGCAGACTCCTCTTGGGGACAACAGGAAACGCATGCCATGTAAGGACATCCTGCAGCAGGAGCTGCTTCTCCATGGACAGCTGGAAGTCAGCCGAGCGTGTGTCCATCAGAGGCTTATCAGGAAGAAAACTGTGCATATATAGTGATCTTCCAAAAGGACCTACGTGAACTTTCACGCCAGAATTTGGATACTTGCTTTTGACCTTCCTGTATGTACAATGACCCCGAGAATGTTTGTGCAGCTAACTTTTTGAGCACTGTTGCCTTAGGGCCAAGTCTCCTGGGAAGGTTCTCAGTTTCTCTGTTTTCATCATTTATTTGGGAGAACAGGAGCTTTATTAATTTGCGGCCCCAAATGGCTTTAAAATACATAAGTCAGTTCCCAAAATTCAACTTAACCAGCTGAAGAAATTCAATGCTCCGAGCTCTTAAATGTAGACTCTTTGTGACCCCATGGTCTATATAGTCCATGGAATTCTCCAGGCTACTGGAGTAGGTAGCCTTTTTCTTCTCCAGGGGATCTTCCCAACCCAGGGATCGAACCCAGGTCTCCCATATTGCAGGTGGATTCTTTAACAGCTGAGCCACAAGGGAAGCCCATTAAATTTAGATAGGTAACGTGAAATTGGAGCAGAAGAGGAAGAATGTTGTTTGATGGGGGGGGAGCTCTTCTCAGGTGTCCTCACTGGCTATTGCTCTTGGCTGCTTGGTCCACTCTCCTGCCACAAGAGGAATTTAATACAGTGCTGTCATGTGAAGGGAGGCCATAGTAGGAACAGCCTTGGAACCCTGGAGTACTGTGTGGCTCTTAAAAATAATAAATTAGAATCCAAATGATTTCTAGCAATTTCCACAATTTATTTATTTTTGTGTGAACCATTTATAAAGTCTTTATTGAATTTGTTACAATGCTGTTTCTGTCTTATGTTTTGTTTTTTTTGGCCACGAGACATGTGGGATCTTAGTTCCCTATGTCGTGTATGCTAAATTGCTTCAGGTCTAGTCCAACTCTTTGTGACCCTGTGGACCGTAACCCGCCAGGCTCCTCTGTCCATGGGATTCTCCAGGCAAGAATACTAGAATGGGTAGCCATTCCCTTCTCCAGGGGATCTTCCAGACCCAGGGATGGAACCTGTGTCTCTTATATCTCCTGCAATGGCAGATGGGTTCTTTACCACTAGTGCCACCTGGGAAGCTCTTAACTCCCCAAACGGGGATCCAACCTGCACTCCCTGCATTGGAACGTGAAGTCTTAACCACTGGACCACCAGGGAAGTCCCAACACAATTTATTGAATGAGATAAGTGAAAGTGTTAGTTGCTCAACTCTTTGAGACCCTATGGACTGTAACCTGCCAAGCTCCTCTGTCCATGGAATTCTCCAGGCAAGAAAACTGGAGTGGGTAGCCATACCCTTCTGCAGGGGATCTTCCCAACCCGGGGCCTGAACCCAGGTCTCCTGCATTGTAAGCAAGATGCTAAATGGAGCCTTAGTGTTGGTTTCTCCTGCTTGCGGTTTGTACATTTGGCAAGGGCAGTGGCTACATCAGTCTTAGTGAATAGGACTCTACACTGGGCACATGCATAGCCTTTCTCCCTGACATAAAGCCACTCCACTCACTTGCCCACAGTGCTGGCAGTAGGTGTGGTGGCAGAGAATGACAATCGTTGTGATTGGCCAGGAAATGGCTCAGCATTTTGTCTGCTTGGTTGTTTGAAGCCTCTTCTACATTGGTGCTGTTGGGTGGGTGTTATGAAGCTCTTCATACTTCATGGTTGTTCTCTCATGTCCAGCGATATATCTGTTTCCTGGACTTTCTTTTTCCCTGATAGTCTAATCTTTCTGAGGCCTTGTAGTGGATTTAACAGATTCCTTCAAAAATTCATGTTTACCTAGAACCTTAGAATGTGATCTGATTTGAAAATAGTATCTTTGTAGATGTAACTAGTTAAAAATCTTGAGATGACATCAGGGTGGGCCCTAAGGCAATGACTGGTGCTCTTATTAAGGAGAGGACACTCAGAGGTACAGAGAGAAGGTGATGTCATAATAAAGGCAGAAACTGGAGTGATGAGTCTGAAGCCAAAGAATGCCAGAGATTCCTGGCAGTTACCAGAAGCCAGGAGAGAGGCGTGGGATGGTTTCTTCTTCAGAGCCTCCAAAGGAACCGACCCTGATGATACCTTGATTTCAGACTTCTGGCCACCTTAACTATGAAGAAATATGTCTAAAAAAAGCCACCCAATTTGTGGCAATTTGTATGGCAGCTCTAGGAAACTAACATGGTCCCTGACCAGCGGGCCAAGCATCTGCCACTGACCGTGGGTCCTGTATATTCTAACCTTCACTGCTTCTTTCTTCACCGAAAGTGGATGTTCAGGTCTACAGTCTGAAGGAGATTTTCCTTATTATTATCTTTTAAGGCTACCCCTTGAATATTTATAAGAGCAGATTTCTCTCATAAAATAAATTTCACATATTAAACTGAAAATTTTTGTGTATTGAAAGATATCTTTAAGAAAGTGAAAAAGAAAAATAGAAACAAAATAATTGCAACACCTTGGCAAAGAATTGATAGTAAATATATATAAGGGAGGGCTTCCCTGGTGGCTCAGCAGTAAGGAATCTGCCTGCAGTGAAGGTGACTCAGGTTCGATCCCTGGGTTGAGAAGATTTCCTGGAGGAGGAAATGGTAATCTACTCCAGCATTCTTGCCTGGAAAATCTCATAGACAAAGGAGCCTGGTGAGCTACAGTCCGTGGGGTAGCAAAGAGTTGGACACAATTTAGGACTGAGCATGCATGCATATGAAAGGGACATCTACAGCCTAAAAAGAAGACTGCAATGAGATACAGTTTTAAACCCAATTCATTTGTAAATTGAAGACATCTAATATCATTTAATATTGGAGAGAATGTGCCTGAATAGCCTAGCTTATACTTTGCTGGTCGGTAGTGTAAATTGGTTTGACTACTTCAGAAAATAATTTGGCATTATCTTTTAAAGTTGGAGATTCATATAACCAATGATGAATAACTTTACTCCAGGATATATACCCCAAAGAAATTCTTGCACATATATTAGGAGACACACTCACAAGAGTGTTCACAGAAGCATTCTACTTGAAATAGCAAAAACTAAGGAAAATCCCTACACCCAGTGATAGAACTGATAATTAGTGGTATGTTCAGACAGTGAAATATTTTACTCCAAAAGAAAGTGAATGTAAATGTATCCGAGGAATATAATTTGAGTAAAAAGTAAACCACTGAAGATTAGATATAACCATAATATCTGGTATTTTTTTTTTAAGTTATGACTAGAACTACCCAAAGTTATTTTAAGAAATATCTGTGTTGTGGTGAAACTGTCCTTCTAAAAGGCTAGGGGAATAATAGAAGTTGCCAGATTGTGACCTGCAGTGCAGAGAGGCAGGGTACAGGAAAGGAAAGAGAACTTAAGTGTCTGTTAGAAATGATGAATGCTCTTATTTTCATGTTAGTAGTATTAATACATATGTGTGCTTAGTGCTTAGCTGCTCAGTTGTGTCTGACTCTTTGTGACCCCATGGACTATAGCCTGCCAGGCTCCTTTGTCCATGGGGATTCTCCAGGCAAGAATACTGGAGTGGGTTGCCATGCCCTCCTCCAGGGGATCTTCCCAACCCTGGAATCAAACACAGATCTCCCACATTACAGGTGGATTCTTTACCATCTGAGCCACCAGGGAAGCCCAGGAATACTGGAATGAGTAGCCTATCCCTTCTCCAGGGGATTTTCCCAACCCAGGAATTGAATCTGGGTCTCCTGCATTGCAGGCAGATTCTTCACCAGCTGAGCTACTAGGGAAGCCCATTAATACGTATACAGGCATTTATTGTTTGACAAGCAAACATGTAAGTAAGTTAAAAAAAAAGGCCATGCCTGGTCCAAGGTCATGTCCTGTGCCATGGATCAAGGATCACGATTTAACAAGTTTCATGCACCTACTGTTGGAGACACAACAACTGGGCTTTTGAGTGTGCAGAAATAGTCCTGGTTGATCAGTTTCGGGAGCAACAAGAGCCTGGCACCTGGAACAAGATGGAGTTTGAAAGAGAAGGGGAAAGAAGTTCCAAGAAAGTCACAAACATGGTCTGAAGAGAAAGTCTTGTGAGAAATTCCCTGTGGGGGATTTCCCAGGAGCTTGGAAAATAGAGATGTTAAGAGGTCCCTTTTAAGTGGTTTCCTGTTCTGAGCTCTGGTGTAGATAACCTCCATTAGCTCAAGTCCACAATAAAATCTGCTATATAGACATGATACATAACAACAGTAAAAGTCCTCATTCACTCACTTATTCATTACACACACATTTATTGAGTTCCTACTGCCTGGCATATAGCATAGGGATATAGCAGCAAACAAACCAAGTCTCTGTCTTCATGAAGCCACTGTATATAATTTTTAAGCTGACGATAAATTCTAGGATAAAAATGAAGTAAAGAAGAAGGAGAGCTGGCTATGGGGTGATTTTTTAAAAAATTGGCTGCATTAGGTCTTATTTACTACACATGGGATCTTTGTTGAGGATGCAGAATTAAATTTTGAAGGTCTTCTAAGCTCATGATAATCAGCTCACGAATGCTGGAAGAAAAGATGATTCACTGCTGTCCGAACTAAAGGGCAGCAGGTTCTTAGTGAAAACAGTCCGGGTGAGTTGATGACTAAGTCTAAATGCCGCGTAGAATATGTCCTTTTATTTTTAGAGCCTCCAGGAAACAAAGACATCCAGGTATAAGCACATTATAAGCATCAGTGGGCTTTGCCAGACAGCATCACTTAAGCATTTTATTTTGAGTAGAAAGAACTCGGTCTTTGTGCCTTACAAATGTCACACCGTTCCCTTTCCTACCACGTTCTTTCGTCTGCGGTTATTACTTCCTTCTCAAGCACACAGATGGAAACTGTTGCTTACATGGAAGGAAACCTTTCCAAACTCCTATTTCCTTTCCTTACCACTTTGCATAGTAAAACAATAATTTTTTTTTAGTCTCAAGTTTCCTTTCCTCTTTCTACAGCTATTTTAGTATTTCCAGGATTTGAAAACACACACACACACACACACACACACACCCCCCACAATCACCATCCCTTGGAAAAAAAATTGGGGGAGCTCATAATTTCTATATCTTGAATTTTCCCCCACAGGTCCAATAATAAAGTTATCCCTAAGATATAAGTAAGGTAGGCTGTTTATAAATAGTTAAACACATAAGAAATGGGTCCTGTGGGGGCAGTGTAGATCCTGTAACTATGAATCGAAATAGAAGTAACTGAAACCATTAACCTGGTGGTGCAGGCTCACACATTCCATCCTATTAAAACAATGCTGATTGGGACCTGTGGTTGCCAAGGGGGTGGGAAAGGAATAGAACGGGAGTTTGGGGTGAGCAGATGCATACTATTATAAATAAAGTGGATAAACAATAAGGTCTACTGTATAGCACAGGGAGCTATATTTAATATTCTGTGATAAGCCATATGGAAAAGAATACAAAAAAGGATGTACATATATGCATAACTGAATCACTTAGGCATACAGAAGAAATTAACACAACATTGTAAATCAACTATACTTCAATAAAGCAAGCAAAACAGTATAATGTTGATAATCAGCCAGTTTCCATCTGTTGAGAATATTCTGAATAAGCACTCTAAATTGACCTAATCAATCATGCTGAAATAAAGCTGTTAAAAAATGTTGAGGAAAAAAAAGCCAGTGCTGATTGGGATTCACTAAACTGATACCATAGCCCATAATCAGCGATGACCCACCCTTTGTAAAGTGCCCAAAGCATGACACCCCTGGCCTCACAGGACGGCAACTCTCAACCTGGGCTGAGTTACCTCTTGTTGTTTAGTCGCTCAGTCTGTCCGACTCTTGTGACCCCAGGGACTGTAGCTCTCTAGGCTCCTCTGTCCATGGGATTCTCAAGGCAAGAACACTGGCGCTAGTTACCATTTCTTTCTCCAGGGGATCTTCCCAACCCAGGGGTTGAACCCATGCCTCCTGCGTGTCCTGCATTGCAGGCAGATTCTCTACCACTGAGCCTCCAGTGAAGGCCAGGTGGTGTGGAGCCTGAAGCTTGTAAAATTTTAGACTTCTTTTTAAGAAAAATAATACAAAATTAGGTAAGAAGTTTTTCTCCACAGAATCAGAAAAGCATAACAAATTTTAAAAAGTTGACAATCTCACAAACATGAAAAATGGCATAAAATATGTTTATTAATTCCCTAGTGTGGCTCTCTGAAACTGAAATGAAACTTTTAAATTGCTGTCTGTGTTAGTTTTCCAGGGCTGTCATAACAAAACATCACAGATGGGGTAGCTTAAACAACAGAAATTTATTTTCTCATATTTCTGCAGGCTGTAAGTCCAAGATTAAGGTGTTGGCAGCCTTGGCTTCTCCTGAGGCATTTCCTCTTGGCTTGTAGACAGCTGCCTTCCTGCTGCGTCTTCACAAGGTGGCCCCTTGGTCTTTGTCGTCTGTGTCCTAATCGCCTCTTCTTATTAGGACACCAGGCAGGTTGAGTTGGGGCTCTCTCCAGTGACCCTATTTTAACTTAATCACCTCTTTAAAAGCTCTACCTCCAAATGTAGTCATATTCTGCAGTAGTGGGTGTTAGGATTTCAACATATTGAGAGGGTAACAGGCAGGAAGGCCAGGGGTCTCCAAACGGAGGAAACAGGCTGCAAGGGTCAGACATTTTTTCTCTCTCCTGAAGTGGCAGGAGGAAACAAACTCCAAGTGTCAGATTTTTTTTTTTTCCTTCTCTATACAAAATTAAAAGGAGATTTCTCTTAAAAGTCTGTGTTGCCATGATGATACCTGTTTCCACCTGAACTTAACTCCTTTCAAACCTGGAGCTAACCACTGCGGTTTTTCTTACGGAATTGTTTTTCTTAAGCTGTGTTAATGAAAACTGTGTATTTGCCTTGGACTTGGCCTTTCTTCAAAATCGTTCCACCTGAGACTAACATTTTTTATTTTCTCAAACCTTGGGCGGATAATAGCTTAATAAATCAGTATTCATATCAAATGTTTTATGGCTGGGGAATGATACACCTCATGCCATCCTATCTCAAAAATGCATATTGTGGGAGGGGGGCCTGGTGAAACTCTGTCAGCCTTGAGGTGTCTCTCTTATCTGATTAATAGCTTTCTAACAGACATAAAACATCTGCTTAAAGACTAGCAGGAGGGCACTCTTTCTGCCCCCTTCTAATGTCCATGTCAGAAACTTACTCTCTTTTATACTTTAATAAAACTTTATTACACAAAAGCTCTGAGAGATCAAGCCTTGTCACTGGCCCCCGGATTGAATTTCTCTCCGCCAGAGGCCAAGAATCCCGGCGTCTTTCATGGCTCAGCAACAACCTTTCAATGTAAATTTTGGTGGTGATTAAGTCTTTTATTCATGTCGACTCTTTTGCAACCCCATGGACTATAGCCCATCAGGCTCCTCTGTCCATGGGATTTTCCAGGTAAGAATACTGGAGTGGGTTGCTGTTTCCTTCTCCAGGGGATCTTCCTGACTCAGGGATTGAACCCACATTTCCATGTCTCCTGTGTTGCAAGTGGATTCTTTATCACTGAGTTACCAGGGAAGTCTTATATGAATTTCAAAAGGACACATTTCAACCTAAAATACTGTCGAATCTAGGAAAACATCTCTCATGTTTCTTTCATTTATGACCATAAAGATTTCAGTTCATCAAAAATTTGCCTATGCAGTGATTGATTGTAAATACTCTGAATTGGTGACACATGAATAAGTTTGATGTCCACCTCCTCATTATATTTACTGTATATCTTTGTAGATGTCAAATCAGCAAAAACAAAATTTAAAACATTCTCCAATAATTCACCTTTCTTTATTATTTAGATTTTTCAAGTAATCTAAACACCTACTAGCTACTTCTATTTGAAATTTATCACTTTTTCTTAATTGTTGTTATTGGTATGGTCTGAAAAACATTTTACAGGTAATCTAATCAAAGAGATGGCAAGAATACACTGAAGAACTGCACAAAAAAGATCTTCATGACCCAGATAATCACGATGGTGTGATCACTGACCTAGAGCCAGACATCCTGGAATTTGAAGTCAAGTGGGCCTTAGAAAGCATCACTACGAACAAAGCTAGTGAAGGTGATGGAATTCCAGTTGAGCTATTCCAAATCCTGAAAGATGATGCTGTGAAAGTGCTGCACTCAATATGCCAGCAAATTTGGATAACTCAGCTGTGGCCACAGGACTGGAAAAGGTCAGTCTTCATTCCAATCCCAAAGAAAGGCAATGCCAAAGAATGCTCAAACTACTGCACAATTGCACTCATCTCACACGCTAG
>NW_011494460.1:1339895-1340177 GCF_000754665.1 Bison bison bison
TTATGGCAGAAAGTGAAGAGGAACTCAAAAGCCTCTGGATGAAAGTGAAAGTGGAGAGTGAAAAAGTTGGCTTAAGCTCAACATTCAGAAAACGAAGATCATGGCATCCGGTCCCATCACTTCATGGGAAATAGATGGGGAAACAGTGGAAACTGTCAGACTTTATTTTTCTGGGCTCCCAAATCACTGCAAATGGTGACTGCAGCCATGACATTAAAAGACTCTTATTCCTTGGAAGGAAAGTTATGACCAACCTAGATAGCATATTCAAAAGCAGAGACA
>NW_011494460.1:1340546-1341073 GCF_000754665.1 Bison bison bison
GATTTCAACCAGTCCATTCTGAAGGAGATCAGCCTGGGATTTCTTTGGAAGGAATGATGCTAAAGCTGAAACACCAGTACTTTGGCCACCTCATGCGAAGAGCTGACTCATTGGAAAAGACTCTGATGCTGGGAGGGATTGGGGGCAAGAGGAGAAGGGGACGACAGAGGATGAGATGGCTGGATGGCATCACTGACTTGATGGACGTGAGTCTGGGTGAACTCTGGGAGTTGGTGATGGACAGGGAGGCCTAGCATGCTGTGATTCATGGGGTCGCAAAGAGTCGGACATGACTGAGCGACTGATCTGATCTGATCTGAATCTTGAGATTAGATTAAGTTCAATTTATTTTATTCTCATCCTAACTGCTTTTGCAAAGAAGTAAACTGTTAACATTTTTATTTATTTTAAATGTAGATACTTATTTTATTTTTTTTTCTTTTTTTTTATTTAATTTTTTTAATTTTTTAATTTTTTTTTTTTTTTAAAATTTCAGGTATACACGTGCTCCCCATCCTGAACCCTCC
>NW_011494460.1:1341283-1342279 GCF_000754665.1 Bison bison bison
TTCTCCACAGTGGCTGTACTAGTTTGCATTCCCACCAACAGTGTAAGAGGGTTCCCTTTTCTCCACACCCTCTCCAGCATTTATTATTTGTAGACTTTTGGATCGCAGCCATTCTGACTGGTGTGAAATGGTACCTCATAGTGGTTTTGATTTGCATTTCTCTGATAATGAGTGATGTTGAGCATCTTTTCATGTGTTTGTTAGCCATCTGTATGTCTTCTTTGGAGAAATGTATATTTAGATCTTTGGCCCATTTTTTGATTGGGTCATTTATTTTTCTGGAGTTGAGCTGTAGGAGTTGCTTGTATATTTTTGAGATTAGTTGTTTGTCGGTTGCTTCATTTGCTATTATTTTCTCCCATTCTGAAGGCTGTCTTTTCACCTTGCTAATAGTTTCCTTTGATGTGCAGAAGCTTTTAAGTTTAATTAGGTCCCATTTGTTTATTTTTGCTTTTATTTCCAATATTCTGGGAGGTGGGTCATAGAGGATCCTGCTGTGATGTATGTCAGAGAGTGTTTTGCCTATGTTCTCCTCTAGGAGTTTTATAGTTTCTGGTCTTACGTTGAGATCTTTAATCCATTTTGAGTTTATTTTTGTATATGGTGTTAGAAAGTGTTCTAGTTTCATTCTTTTACAAGTGGTTGACCAGATTTCCCAGCACCACTTGTTAAAGAGATTGTCTTTAATCCACTGTATATTCTTGCCTCCTTTGTCAAAGATAAGGTGTCCATATGTGCGTGGATTTATCTCTGGGCTTTCTATTTTGTTCCATTGATCTATATTTCTGTCTTTGTGCCAGTACCATACTGTCTTGATAACTGTGGCTTTGTAGTAGAGCCTGAAGTCAGGTAGGTTGATTCCTCCAGTTCCATTTTTCTTTCTCAAGATCGCTTTGGCTATTCGAGGTTTTTTGTATTTCCATACAAATTGTGAAATTATTTGTTCTAGCTCTGTGAAGAATACTGTTGGTAGCTTGATAGGGATTGCATTGAATC
>NW_011494460.1:1342828-1343293 GCF_000754665.1 Bison bison bison
ATTTCTGTGTTGTCTGTTGTGATCTCTCCACTGTCATTTCTAATTTTATTGATTTGATTTTTCTCCCTTTGTTTCTTGATGAGTCTGGCTAATGGTTTGTCAATTTTATTTATCCTTTCAAAGAACCAGCTTTTGGCTGTGTTGATTTTTGCTATGGCCTCTTTTGTTTCTTTTGCATTTATTTCTGCTCTAAGTTTTAAGATTTCTTTCCTTCTACTAACCCAGGGGTTCTTCATTTCTTCCTTTTCTAGTTGCTTTAGGTGTAGAGTTAGGTTATTTATTTGAGCCAAGATGGCGGAGGAGTAGGACAGGGAGAACACTTTCTCCCCCACAAATTCATCAAAAGAGCATTTAAACGTCGAGTAAATTCCACAAAACAACTTCTGAATGCCGGCAGAGGACATCAGGCACCCAGAAAAGCAATCCAACTCTTCGAAAGGAGGTAGGAAAAAATATAAAAGACAA
>NW_011494460.1:1343642-1344339 GCF_000754665.1 Bison bison bison
TCCCGGGAAGGGAGTCTTAAAAAGAGAGAAGTTTCCAAACACCAGGAAACCTTCTCACTGCCGAATCTGTGCCGAGCTTTGGAAGCACAGAGGGCAACATAACAGGAAGAAAAAATAAATAAACAATTAAAACTCGAAGATTGCGAGTCCTACGGTAACTCCCCCAGCGGAGAAGCAGCGCAGACGCCTGCACGCGCCACTAACAAGCAGGGGCTGGGCAGGGAGGCGCAGCGCGGGCTGCATCGCTTAGAGTAAGAATCTGGCCTGAATACCCTGAGCACTATCTGAGCGAAATAATTTGGGCTAGCAAACCAGACTGTGGGATATCTACCACGCGAAAAGCCAGCCCCAACCTAAGACACCGCCAGGCCCGCGCATGGAACAAAGAATTGAACAGAGATAGTCGGCTGCAGACCTTCCCCCTCCGGTGACAGGCAGCCAGAGCCAGAAGGGGGCAATCGCAGCCCCAGAGAGACATTATCTATAAAACTGTAAGCAGGCTTCTTTGCTAACTAAAACTTCTTGGGGGTCTGGACGGTTAACATCTGCCTAAGAAGGTGCGCCGGTTTTACGCCCAGATAACCGAGTGGCGGGGAGGCGATAAGTCGCAGCATTGGCGCTCGCCAAACACCTCATCACTTGAGCTGCTCGGACCTGGGAAGAGCACAATACTCAGGCCCAACTGAGTCTGCGCCTC
>NW_011494460.1:1344646-1352531 GCF_000754665.1 Bison bison bison
AGCCACAATAAAGAGAACTCCACAAACTGCCAGAATACAGAAAGGACACCCCAAACTCAGCAATTTAAACAAGATGAAGAGACAGAGGAATAGCCAGCAGATAAAGGAACAGGATAAATGCCCACCAAACCAAACCAAAGAGGAAGAGATAGGGAATCTACCTGATAAAGAATTCCGAATAATGATAGTGAAATTGATCCAAAATCTTGAAATTAAAATGGAATCACAGATAAATAGCTTGGAGACAAGGATTGAGAAGATGCAAGAAAGGTTTAACAAGGACCTAGAAGAAATAAAAAAGAGTCAATATATAATGAATAATGCAATAAATGAAATTAAAAACACTCTGGAGGCAACAAATAGTAGAATAACAGAGGCAGAAGATAGGATTAGTGAATTAGAAGATAGAATGGTAGAAATAAATGAATCAGACAGAATAAAAGAAAAACGAATTAAAAGAAATGAGGACAATCTCAGAGACCTCCAGGACAATATTAAACGCTACAACATTCAAATCATAGGGGTTCCAGAAGAAGAAGACAAAAAGAAAGACCATGAGAAAATACTTGAGGAGATAATAGTTGAAAACTTCCCTAAACTGGGGAAGGAAATAATCACCCAAGTCCAAGAAACCCAGAGAATCCCAAACAGGATAAACCCAAGGCGAAACACCCCAAGACACATATTAATCAAATTAACAAAGATAGATACTTATTTTAAATTTTCCTATCTATTAAACACATTCACATTATAAAAGAAGCTATGCTTTATATAAAAATCAAATCAGGGGTTTGTAATTTCTCACTTAAAACAAAAAGCTAAACTTCCGGCCAAGTTGCAGTTGAAATTTAGTATGCCATTCTCATAAAAAAGGAAAAATAATGTCTGAGTTTTTATAACTGTGTATATACTGCATCACTGAGTGTACTATTGACAGAGGTGACTTCTGCTTTGACAAGGTGTAGATGAGAACTGATTCCTTCACTGCTTTTTTGCATGTCTGATGTTGGAATCAATTTTGTAGGCTAAGTCTTGTCTCCATAGATTTCAAACTTGTGTCTCATTAACAACCCACGTGCTTCTGGTGCCAATTGCAATGTGAGAGGTTCATTTCTCGAACTGGCTGTATCCTTCCAACCTCACCATGCCAGGTGAGTTGGCACAGTGCATGTACGGTAAGGGTGGCTCAGTGGTAAAGAATCTACCTGCCAGTGCCTGCCAGTGCAGGAGATGTTGGTTTGATCTCTGGGTAGGGAAGAGCCCCTGGAGAAGGAAATGGCAACCCACCACAGTATGCTTGCCTGGGAAATCCCACGGACAGAGGAGCTGGCAGCCTGCAAGACCATGGAGTCCTAACAGCTGGACACAACTTGGCAACTAAACAATAACAACAACAATGGTGAGGGTGTCCCAGGAAGCAGTTTCTATACTGGGAGAGCTGGCAGCAACTTCACTACCTATGGAACTGACCGTGAACGGAAGGTATCTTCATTTCACCCCAGAAGTGCCTGTGGCGACAGCATTGAACATAAGGGAAAGTCAGGGAGGAGGAAGACAGAACTCTTCACTAATTATGGTTAAAATATCTTACTTTTATAGATTTCATAAAATCATATAACATGTGAATATATTTCAGAGTTCTGGAAGAGGCGGTACACAAGAGGGCCCTGAATCTTCAGCTTCATTGTCCTCATGAAATTCTGATGCTGGTGGAGCATCCAGGGGCTCTACAGTCCCCTCCTAGAGGGAACATGTCATTTACGATCCCACCCAGTAGAGTGATTCCCCAGTGCTTGTCTTCAAGTCAGTGCTGGTCCATGACAAAGGTTTCAGTAATAGAAGGTGAAATGAAAGAGATAAAAGACAATATGATATATGCATATCATATAAAGGTGTCAACTAATCTCTTTTGAGAAAGAAAGATGATCATTTAAAAAAATTTATTTCTTTGGCTGCGCCATTTATTGGTTGTAGCATGTGGGATCGAGTACCTTGACTAGTAGGGATTGATCTTGGGCCCCCTGCATGGGGAGTCTTAGCCACTGGACCACCAGGAAACTCCCAAGATGAAAATCTTTAAATGTAATCTTTCCTATTAATTTGATATTAAAATATCCTTCCTTATTTGAAATAATGGTAACAGTAGAGAGTAAAATATAAAGTTTGAAACCTTATGTCAGGCCCTCTACTTTCTGGCTATGCTATTATGGCTTCCTTCATTTTTAGCATGTATGGAGAGGGGACAGAGAAAATGGAAGATTGCAGGGGACAATTATGGCCAATATGGTTCAAAATACCTGAACAGCTGGGAAATCTCAGGAAGAGAATGAATCCAGGCACTGTAGGATTTTCTCGACTCTATCATCTAATCCTGAATTCTGGTAAAGTTTTCAACAGTAGGAATAGGGTATAATCATATTTTTAGGCCATTACTTTTACCAAGATTGAGGGCAGGAGAAGGGTGCAACAGAAGATGAGATGGTTGGATGGCATCACTGACTCAATGGACATGAGTTTGAGTAAACTCCAGGAGATTGTGAAGGACAGGCAAGCCTGGTGTGCTGCAGTCCATGGGGCTGCAAGGAGTCAGACACGACTGAGTGACTGAACAACAACTCGTGTGTAGTACCAGGGGCAAAAGTCCCAAGGGCCAAAATTTGGCATGCCATACTAGGAGCATCCCACAGCAATAGCCTTCCTTCTCGTTTTAGTTATTTTCCAAATACATGAGGTCCCAAGAGACCTCCCATGCATTGCTAGCCTAGCAGCCTGAGGTACTGAATGTCATCAGATTTTCTCTTGTGCCCAATTACAGATGCACCCTGGCTGAGTGGGTAGAGGGGGAACTGGAGGAGAAGGCAGGCGCTGTAAATGGTGATTGGACCCTGCTGTGCTTGACTCTTCCCTAATTTAAAAAGCAAGCACATTTTGCTCTGGAACTGATTCATTTTCAGTTCTGCTCTCACCCTTATCCTAACTTATGGGACTCTGAAATTAAATAAAACATCTAAAAATTTGTTGCTAATACTAGAAAAGATTATTTCAGAAATTATTTTTTTAACTTTTTATTTATGTTGGAGTATAGGCAACTGCCCAGTTAAAAGGCAAAGGTCTGAATAGATAATTTTCCAAGGAAGATATGCAAATGGCCAATAAGCACATGAAAAGATGCAAAATGTTATCAGGGAAGTACACACTAAAACCACAGTGAGCTACCACTAGGATAGCTGAAATCAAGCCCGATAAACTGTGTTGAGGATGTGGGGAGATGGGAACTCTCCTGCACTGCTGTGAAAGGGTAAAATGGTGTAGTCACTTTTGGAAAACAGTTTGTCCTCTAACAGTTAAACAAGAGTTTCCAGATGACCCAGGATTTCCATTTCTAGGTATATATCTAAGAAAAACATGCCTGCACAAAAACTTGTGCACAAATGCTTAGAGCAGAGTTATTTATAATAGCTAAAAAGTAGAAAGTACGCAAGTGCCCATCAATGGATTAATGAATGGATATACAAAATGTAGGATGTCCATACAATAGACTATTAATTGACTGTAAAAGGAATGAAGGACTGATACATGCTAAAGCTAGGATGAGCCTTGGAAACATTAGTGAAGAAGCCAGTCTCAAGAGCCTACATAATAAGTGATTCAGTTCATGTGAAAGTCTGGAATAGGGAAAGCTATAGAAACAAAAGTATTAACATAGATCAGCATAGAACTGGAGGAAAAGGAAATGGCACCCCCCTCCAGTATTCTTGCCTAGAGAATCCCAGGGACAGAGGAGCCTGGTGGGCTGCCGTCTATGGGGTCACACAAAGTCGGACACGACTGAAGCGACTTAGCGTGCATGCATGCATGCTTTGGAGAAGAAAATGGCAACCCCCTCCAGTATTCTTGCCTGGAGAATTCCAGGGACGGGGGAGCCTGGTGGGCTTCCGTCTACGGGGTCGCACAGAGTCGGACACGACTGATGGGACTTAGCAGCAGCAGCATAGGCAATTAACAATGCTGTGACAGTTTCAGGTGGACAGCAAAGAGACTTAGTCATACATGTACCTGTATCCATTCTCCTGGAAGCTCCCCTCCCATCCAGACTGCCAAATAACATTGAGCAGAGTTCCCTGTGCTACACAGTAGGTCCTTGTTGTTATCCATTTTAAACATAGCACATATCAATCCCAAACTCCCTAACTTTCTCTTCACCTCACTCTCCCCTCCCTGGCAACCATAAGTTCATTTTCTAAGTCTGTGAGTCTGTTTCTGTTTTGTAAATAAGTTCATCTGCATAATTTCTTTTTAGAATATGTAAATAAGGGATGTCATATCATATTTCTCCTTCTCTGTCTGACTTAATGTTACTCAGTATGACCATCTTTAGGTTCATCCACGTTGCTGCAAATGGCATTATTTCATTCTTTTTAATGATTAAGTCATAGGATTTTTTTTTAAACACTCATGTCCTATAGGCATTCAGACTCCAGGAGAGCTCCAGTAACTTGCAAACCTCACAGTCCAAGTTTTTAAATATCACTGGTCTTTCTGCTCAGCCCAAGTCCACAAGATACACATTTCTGGCACATTTCGAGGCAGTCTGATGAATGAGCTTACAGAGCTCACAGGCAAGAATAACGTGTTATGTGCCTTCTTTGCAAGTCTCAAGGAGTTATCCAAGTTACTATGGTTATATTAGCAATTCACTGACTTCCTGTTGCATGAAGGGATAAATAAATAAATTAATGACAAAGACTTGATAAAGTGTGGCTCAGCCATTACAATATTTTAAGCCAATAAAATAGGAAAATACATCATGTAATGAGACCAGCACATCTAAGAAAAGTTATCATGTCAG
The DNA here is from genome assembly GCF_000754665.1 of Bison bison bison. Taxonomy (NCBI): domain Eukaryota; kingdom Metazoa; phylum Chordata; class Mammalia; order Artiodactyla; family Bovidae; genus Bison; species Bison bison. Next base: position 1,349,496 of record NW_011494460.1, read on the forward strand.
CAGAAACAGCAGGTTCATATTGTATACTTTAGCAGTGGTTTCACTTGTTCTGTCTAAACTCCACAGTGACTTCTTATAAAAGGGTCTTTGTGCTGTTCTATGTCACCAGTGTGTATGTTTTAAGATGGCATCATACAGACTGCTTCCCATAAAACAGCATTTTCACAGAAAGCAGTGTTGCCATAGACAGATAGTTATAATTTTTACATTGTCTTTCAAAACTAGACACACTAATTGACTCAAAGGTAGAGACTGATGTCAAGAGGTAAACACACAAAACTAAATCGAACCTGCCTGTTCCTTTCTGTGGCCAGGAGTAGGTGTCTTTGCACCAGGGATCCCTTCAGTAGAAAGACGGGACCAATGATCCTACATGCAAGGAAGCAAAGGAGACACAGATGTAAAAACAGGCTTTTGGACTCAATGGGAGAAGGTGAGGGATGGGTGATTTGAGAGAATAGCATTGAAACATGTGCATTACCACATGTAAAACAGATGACTAGTGCAAGTGTGATGCATGAAACAGGACACCCAAAGCCTGTGCTCTGGGACAACCCAGAGGGATAGGGTGGAGGGAGGTGGGAGAGGGATTCAGGATGGGGGGGACACATATATACCTGTGGCCAATTCATGCTGAGGAATGGCAAAATCCATCACAATATTGTAATTATCCTTCAATTAAAATAAATAAATTAATTTTTTAAAAAAGAAAAACAGTTAAAATAGTGTGTGCAGCAGTATAATCCTTTGAGTTGTTTGCTTTTCATGAAATAGTCTTAAGATTCTATCAATACAATGAAGATATCTTTAAAAATTTAGTTATATTCTTGCTAAACAATCTCAAACTTACAGGAGAGCTGCCAGAACAGGTAAAAGAATTGCTATACCTCTTTCGCCCAGATTCCTCAAATGTTAGCATTTTCCTGGGCTTGCTGACCACCCGTAGTGGATTGTCACTAATCTGTTTTTGAAATGTTTGGAGAGCCAGTTGCAGAAATGATGTCCCAACAACCCCAGATCCTCCAGTGTTATTTCATAAAAACAACGACACATCTAAAAGCAACCCACAGGTCTCCAAATAAACTGTCAACACTGGTACAATACAACTGTCTAATTCAAAGGCTCCATCCAACTTTTGCCAAATCTCTCCCTCTTTCTCTCTCTTTTTTGATTCGGGATCCTATCCTGGAAAACATGTTGTATTTTGCTGTCTTGCGTTTTAAGACACTTTCCATTTGGAACAGTTTCTCCTCTTTATCTGCCTTTCAACTACTTGATGATTTTAAAAGAGTAGGAGCCTTAGATTCCTGTAGGAGAGTTTTCAGTGGAGTCCATGTGACACATTCTCATGTCTGGGCTCAGGCCACGAGCTGTTGACTGTGATACCACTGAAGACGCAGTGCCCTCCTTAGTACCTCACATTAGGGAGACATGATGTTCACCCGTCCTTCCACAGGTGGTGTAAACCTTGACCACTTGGCATGTTGCTCCCTACCAAATTGCTCCACCTGAAAGCCACCATTTCCCACTTTGCAATTGGTTTGTATTTTGGTTTTCTATGATGGGGAGTTATTTTAATATTGTGCTAATATCCATTACCTCATTCAGTCTCTGCCCACCAGCCTCAGCATCCATTGATAGTGCCTGTCTCAATCAACCTTTTGTTGTGTGTGATGGTTGAAAAATGGCTATTCTCTGTTTTCTACATTGAGGGGTTGACATTTTGCAAGAAAAAAATTCTCTTCTATTCCGCTTATTCCTTTTTTCTTATATCTGTAGGTTCTCATGGATTCCTATTTTACTGTGGGTTGTAATCTGTTACTATCATTATTTGTTTTGATGTTCAAACTGTTCCCACTGTGGCCACGGGGAGCCCCTTCACACTGGCTCCTGTGCCTCTTAGATAGTCCTCATCCTTTTTTGAATATTTACATACTTTCTGATTTTACAAGATACACGAGGCTCACCTTGTTCTTTATTTGACTCAGTATTTATTTTCCAAGAAGCTTTGATTCCTTGAGAGGAGAATGGTATTTAGAAACCAAGATCTGAGGGTTTTTTTTTCCCCATCCTCATAAAAATGGGAGAAATAATCCCATGCCAACCAATAATAATAGCTAGACTTGATAGAGAATTTATGTGCTAAACACCAAGAGCCACAGGAATTAAATGGATTAACTATTTAATTCTCACAACAGTCCCATGAGGTTGACTTTTACTTTTATCTCAGTTGCACAAGAGAAAAATGAGACACCAGGAGGTTAAAAGCCTTTTCCAGGACCTGATGTGGAGTCAAGATCCAACCCAGGCAGAATGAGTAAGGAAACCTAGAGTCTAAAGGCTAAAGAAGTCATTGAAGTCATCACTCAGTCAAGAAGTCTACAAGATGTTCTTTTGTATCCCTAATTTTTTGTTTCATTTTATGTTCCTAACCTTGTTTTTTCTTTCTTTTATCAAATACTTTCAATATCTTGATTATATGCTCCCTCCATTCTTTCTCCTTAATCAAGATACTGATTAGGACTTTATTGTTATCTTTGATTAATCATAAGCATCACTATCCACAATATGAAACATACATTTGTTCAGGATATTCTGAACCCTATCTGAAAAATATCAAAATTTAATCAGTGGGAATTGAAATTTGGCCAGATTGGTACCATGCAAAATGTCATTAAATGAATTGAAAAGACAACGTCTTGCCCCTTTCCCTTCTCTTTCTCAAAGTGGAGAAGCCAGAAAGGTGGCTGAAGATATTAAGGCAGCAAAGTATTTGAGGATTCCATGCAGAGGCAGAGGCTAGCAGGTTTATTGGCCAAATAACTGGGCTTCCCTGGTGGCTCAGCTGGTAAAGAATCTGCCTACAGTGCAGGAGACCTGGGTCCAATCCCTGGGTTGGGAAGATCCCCTGGAGAGGGGAACAGCTACCCACTCCAGTATTCTGGCCTGGAGAATTCCATGGACTATACAGTCCATGGGGTTGCAAAGAGTCAGACATGACTGCATGGGATTATTTCTCCCATTTTTATGAGGATG
>NW_011494460.1:1352631-1357996 GCF_000754665.1 Bison bison bison
CATTTTTATGAGGATGAAAAAAAAAAAACCCTCAGAGGCCTGGAAATCTAACACGCTCCTCAGACTTTCTCAATGTCACTCCCTCAACCAGACATTTAGCAGGTACCTGGTCACACTTACTTCTAAATCAAGGCTTCTGTTTAGGGTTTGAAAAACAGCTATTGGGTCTCACTGAAGGAAAATCTATATGCTTGAGCTGTCAAGTAAGAGGGGGCAAAGGTAAAAAACATTCTTAAGAAAATTAAGGATACGGACAGTTTTCTTTACTCTACCAGCCGACATAGCACAAAGACTCTTTTATCATAGGAAAGCCTATGGCTGTGCATAAGTGTCTAGACAAGAATCTGATGGAGATCCCAGGGTTCCGTGTTCTAATATGACAAATTCACAAGAGATAATCTGAAGGATAATTACATCTGTTGTCTGCCTCATCCATAAAGAAATAACAGCTCAGAGTCTGAGGAGAAGAACATTTGAATAAAGGCCAGTTTGAATTTTTTGCAAATATGGGTCAAGTAGCTGAATGAAGTGACCTATTGAGTAGACTCTCTTAGTATCATTCACTTGTACATTGGATGATGTGTTTTAAAATCTGTTTTAATCTTCTCATCTTGACAGTGACTTGTCAAGAAATCTGTTCCCTTTTCAGTACAGTACAGAAAAGTTTGTTTCCTTTCTTTTTATGGTTTTTTGCAGAGTTGGTTGAAAAAATTGTAACAAATACATGTTCCTATTCAAGGTTGCTTTTGTCCTTTAACAATAAAGCAGTAATTCAGGCATTCAATATGAAAGTATTTCAATTAGGCAAAAATGCCAGGAGAAAAGCTTTATGGTTGATTTTTTTGAAAGCTTGTTCTCGCTGCTAAGGGTAGGTTATCTACCTAAAAATACATTGGAACTACTCCTACAAGTACAGGGTGAAGAGATAATTTTTACTCTCATTTATATATTATACATTTAATGTAAATATAAAATATAATATTGGAGGGCTTCCCTGGTAGCTCAGATGGTAAAGGATCTACCTGCAATGTGAGAGACCTGAATTCGGTCCGTGGGTTGGATAGATGCCCTGGAGAAGGGAATGGCAACCCACTCCAGTATTCTTGCCAGTAGAATTTCATGGACAGACTGCAGGGTCGAAAATAGTTGGACACTACTGAGTGAGTAGCACACACACATTTATTATGTATTTAATTTATAAATTATATATGTATCATATGTTATATATTTAATATGTGTTCTCTAGTTGGCTCAGTGTCACTGGAGCTACTAGATTAGACTAGTAGCTAGTAGCTCTACACAGCACTTTTGTGTTAATAAAGGAAACGTGCCCTCGTTCAGACCTGCTTCAGTAAAGTCATCATTCCTTAGGGCAGGGGAGGGAGGTGCTGAGACTTATGAGTAAATGTGGGCAAAGGGCACACTTTCTGGGGGTTTAGGTATGTAAGTTGACCATAGTTAACTGTGCAGTGTTATATATTTGAAAGTTGTGGAAGGACCTCCTTGATGGTCCATTGATTAGGTTAGGACTCCACTGCCGCTGGTCTGGTTGGGTAACTAAGACCCCACAAAGCTTCAGTGGTATGGCCAAAAACAATGATAATAAACTTTTTAAAAAGTTGTAAAGAAAAAAATGTCTTGTTCACTCACTGCAAACATGAGCACACTTGCAGCCCTCATGTGACCCCTCTCCTAGTCCTGGGTGGGCATTGCTGATTGTGAGAAACATTTGCTTCCTTGAAATCAGGACTCAAAGCAGCCTCCGTGCTGGCACTGCAGCCATCCACGACTGATCAACCACACTTGGCACCACAAAGAATCCTAAACCTGCCTAAGATCTACTATTGTATCGAAGTTCACATCTTGGTTGACATATTGTACTACAGGCACCACAGGAGACGCGGTTTCGATCCCTGGGTTGGGAAGATCACCTGGAGAACGAAACGGCAACCCACCCCGGTATTCTGGCCTGGAGAATCCTCATGGACAGAGGAGCCTGGCAGGCTGCAGTTCTTGGGGTTGCAAAGAGTTGGAGACGACTGAAGCGACTTAGCATGCACTTCCATTTTGTAAGATATTACCACTGGGGAAAACTGGGTGAAGGGTACCCCAGAGCTATTTTTACTCACAAAACCTCTGACATCAAACAAAACACCTACAGGAACCTATTCTACACCAGCTGGGTGCTGCAATTCAATTCAGTTTTGACACCATCTCCCTGAGGTTAGAGTCACACTCCACAAGCTCAGGGCTCAGTCTCATGAGACTGCCCCCACTTCAGAAGCCAGTCGCAACTCTCAGGCCTCCCATCACTTTTGGCTGACTGAGTATACATCAGGGGTGACCATGACCCCCTCCTCAGATTTGATACTTTGCTAGATAGAACTGCTCACAGAACTTAGAAAGGCACCACACTGGTTCCCAGGTGGCACAGCTGGTAAAGAACTGATAAAGAATCTGCTTGCGGTACAGGAGACCAGGGTTCAATCCCTGGGTTGGGCAGATCCCTGGAGAAGAAAACGGCAACCCATACTTGCCTGGAGTATCCCATAGACAGAGGAGCCTGGTGGGCTACAGTCCACAGGGTCACAAATAGTCGGACAAGACTGAACACGTGCACACACATGGGCTTATCGTAAAGGATAGAACTCGGAAATAGCCAAATGGAAAAAATGCTTAGAGCAAGGTGTGGGAAGAAGGGGTGAAGGGAGCTTCCATGCCCTTTCTGGGTGTACCACCCTCCCAGCACTTTGATATTTCACTGACTGGAAACCTCTCTGAATTCTGTCATTTAGGTATTTCTGGAGATTCCATTATGTAGGAATGATTCATGAAGCCATTAGCCATTGGTGATTGACTCCGACTTCACCCCTCTCCTCTCCCTTGAGGGCAGGGAGGTAAGGTTGAAAGCTCCCGCCTTCTAATCATGGCTTCTGGTGGCTGATCTCCATTCTAAAGCTACACAGGAGCCCCCAGCCCCCTGTCATCTCCTTGGCGTGCAAAAGACACCCAATCACTGAGAGAGAGAGTGTGTGTTTGTGAGCGCGCTGTATGCTCGGTGACTTAGTTGTGTCAGAGGCTTTGCAACCCCATGCACTGTAGCCCATCAGGTTCTTCTGCCCATGGGATTTCTCAGGCAAGAATACTGGAGTGGACTGCCATTTCCTAGAATACTGGAGTGGTTACTATGTCCTTCTCCAGGGGATTTTCCTGGCTCAGGGATTGAACCCATGTCTCTTGTGTCTCCTGCATGGCAGGCAGATTCTTTATCACTACTGCCACCTGGGAAACCTCCAACTCACAGGGCTGATCCCAAAGGCTTTAGGAGCTGTGTGCCGGGAATCAGGGACAAAGACCGTGTACTATTTCTTATCACAGGTACACAGACTTTTCTGTTTTATTTCTTACAACTGCCTACGGATCTAGTTACCTCAAAACAAAAAGATAAATTTTTTAAAAATCTATTGGGATTTGCAATAATTTCCAAGAGAATCTCTCTAATGTGATACTAGTGTGACCATTTTAATTAAACCAGAAGCAAGCAAGGTGCTAGTTCATCTAGTTCAGTTCTTTTTCTTCAGAAGGAAGACACAGAGGCCAGAGGTTATTAGAACTGTTGCTGGGATGCCAGAATCTGTATATACATAATCCCTGAAGTGCATAAAAGAAGGAAACTGACATTTATTGGGTGACTGTTTATGACGGGCAGTGTCCTAGAGAAGTTTATATGAATGATCCCATTTAACTTCCCAGAATTCTCATAGGTATTATTCCCATTTTACAACCGAGGAAATTGAAGAGTCGTAAAATGAGCAAGTGATGGGCCTGTATTCAAAGTCCCTACGAATCTGGAGCACTTAGTTTTCTACCATCCTTTTTAAAACTTTTCCAAATTTTCCTGGCTGTCCAGGGGTTAAGAATCCATCTGCCAGTGCGGGGGACACAGGTTCAATCCCTGGTCCAGGACGATCCCACATGCATAGAGCAGCTAAGCCCGTGCTCCATAGCAAGAGGAGCCACTGACTGTAGTGAGAATTCTGCAGACTACAATGGAGAGTAGACCTCACTTGCCACAACTAGAGAAAGTCCGAGTGCAGCAATGAAGACCCAGTGCAGCCAAAAATTAAAAAAACAGACTAAGCCCTTAATTAAAACAGTCTTTTCCCACTATAGTCATTATAAAAAATAAACATTTCATAACATTTTAATTATGTAAAAGATCAAACCAGTCAATCCTAAAGGAAACCAACCCTAAATACACATTGGAAGGACTGATGCTGAAGCTGAAGTTCCAATTCTTTGGCCACCTGATGCGCAGAGCTGACTCATTGGACAAGATCAGGCTGATGGGAAAGACTGAGGGCAGGAGGAGAAAAGGGTGACAGAGGATGAGATGGCTGGATGGCACCACCAACTCAATGACATGAGTTTGAGCAAACTCCTGGAGACAGTGAAGGACAGGGAAGCCTGGTGTGCCATCATGGGGTCACAAAGAGTTGGTGACAACTTAGCCACTGAACAGCAACAATTACACGAAAGTCCATTATAAAAACAAATAAACTGATTATAATGAATAAATATCAGTTGTAACCCAAATGCACATACACACTGAGAATCATTTTTTCCAATATTCATACCAGGTAAGATGCCTAGGAAACATCACTAGTGGAGGTGATGGAATTCCAGTTGAGCTATTTCAAATCCTGAAAGATGATGCTGTGAAAGTGCTGCACTCAATATGTCACCAAATTTGGAAAAGGCAGCAGTGGCCACAGGACTGGAAAATGTCACTTTTCATTCCAATCTCAAAGACAGGCAATGCCAAAGACTGCTCAATCTACCACACAACTGCACTCATCTCACACACTAATAAAGTAATGTTCAAAATTCTCCAAGCCAGGCTTCAGCAATATGTGAACCGTGAACTTCCAGATGTTCAAGCTGGGTTTAGAAAAGGCAGAGGAACCAGAGATCAAATTGCCAACATCTGCTGGATCATGGAAAAAGCAAGAGAGTTCCAGAAAAACATCTACTTCTGCTTTATTGACTATGCCAAAGCCTTCGACTGTGGGGATCACAATAAATTGTGGAAAATTCTGAAAGAGATGGGAATACCAGACCACCTGACCTGCCTCTTGAGAAACCTGTATGCAGGTCAGGAAGCAACAGTTAGAATTGGACATGAAACAACAGACTGGTTCCAAATAGGAAAAGGAGTACATCAAGGCTGTATGTTGTCCCCCTGTTTATTTAACTTCTATGCAGAGTACATCATGAGAAATGCTGGACTGGAAGAAACACAAGGTGGAATCAAGATTGCCGGGAGAAATATCAATAACCTCAGATATGCAGATGACACCACCCT
>NW_011494460.1:1358096-1374160 GCF_000754665.1 Bison bison bison
GTCTGAGTGAACTCCGGGAGATGGTGATGGACAGGGGAGCCTGGCATGCTACAGTTCACAGGGTCTCAAAGAGCTGGACACGACTGAGCAACAGAACTGAACTGATCTGAAGAGTCACTGGATTTATTTTGTTTGTTTTTTACTAATGATATTCTCATTTAATGGTTAAAATAAACCAAACCTAAGAGGCCAAGAAAATTTGGAAATCTCAGAATTCTCATGAAGAAACCTTTTAAGAACTTCTATAAAATAATATCATGAACATATGGAGTAGATTTCCAACTCGAGCACACTGTGGCCTCAGAATTAAGATTAAGATGATTGACTTTTACCTACCCTGGAAACTGTGACAGGAGTTCCACGCATCTGAGCTCTCACAAACCTAAGTTTGCCAAGACTGAGGAGGCACGAAGCATTCATTGAAGAAATATATCTGCTTCCAAGCGTTCAGAATTCGTCTGATTTAAAGTTCAGGGTTACATGTGCAACTCACCTACTGTGAGAATGACCATGGAGATTTCTTAATACTGTGGCCATTTTAATTTTTTTTCTTCTTTCCTCTATTTACATTTCTGGTGGTGCTTCTCAGAGATTAAATCACTAGCTCAACCAAAGCATTTTCTCCAGTATTTTCTCTTACTCATTAGCTCATTCCCAAGGTTATGCTACAGTTGGATGAGGTTCAGTTGCTTCTGAGAGACTTGTTGTTTGACGTTTAGATTCCATTCACATGACTTTATCCTTCATAACTCATAGATGATCATTTATAAAAAATACTGTCAGGAGCATGTTATGTGAAAAGTCATATTTAAGAGGCTCCACTCCTAAGGCAAGACCTATTAAGCTGTAGTAAGACATTGAAGTTACAAGGAAACTGATTGTCTCTCTGAATTATGCTCAATCTCTTTCTCAGTCTCTCTGATGAGGCCTCTCATCTTAATGTGTTTGTATAATGGAATTAGAGATTTGGAAAAGGTCAGAACTGAGATGTGAGAGTTAGACTACAAAGAAAGCTGAGCACCGAAGAATTGATGCTTTTGAACTGTGGTGTTGGAGAAGACTCTTGAGAGTCCCTTGGACTGCAAGGAGATCCAACGAGTCCATCCTAAAGGAGATCATCCTGGGTGTTCATTGGAAGGACTGATGCTGAAGCTGAAACTCCAATACTTTGGCCACCTCATGTGAAGAATTGACTCATTGGAAATGACCTTGATGCTGGGAGGGATTTGGGGCAGGAGGAGAAGGGGAAAACAGAGGATGAGATGACTGGATGGCATCACTGACTTGACAGACATGAGTTTGGGTGAACTCCAGGAATTGGTGATGGACAGGGAGGCCTGGCGTGCTGCAATTCATGGGGTTGCAAAGACTCAGACACGACTGAGTTACTGAACTGAACTGATGATGCCTTATTCTATACTTTCATTAAAAATACACTAAAATTGATTTTAAGACCCATTAGTGGGGCTTGTGACCTACAGTTTGAAATACACAGTATGCTATTTTCCCTTTCCTGTGACCATTCTGATAATATTGCGGAAAAAAATCTTTCTTTTCCATGCTAAGCAACAGTCTTCTTTTTAGCTTTTCTCAGATCTTACATACCCAAATTAAAGGGGGACATTGTCTTAGTTAGCCTTTGCTCACTTAAATTCATAGTAGTTCACGCAAAGTGTATTGTAGCATAATTCTTCCTGTGGCTTTAGGCATTTTTAACACTGTCCCCCACCCCCACCCCCACTAACATTTCTCTCTCTCTCTCTTCCTGACCACATCCCTGTGAGGGGGCAGATAGACCCATTCAAATTGAACCCTATCATTTTCTCAACTGATGGGTGGTTTGTTGTTTGAGGAGACTCCAAGGCCATGTCTATAAGAGGCAAATGTAGGCAAGTTATCCACTGATTTACATTTGGCTTAAAAGCTTCTCTGAGTGGGTGTATTGGGTGGTAGTGTTGGGCAGAGTTGGGTTGTGTATCATTTACCCTGGCACTACTCCACAGGACAGGGTGTGCTTGGGTGGCCTAGCATTCCCAGCTCGTTTCCTGGTGGAAGCCATGGTGCACCCACTGGGGACACATATCACCCATTCATGGCCCTTCTTTGAGTAATGATATATCAGGGCCTTCAATTTCCTGGCCTGCTGTGGGATTCCTTTTAGAGCCCAACAATGCTATAGGTCTGTTGGTGGTTGTGTTAGATGCTGATAATTGCTGGTATTGATTTAGCTTCCTGGATGTCAGGGACTGAGTTAAGCAAGTCATACACATTATCTTCTCGAATCCTCAGAGCAACCTGTGATGATGATGTTATTTACATCATTTCATGTAAGCAAAACGGCTAGGTAGACTGGTGGCTTTTGTTCAGTCAGCAAGGAAGAGTTGAATTAGAAAATGTAATGGGAAAGGAAGTTGTAGAGATGAGATTTATATGCACACACACACAAACACACATCCAAAATAGATTTTTGAGGAGTTTTGGAGTCCAAGTTAAGCCTGTCCTTCTTTCTTCCTTTTCTGGCCTTGATCGTCTGGGCTCTGTCATCATCTGTTTCAGCCAACATGATGACAATTTAAATCCTAGAATTTTCTATCCTTGGCTTTTCTCATTTAGAAAAGAAGATTGAAATTGGCTGTTAGATCTGAGCTTATTTTGTAATCACAGGCAGACTTTGCTTTCAAGTGGAAGATACTTTGGGCTTCCTATTGGCAGTGGTTCTCAAATACTAGTGCACATAAGAATAACCTAAGAAGCACCTCAACATGCAGGTTTCTGATCTTTGCCTAGTTAGATTCTAATTCAATAGGTCCGAGCTGGTTCTTTGAAAACTGCGTATTAAACAAATTTATATTTAACAATTTGAATCAAGTTGATTCAGATTCAATTTGCCTAGGAGCCACGTTATGAAAAATGTTAGTTCAAGGTCTTATGAGATGAATGTAGGAGTAATTGACACCATGAGCTTGCCTCCTTATTATTCATTGGGAAGACTGATGCTGAAACTGAAACTCCAATATTTTGGCCACCTGATGTGAAGACCCGACTCACTGGAAAAGACCCTAATGCTGGGAAAGATTGAAGGCAAAAGGAAGAGAGGGAAGCAGAGGATGAGATGGTTGGATGGTGTTATCCACTCAATGGACATAAATTTGAGCAAACTCCAGGAGACAGTGGAGGACAGAGTGGCCTGACATGCTGTAGTCCGTGGAGTCACATGACTTAGCAACTGAACAACAATAACAGCTATATTTGGAAGTCATTTTAAACAGCAAAATCACCAAGAAAAAGCACAAAATACAAAAATGTGGCACTAAATAGACCACAAAAGGACACATTTACAGTATGAGAGTTGAAACAAGAAAGCTAAGTGTTACCTTATTTGACCTCAGCTAGGAATGTGCATAGAAAACAACTCGATTATTATTATTTTTTTTGCTCTGTTCATGCACATGTCCTTGGTTGACCATAAAATGACAGTAACAATTGACTTCAGAGTTACAAATAAATGTTAGCAAGCTGCTAACTTAGCAAATATGGAACCTTTGAATAATCAGGATTGATATCAAAGCTGTTGGATATTGAGAGATTGCCACAATTAAAAGCAGAATGATCTATGAATAAATTTATATAAATAAATATATGTAAAATGATGAAAGTGAATGAGGAGAGTGAAAAAGTTGGCTTAAAGCTCAACATTCAGAAAGCTAAGATCATGGCATCCAGTCCCATCACTTCATGGCAAATAGATGGGGAGGGAAACGGTGAAAACAGTGAGAGACTTTATTTTTTGGGGCTCCCAAATCACTGCAGATGGTGATTGCAGCCATGAAATTAAAAGACACTTACTCCTTGGAAGGAAAGTTATGACCAACCTAGACAGTGTGATAGAAAGCAGAGACATTACTTTGCCAACAAAGGTCCGTCTAGTCAAGGCTATGGTTTTTCCAGTGGTCATGTATGGATGTGAGAGTTGGACTATAAAGAAAGCTGAGTGCCGAAGAATTGATGCTTTTGAATTGTGGTGTTAGAGGAGACTCTTGAGAGTCCCTTGGACTGCAAGGAGATCCAACCAGTCCATTCTGAAGGAGATCAACCCTGGGTGTTCATTGGAAGGACAGATGTTGAAGCTGAAACTCCAATACTTTGGCCACCTGATGCGAAGAGTTGACTCATTTGAAAAGACCCTGATGCTGGGAAAGATTGAAGGCGGGAGGAGAAGGGGGTGAGAGAGGATGAGATGGTTGGATGGCATCACCAACTCAATGGACATGAATTTGGGGTAAACTCCAGGAGTTGGTGATGGACAGGGAGGCCTGGTATGCTGCAGTCCATGGGGTTGCAAAGAGTTGAACACGACTGAGCGACTGAACTGAACTGATATATATATACTACGTAAATAGTATTAAAAGATACTATAGGTGAGACCTGCAAATTCTGCCACACAATAGGTAATTAGCAGAAATGCCAATGATGGTTCAAAGAATGGAGCTTCCATAATGGCAGATTATAAGAGTCCTTCATGGAGTCTAGTCCAATGCCTTTCTCTACAAGTCTGCTGACTAAATGATTGGTAGCCAAAGGTGTACAACTGGTCTTAGATGAGTTCTATTACAGCCAGGAGTAGCTGCTCAGATTGAGAGAAGATTCAGTTATGGCAGCTCTGTCTAAACACTTCTACAGTCTGCATGAGTGTGTGAGTGCTGTTGTTTCAGCTGTGCCCCTCTCTTTTCAATCCTATGAACTGTAGCCTGTGAGACTCCTCTGTCCATGGGATTCTCCAGGCAAGAATATTGAATTGGGTTGCCATGCCCTCTTCCAGGGGATCTTCCTGATCCAGGGATCAGCCTCACATCTCTTATGCCTGTTGCACTGGCAGATGGGTAGGTTCTTTACTACCTGTATCACCTCGGAACACATTCCAGTTCTTGCCTGGAAAATTCTATGGACAGAGGAGCCTGGTGGGATACAGTACCAGAGTTTGCAAAGAATTGGACACAACTGAGTGGCTAACACTTTCTACAGTCTAGTCCTAGTCTTTTCCTACAGAATTGGCCTGGGAAGTAGTGAGATATGAGATTGGGGATCCCTTGTAGCCCAGTCAGTCTAATGAATGCTTGTACCAGAGTGTGAGATCATTGACACCCTGCAGATATCTGATTGCCTCTCCTGCAAAGGAAAAAAACTAAATCACAAGATGACCACAGGAAGCAACCTTACACCTGTTGATAGAATCCAATTGAGGGTCACCAGATTGAGCAAATGAAAATACAAAATGTCCAGTTAAATTTGAGTGATTTCTAATTATCTATGCTTATGTATATTGAGATAAAAGAGAAGTATTGCCCATGCGTGCTCAGGCACGTCTGATTCTGTGACTCCAAGGACTGTAGCCCACCAGGCTCCTCTGTCCATGGGATTTTCCATGCAAGAATGCTGGAGTGGGTTGCCATTTCCTTCTCCAAGGGATCTTCCTGACCCAGGGATGGAATCCATGTCTCCTGCACCTCCTGCATTGCAGGCAGATTCTTTACCACTGACTGAGTCACCTGGGAAGCCCCCAAATATTGCATCAGTCAGTCAGTCAGTTCAGCCACTCAGTCATGTCTGACTATTTGTGACCCCATGAATCGCAGCATGCCAGGCCTCCCTGTCCATCACCAACTCCTGGAGTTCACCCAAACTCATGTGCCTCGAATCAGTGATGCCATCCAGCCATCTCATCCTCTGTCATCCCCTTCTCCTCCTGCCCCCAATCCCTCCCAGCATCAGAGTCTTTTCTAGTGAGTCAACTCTTCACGTGAGGTGGCCAAACTATTGGAGCTTCAGCTTCAAAATCAGTCCTTCCAATGAACACCCAGGATGATCTCCTTGAGGATGGACTGGTTGGATCTCCTTGCAGTCCAGGGGACTCTCAAGAGTCTTCTCCAACACCACAGTACAAAAGCATCAATTCTTCAACGCTCAGCTTTCTTCACAGTCCAACTCTCACATCCATACATGACCACTGGAAAAACCATAGCATTGACTAGACAGACTTTGTTGGCAAAGTAAGGTCTCTGCTTTTTAATATTCTATCTATTGCATAGGACACGCTTATACTAAAGTATTTGCTGTTTATCTGAAATAAGTATAAAAATATCTAAATTTCATTCTTCTTTTAAAAATTATATTTCCTTTATGTTGTTTGCAGTTATTTATTTCACAAGATTTACTTAGAAAATCTTGTCTCACAGTTACAGTCTATGTTTAATTTATATTATGACATAGCTTCTACAGTGGTGCACATCCATTTTTTTGGTCTCTTACCTCGTCCACTGAACATTTATTTGTGAAAAAACACATTCAATACTAACATTATGGGCCAATATGTACTTGCATGGCTTCCCTGATGGCTCAGACAGTAAAGAATCTGCCTGCAATGTGGGAGACCTGGGTTCGATTCCTGGCTTGGGAAGATTCCCTGGAGCAGGGAATGGCAACTCACTTGCCAATGGCAAGTATTCTTGTCTGGAGAGTCCCATGGACAGAGAAGCCTATCAGGCTACAGTCCATGGGGGTGCAAAGAGTCAGACACGACTGAGTGACTAACACACACACACACACACACACACACACACTTGCATGAACTCTAAGAATCAGTCTTGTAATTTGGTTTATTGAAGCACAAAATACCATCTTTCAATGCATAACATACTTTTCCATTCTTCAAGATTATATTTCATTCCTTTATTAGTGATTTTTTAAAATGCTGCCCACTTACAAAAGCATTGTCTTTGATGTTTATTCCTTTCTTCCACTTGTTCTACTTGTTCACATACTAAAAGAGTATTTAGAAATATCTGTAGATTAAAAAAATAAAACTCTTCAAGGGATAAAGTCATTTTACAAGCCGTCATGACAAGTATCATAATAATTTACTGCAAGTTGGAATTTTTTTCCTTTGCATAAGTGTTATTCACTCAGTCATATCCAACTCTTTGTGACCCCATAGACTGTAGCCCACCAGGTCCCTCAATCCACAAAATTCTCTAGGCAAGAATACTGAATTGGGTTGCCACTCCCTTCTCCAGGGGATCTTCACAACCCAAGGATCGAATGTGGGTCTCCCACCTTGCAGACAGATTCTTTTCCATCTGAGCGACCAGGTAAGCCTTTCCTTTACATAGGTAATATAATGTTCCTTTTATAAACAGTCTTGATACTTAAAGGGATAAAATTTTACTATAACTCTTTATTTAACTTATTCCACAATTTCCTTCAAGGATTGGAGTATTTCAATAACACTGCTCTTCCTTCAATTTGCATAATCCTAGTAATAAAGAGATATCAAAACGTATGATCAACAAATAAATATGATTCACTCAATAGATAATTTTAAAAGACAACCAAAATTTGGGGAGCCTTTGATTCAGACTTAAAGTAGGATTTAAGTGCTTCAAATTAACTTAGGATGTTTGCAAATAACTGTTCAAGAAAGCCAATGAGTTTTGGATGTAAGACAACTGAAGATTGCTGAATGCCAGCAGTACCACAAAAATCCTTAAAAAAACTTCTCAAAACTTTATTTTTTAGAGCAAAGTTACATACATAACAGCCCAGTAAGGAATTAGGCAAAATAACCATGGAAGATGGTATGGTGATTCCTTAAAAAATTCAGAATAAAACTACCATATGACCAAGCAATCCCACTCCTAGACATATACCCCGAGGAAACCAAAATTGAAAAAGACACATGTACCCAAATGTTCATTGCAGCACTATTTACAATAGCTAGAACATGGAAGCAACCTAGATGTCCATAGAGAGATGAATGGATAAAGAAGCTGTGGTACATACATACAATGGAATATTACTCAGCCATAAAAAGGAACACTTTTGAGTTGGTTCTAATAATGTGGATGAACCTACAACCTATTATACAGAGTTAAGTAAGTCAGAAAGAGAAATATAAATATCATATACTGACACATGTATGTAGAATCTAGAAAGATGGTACTGATGAATTTATTTGCAGGACAGCAATAGAGAAACAGACATGCAGAAGAGACCTATGCACATGGAGGGAGGGAAGGAGGGAGAGGGTGAGATGTATGGAGAGAGTAGCACGGAAGCTTATACTACCATATGTAAAATAGATAGCCAATGGGAATTTGCTGTATGACTTAGGGAACTCAGACAGGTGCTGTGTGACAATCAAGGGTGGGATGGGGAGGGAGATGGAAGGGAGGCTTCGGAGGGTGGGGACATGGGTATAGCTATGGCTAATTCTTGTTGATGTTTGACAGAAAACAAAAAAATTCTGTAAAACAATTATGCTTCAATTAAAAAATAAAATGGTAAAAAATTAAAAAAAAAAAAAAGAAATCAGGCAAATATTTGAACAATAAGAAGGAGCTACTGATACCTGCCTGGCTGAATGAAGCACAAGTTGGAATCAAGATTGCTGAGAGAAATATCAAGAATCTCAGATATGCAGATGACACCACCCTAATGGCAGAAAGAGAAGAACTAAAGAGCCTACTGATGAAAGTAAAAGGAGAGAGTGAAAAAGCTGGCTTAAAACTCAACATTCAGAGAACTAAGATCATGGCATCCAGTCCCATCACTTCATGGCAAATAGATGGGGAGGGAAACAGTGGAAACAGTGAGAGACTTTATTATTTTGGGCTCCAAAATCACTGCAAATGGTGGCTGTGGCCATGAAATTAAAAGACACTTGCTCCTTGGAAGAAAAGCTATGACCAACCTAGACAGCATATTAAAAAGCAGAAACATTACTTTGCCAACAAAGTTCTGTCTAGTCAGAGCTATGGTTTTTCCAGTAATTATGTATGGATGTGAGAGTTGGACTATAAAGAAAGCTGAATGCCGAAGAATTGATGCTTTTGAACTGTGGTGTTGGAGAAGACTCTTGAGAGTTCCTTCGACTTCAAAGAGATCCAACCAGTCCATCCTAAAGGAAATCAGTCCTGAATATTCACTGGAAGGACTGATGCTGAAGCTGAAACTCCAATACTTTGGCCACCTGATGCGAAGAACTAACTCATTAGAAAAGACCCTGATGCTAGAAAAGATTGAAGGTGGGAGGAGAAGGGGATGAGAGAGGATGAGATGGTTGGATGGCATCACCAACTCGATGGACATAAGTTTGAGTAAGCTCAGGGAGTTGGTGATGTACAGGGAAGCCTGGCATGCTGCAGTCCATGGGGTCGCAAAGAGTCGTACACAACTGAGTGACTGAACTGATACCTGCAACAGTACGGATGAATCTTGAATGCAGTAAACTAGGTGAAAGAAGTCAGAATCAAAAGACTGCATACTATATAATTTAATTCATACAACATTTTAGAAAGGCAAATTGATAAGGACGGAAAACACATGTTGGTTGCTAGCTGTTTGTTTTCCAACTATTTATTTTAGATCCATCCATTTTGATATGCAGAGTTCTAATTTTTTCCTTTTTAACTGCAATCATACAAGTATATCATTCTTCATTTATCTAGTCCCCTACTGATGGACATTTATATTGTTCTCATCTTTTTGCTGATACAACAAAGAATGACTGTCATTGTGCATATCTTTCAAAATAAAAAAATTAAATTTTATTGAACTATAGTTGATTTCAAAATGAAAAATGTTTAAATCTACTCTAACAATTTTCAAATACGCAATACAATATTATTATCTTTGCTGAATCTTACATCCCCAGGACTTATTTATTTTATAACTGGAAGTCTGTATCTTTTGACTCATTCGCTATTTTCTCCTATCTTCCACTCTTTACCTCTAGCAACCACCGATCTATTCTCCATATCTATAAGCTTAGTTTTGCTTGTTTTTGTTGTTGTCTTTTTAAAAAATTCCACATATATGTGAGATCATACGGTATTTGTCTTTTTCTCTCTGACATTTCTTAGCATGATGCATTCAAGGTTCATTCATGTTGTCATAGATGACAAACTTTCTTTTTTTTTTTTCAAGACTGCTTTGGCTTTTAGGGATCTTTTGTTGTTCCATATGGGCTCTTCTGATGGCTCAGCAGGTAAAGAATCTGCTTACAATGCAAGAGACACAGGAGTTCCATACAAATTTTAGGATTGTTTTTTCTATTTCTGTGGAAAATGCTATTAGAATTTTGTTGGGGATTGCGTCAGACCTACAGATTGCTTTGGACAGTATGGACATTTTGACAATATTAATTCTTTCAATCCACAAGCACAGAATATTTTTCCATATATTTATGTCTTCTTCAATTTCTTTCATTAATGTCTTATAATCTTCAAAGTAGATGTCTTTCACCTCCTTGGTTAAATTTATTCCTAGACATTTTATTCTTTCTGATGCAATTGTAAGTGGGTTTGTTTTCTTAACTTCTCTTTTTGACAATTCTCACAGAAATCTTTTAATTGCTCAGTTTGAACACTATAAATGCTGAAGTAGAAAAAAACTTTCATGGCAATGACCTCCGTGTTAATAGAAAGGATGTTAGATGCTGTTTGAGCAGCATTTTGCACAAGTGGCAGGATAGCCAACAACTTCCATTCATGTTTGCTTCAGCTTTGAGTGAACATTATCTGCACTTTCGGGCAAATATCTAGCAAAATTTCTATTCATATTTTTGCCACCAAAAACAGTACAATTTTTCTCATTAATTCCTATGGCAATAATAGAACCTTTCTGAAGTCTCATTTCAAAAAGATTTTAATGAGTTTGGGTGGACTCCGGGAGTTGGTGATGGACAGGGAGGCCTCGCGTGCTGTGGTTCACGGGGTACTTAGAGTTGCCTTGTAAGTAACACGTTTTTCATGAAAAAAGTATGGTACAAAGGAACTATTTTCTGCTTTATGGCTACTTGTGTCTGTATGTTGTAAAAATATAAGACATTAGATCTTCCACAAGCTCTGCAACAATAAGTGGAACTACTACATTTTTTACTGTTGTAGTAGATTTCATCTTGATAATTTATTTGCAATTTTGGAATCAGAAAATACTTCTGGTAGCAACATGTTTTAACAGTTATTTGAGCTGTTGTTGTTTAGTCGCCAAGAGGTGTCTGACTCTTTGTGACCTGAAGGAATGTAGCCTGCCAGTCTCCTCTGTCCATGGGATTCTCCAGGCAAGAATACTGGAGTGGGTTGCCATGCTCTCCTTCAGCGGCTCTTACCAACCCAGGGATCAAACCCAGGTCTCCCGCAATGCATGCAGATTCTCTACCGTCTGAGGCACCAGGGAAGCCTTTTTTGAGCAGCAGGCTGATGATATCCAATGTGGAAAGCCAGTGCATAAAACCATCCTCTGTGATTATTTTATCTTTCTTATCTGGGAATGTCTCATAAAAATGCATTATTTTGTCACATCTTTGGCAGTAATTGAGGAAATTATGTTTCTTATGTTTAGTTATTATTTTATACTGATTTATACCTACATTGGAGAAGGAAATGGCAACCCACTCCAGTGTTCTCGCCTGGAGAATCCCATGGATGGAGAAGCCTGGTAGGCTGCAGTCCATGGGGTCGCACAGAGTCGGACATGACTGAAGCGACTTGGCAGCAGCATATCTACATTTCTACAACTTTTAAGACATTAAATCAACAATTGGGAACTGTACAGAGAATGTCCAGAGGATTTTTCCTCATTTAATAACCTTCACTGATCAGAAAATTTATCACAAAATTTAGATTATGTTTTGGCATTTGGGGATTCACATACACACAACTTAAAGAGCGGCCATAGCAAGGAATGAAAATTGAATTTGATGACATTACAGTCATGATGAGTGTATGTTTGTCATTCACAAATCAGAACTCATAACTAGCTATAAGCAGAGGTTGAACAATTGAAAGAGTTGCAAACTTGTGAACTAACAATTCAATCAGTCCAGTCGCTCAGTTGTGTCTGACTCTTTGTGACCCCATGAACTGCAGCATGCCAGTCCATCACCAACTCCTAGAGTTTACTCAAACCCATATCCATTGAGTTGGTGATGCCATCCAACCATCTCATCCTCTGTTGGCCCCTTTTCCTCCTGCCCTCAATCTTTCCCAGCATCAGGGTCTTTTCAAATGAGTCAGCTCTTCGCATCAGGTGGCCCAAGTATTGGAATTTCAGCTTCAACATCAGTCCTTCGAATGAACACCCAGGACTGATCTCCTGTAGGATGGACTGGTTGGACCTCCTTGCAGTCCAAGGGACTCTCAAGAGTCTTCTCCAACACCACAGTTCAAAAGCATCAATTCTTCGGCACTCAGCTTTCTTTATAGTCCAACTGTCACATCCATACATGACCACTGGAAAAACCATGGCTTTGACTAGACGGACCTTTGTGGACAAAGTAAATGTCTCTGCTATTTATATTCTGTCTAGGTTCGTCATGGCTTCCCTGGTGGCTCAGACAGAAAAGCGTCTGCCTGCAGTGCAGGAGACCTGGGTTTGATCCCTGGGTTGGGAAGATCCCCTGGAGAAGGAAATGGCAACCCACTCCAGTACTCTTGCCTGGAAAATTCCATGGACTGAGGAGCCTGGTAGGCTACAGTCCATGGGGTCGCAAAGAGTCGGACACGACTGAGTGACTTCACTACTACTCACTAGGATGGTCATAACTTTCCTTTCAAGAAGTAAACGTCTTTTAATTTCATGGCTGCAATCACCGTCCGCAGTGATTTTGGAGCCCACAGAAATAAAGTCAGCCACTGTTTCCACTGTTTTCCCATCTATTTCCCATGAAGTGATGGGACAGGATGACATGATCTTAGTTTTCTGAATGTTGAGCTTTAAGTCAACTTTTTCAATCTCCTCTTTCACTTTGATCAAGAGGCTCTAGTTCTTCTTCACTTTCTGCCGTCAGGGTGGTGTCATCTGCATATCTGAGGTTATTGATATTTCTCCTGGCAATCTTGATTCCAGCTTGTGCTTCTTCCAGCCCAGCATTTCTCATGATGTGCTCTGCATATAAGTTAAATAAGCAGGGTGACAATATACAGCCTTGACGTACTCCTTTTCCTATTTGGAACCAGTCTGTTGTTCCATGTCCAGTTCCAACTGTTGCTTCCTGACCTGCATACAGGTTTCTCAAGAGGCAGGTCAGGTGGTCTGGTATTCCCATCTCTTTCAGAATTTCCCACAGTTTATTGTGACCCACACAGTCAAAGGCTTTTGCATAGTCAATAAAGCAGAAATAGATGTTTTTCTGGAACTCTCTTGCTTTTTCCATGATCCAGTGGAACTAACAATAAATAGAACCCAATATCTGGCATAAAAAGATGAACTTTCCTTTTGCTTTCAAGGAAGAGTTGAATGTATAAGGCACAGCATTACTGACTTAATGTTTTGGGAAGCCTGGCTTTGAGGGATCGGTGGACTTTCAGAAATGAGGTGGTTCCACCAGCAGATGTGCTAGTGAGGTCACTGGAATGAGGCAGTTACTGATTGGCTGTAGACACATGGGGTTGTCACTGATTGAATGAATTGTGGACGCTTAGATGTCATTGGTCTGCTGACTTTCAGAAGAAGTTATGGAGTGAGGTTCTTGCTGATTGGGTGATTTTCAGAACACGTTGTTGTTGTTCAGTCACTAAGTCCTGTCCGGACTCTTTGTGACCCCAAGAATGGTATGTAGCACACCACGCTTCCCAGCGCTGATCTATCACTAATTAATGATGGTTGCTGGTTTATGACTTGGGACTTTGGCCAAAGAACAATCTTTTCTTATACATTAAAAAATATTCAGTTTTTAAAATGGATTTTTCTGATATGGACCATTTTTAAAATCTTTATTGAATTTGTTACAACACTGCTTCTGTTTTACTTTTTTTTTTTGGCTCCTGGGCATGTGGGATCTTAGCTCCCCAACCCTGGATTAAACCCACACCCCACCCTGCATTGGAAGGCGAGGTCTTGGATTGCCAGACAAGTCCTAAAAAATATGTTTTTTAGTTCTAAGTCCCTTCTTTTGGGATTCAGAGGAATGATTTTGGCTACTGCAGCCATTTAAGAGATTTGAGCACCAATTACTGGTGGAAAAATAGCTTTTGGTAATTATTGAGACGAGCTGAATATAGGATATTTAGGTAGACCTGACAGAGTCCATATCGGAAACAGGAAAAGTCATTTAAATACAGGACATGTCCTGTGTATTCAGGACTTTAGGCAACTCAGCTTTAGCTGCATCTCTGGCCCTGCTTCTCTGTCATCTTCCAGAGTCTCAAAGGTTTTCAAAGAGGACCAGCTCAAGGCAAAGCTGGATAGTTTGAGAAATCTCAAAAAGAGACACTGAGAAGTTCGGTTGGAGTAGTGACGTGATTAGAATTGCATTTTAGAAAGATCACTCAGGCATCAGAGTGAGAGATTCAGGACTAGGGCTCAGAGATTGGAACCAGGCATGCCTGTTAGATTTAGCAATCAGGATAAGAAAAATTAGTAATTTACTTTTGTATTACATAAAATAACCATCAAAATTTTAAATTTAATTTTATTTATATTTGATTTAAAAGACATCACTTTGCCAATAATCCTAGGAAAGTTTGGGCAATGACAAAGTGAAAACTCAGACTTGGCAAAGAACCATGAAATTCATAATAGCTTCCCCTATGTGGAGTCATGTGTTGTGTGGGACCCTGAGTGGTTTTCCATACATTACCTTCATGGTGTCATTATGAAGAATCATAATTTAATGATCCTTAATTTAGTTCAGTGGCTAAGAGCTAGGTTCTAAGGTCAGAATTCAGGGGTTCAAGTCTGGGTTCTGTCACTCACTGATTCTGACACCTTAGGATCCACTTTCTTCATCCCTATGATGGAGATAAAATAGTGTTATCTAGTTTAAGGACTACATGAGATAATGGGCTTCGGTTCCTCTGTGCAGGATATATCCTATTATACGTGCTCAATGTGCTAGCTGTTATTATAACAATATTACAGATGAAGAAACTGAATCTTAGAAAATTTAGGTTACTTTTCCAAGGTCACATAGGAAAAGGCAGGGGTTTGAACAAGATATATCTGACTTCACATCTTCAAATCTATATCATTACTCTCCACTAGTTCTCAATATCTGAGTCACAGATCTGGAGAAAATAAAATACATACCCATGTATTTTAAAATTGAAGGTATTTTTTCTTTTCATACGAAGAAAAAATTACGTGGTCTAGCAGTTTCTGTCTCAGTCATAATAAGACAGTGGAAGCCAAGACGGACAACAGTCTATTACTTGTGGTTCAGCTATAATGTCTTCTTTAATTAACCTATTTCAGAGTACATTATGTCAACTAGAGCCTTCGTGGCAATAGAATATGGAATCTGGAAGAAATGGTTACCACTTTTTAAAAGGCTATGGTTGCTTAAAAAAATTAAAACTCTATCTGTTTTTTAACTTGCACTGACAGCAGTTCAGTATTGAGCAGTTGAATTGAAGGTTTTTGCCATTTAAACTTCCACCAATCAAAGATGCCCCACAGGGATGTTGTACATCTGCTCACACAGGGAAGACCTACTCAAGCAGCTTCTGCTGGTTTGTGAACTAGTTTGAGCCAACTTAAAATAATTCTAGTTGGGACACTTCTCTCTGTGTCTGTACTGCTATTGCTATTCTTGCCTTAGTTTTGACATTTGACTCAGCTCCTGTTTATCCAAATTTAAGAAAACAGGAAGACATAGTTCAAAGTCGTGGTAATAGAGTCGCCTCTAGATTAAAAGTTCTAGCCCAAACTCTTTCTTTAAGCAAGATCTAAACATAAGACCAGAAACTATAAAACTCCTAGAGAAGAACATAGGCAAAACACTCTCCGACATACATCACAGCAGGATCCTCTATGATCCACCTCCCAGAATATTGGAAATAAAAGCAAAAATAAACAAATGGGACCTAGTCAAACTTAAAAGCTTCTGCACAACAAAGGAAACTATAAGCAAGGTGAAAAGACAGCCTTCAGAATGGGAGAAAATAATAGCAAATGAAGCAACTGACAAACAACTAATCTCAAAAATATACAAGCAACTCCTACAGCTCAATTCCAGAAAAATAAATGACCCAATCAAAAAATGGGCCAAAGAACTAAATAGACATTTC
>NW_011494460.1:1374260-1391311 GCF_000754665.1 Bison bison bison
AAATGCAAATCAAAACCACTATGAGGTACCATTTCACACCAGTCAGAATGGCTGCGATCCAAAAGTCTACAAGCAATAAATGCTGGAGAGGGTGTGGAGAAAAGGGAACCCTCTTACACTGTTGGTGGGAATGCAAACTAGTACAGCCACTATGGAGAACAGTGTGGAGATTCCTTAAAAAACTGGAAATAGAACTGCCTTATGACCCAGCAATCCCACTGCTGGGCATACACACTGAGGAAACCAGAACTGAAAGAGACACGTGTACCCCAATGTTCATCGCAGCACTGTTTATAATAGCCAGGACATGGAAGCAACCTAGATGTCCATCAGCAGATGAATGGATAAGAAAGCTGTGGTACATATACGCAATGGAGTATTACTCGGCCATTAAAAAGAATACATTTGAATCAGTTCTAATGAGGTGGATGAAACCAGAGCCTATTATACAGAGTGAAGTAAGCCAGAAAGAAAAACACCAATACAGTATACTAACGCATATATATGGAATTTAGAAAGATGGTAACAATAACCCTGTATACGAGACAGCAAAAGAGACACTGATGTATAGAACAGTCTTTTGGACTCTGTGGGAGAGGGAGAGGGTGGGATGATATGGGAGAATGGCATTGAAATATGTATAATATCCTATATGAGACGAGTCCCCAGTCCAGGTTTGATGCACGATACTGGATGCTTGGGGATGGTGCAATGGGACGACCCAGAGGGATGGTATGGGGAGGGAGGAGGGGGGAGGGTTCAGGATGGGGAACACATGTATACCTGTGGCGGATTCATTTCGATATATGGCAAAACCAATACAATATTGTAAAGTTAAAAAATAAAATAAAATTTAGAAATAGAAAAAAAAATTTTTAATAAAAAGTAAATTAATTTTAAAAATTCTAAAAAAAAAAAAAAAGAAAAGAACAGAATGACAATCCTATATGAGGGTTTATAGATAGCTTTTTTAGTTACTAACTTGATGTAGATTTCCAAGCCCAGATCTTAAATTTTAGTTATTTGGTTTCCATAATAAATTAAAGCTTATGTTCCCCTTTGGGGAGGCTTATTAAAACCACGACTTTAACTTCTCAACTCACAGAATTTGAAATGGGTTAATTTTTTTTTCCCCTAATAGCTTCACCAAGGTATAATTGACAGAATAAAATATATGTATTTCAAGTGTATAATTTGATGTTTTGACATATGTACAAACCCATGAAACAATCACCACAATTAAGACAATCAAAAGTATCTATCAAATTTCCTCATGACCCCTTTAAAATCCCTTCTCTGATACTCTGGTTTCTCTTCAGATCATATAAATCTTTTGCCTTTTAAAATCCCTTCTCTCTGCATACCCCACCCCACCCCACATGAAGCTATTGATGTATTTCCTTTCACTGTAGCTTAAAATGTGTGGTAGGAAAAAATTTAAGGTGACCTGCAATGATCCTCACCTTTGTATAATCCTCTCTTCTTTGTAGGAAGAACTTATAAATATGATGAATTACCATTTCCATGATTATGTCTTGTTATATGGGAAAAACGATTTGGCAGATGTAATCAAGTTTACTAATCAGTCGATTTTGAGATAAAGAGGTTATTTTGATGAGATTCTGATGCTGGGAGGGATTGGGGGCAGGAGGAGAAGGGAATGACAGAGGATGAGATGGCTCGATGGCATCACTGACTCGATGGACGTGAGTCTGGGTGAACTCCGGGAGTTGGTGATGGACATGGAGGCCTGGCGTGCTGCGATTCATGGGGTCGCAAAGAGTCGGACACGACTGAGCGACTGAACTGAACTGAACTGAACTGAGTGAGCCAAATGAGCCTTCTAAAAGCAGAGGTATACTTGGCAGCTTGTTAGGCAGCAAGAGAAGATGAATACAGATTCTGGCACATGAAAGTGGGATGCCGCCACAAGAAATTCTTAAAATGTGGGAGTGGAATTGGAATCAGGAAGTGGGTAGAGGCTGGTGAAATGGAAATGATAGTAGAAATATTGATGTTAAAGATGCTGCTGGTAAGATCTCAGGATAAAGTGAGAAAGACATTAGTGGAATTTGGAGGAAGAGGATTCTAATCATCCTTCTGGCAGAAAACTTAGCAGAATTGTGTCCTTCTGTGGTGTGGAAAGCAGAACTTGTAGAAAACGAACTAGGACATACAAGATTTTTGAGCCAAGTTTGGAAGATGCTACCTGGCTTTTTCTAACTGCTTATAATATGTGAGAGAAATACGTTGAGAGAAGATGTGGTAAAGGGAAAAGAACCAGGACCTGATGGTATTGAAAGGTGTCTGCCTATCCAAATGGCAAAAAATGTTAAAATTAAGAGATTCACTATCAGGAGAGAATGATCTAGAAAAAAGGCTGAGGGTGTGACGCTACAATCCTCCGCTGCAATCTAGGAAGGTTATTAATAACAAAAGATCAGAACATTCACTCACGTTAATTCAAATTAAAAAGTAAAAGAAGGCAGGTTCAGTTCCCTGACCTTGACTGATATCTGTGTGTGAGTGAGGGTGTCATGTTGCTCCCAGGAGTGATTTAAGACTCCTTAAAATTTGGTTAGGCCCTTTAAGCCACTCATACAAACATGCTGTTTAAATAAGGACAAAGTACTTTCTATGAAAACACAGCTTCAAGGCAAATCCCCTTTCCATTCCCTCCACTCCATTTCAACTTTACCACTTTCCTTATTATAGTTCTATATCTAAATTGTGGCGTTTTCACTGTTGGGTAGTATTAACTTACTTGGTTCACAAAGAACTGGAGTATTTTGAACAAGTACACAGAGAGACATAAACTGTCAAGGTTTTCAATGCACAGATTGGAGAACTGGTTTAGGGATTCACCTTCTTTACAGCATACGTTTGGGGTTCAAGAGAATGGCGAGTTCAAGTGCCAAAACTTCTGCTAGAATTTAGGTCCGGCTTTCTATGTTGTCCTGCACAACTAGTACAAAGAATTGAGAGATGATGGAGAGCTAGATCCATTGTAGGTATGTACTTCTACAATCTAGCTACCTTACCATAAGTTTTAGTATTTTGAATATTTATTTTTAAAATTTAGTTTGAATACTAAGTTGATACATTTTAAAACACCTCACATTACAGTTTATTTAGGTCAGAAAGATTTCTTGGGAGTTACTATTTATAGATTGTTAAAGACCTCTTAGGCAACATCAAGGCTGTTGCATGTGGACAGTTTCTTGAATTATAGCACAGAAATGTTAATACCTACCTCAGGAATGATAGGGGTCTTAAATAGGCAGTATATTTACTAAAGAAACCTAGAGTTTTCTTAGATTGCCAACCTTTGGAAGACAAGAAATGTCAGGGTGACAGAGTTTAAGTGGCTCTTTTCAGATATGTTACACTGATGGTCTATATTTAAGATGCAGAACAGCCTTCCAGGAGCTATTTAATTAAGTAAAAGTAAGTCTAGTTCCTTTGGAATCGAATGGTGCTGTGAGCAAATACGTATCAGCAGGTGAAGGAAGTGGGGGAAGTTATTATGTGCCTCATAGACATGGTGACACTTTATGACCCTGTATCAAGGATCCAAACAGTGATTGGTTGAGATAATTATCAAACTGACTTTAAATTTCAGCAGGAACAAAATTGTCATGCAAAAGTCCAGGACAGTGTGCCACTCTCAGTCCTCAAAGAGAAAGATAAGAAATTCTGGATTTTCAAAGTCCCTTTGAAGGCTTTTAAGGTAAGCTGGAGCATCTTCTTTACTCGGAACCAACTGATGCCTTTAGAAAGAAATTCCAGTTTCAGAGAAGCCAATTTGATTTTAAAAAATGAATAACCCTTATGATTAGATTTTTTGCTTCCCTTTGACTTGTTGAATCCAGACTATGTTTTAATAGATAATAGAACATTATGTGGTAAGGGTGGCTAATTCCACCTCGCAAAATATTGTATCACTGAAGAATAAGACTTTTTTTCATAGCCAGTATGTTAAAATATCAGTTGCTAACAGTCATAAAAAGTATATTAAGATGAAGCACACATCTTAATATCAGAATGAATGATTTGAATATTTCATACATGATTCACCAAATATCCATTGCTGTTATTTTTATCCACCAAAAAAACCATCTTTAAGGACCTTGAATCTAGTTAAAGCCCTTTTTTAAGCCTCATCATTGCAATATAAAGTGTGATGGGATTTAAGGGAAAAAGAAAGAAAACAATCTCCTTCAAATAGTAGCATTTAAATGTTAACTCTATTAAGAAATAAACATGGATTTGGGAATTTGATTTAACACATTGCATGTGTGTGCGCAGGCTCAGTCGTGTCCGACTCTTTGCAACTCTGTGGACTGTAGCCCACCAGCGTCCTCTGTCCATGGGATTCTCCAGGCAAGAATACTGGAGTGGGTTGCCATTTCCTTCTCCAGGGGATCTTCCCGATCCAAGGATCGAACCACGTTTCCTGGGTCTCCTGCATTGGCAAGTGATTTAATGCACTAAATTACATTTATTCCAAAGTTTGGCTAATCCAGTCAGTGATAATTTCCATGAGGCCAGGGTTCATATCTGGTCCCAGGGCTCAGTATCTGGCCCACATTAGGCCTTCAAACAGTTTTTGAATGAATGAATAAATCTCAATCTACATTTAATTTTTTGGTCCCTGAAAAATCAACCTTTGGCCTAAAAATTATTATTATTATTTTGCTAATTGACAGTAGGGTTTTAAAACTAGCTTAAAATACTTCTACTTAGGATATCTGGAGAGTCTACTTCTGCACACACTTTTTCTGTTTCACGATATAATGATAGTTTTGGGAAATAAAAGACACGTTACTTAAAAAATGGCAAACTGAGGTAGAAACTTGGTAATTATCTGCTTTGATTAGTTTTGATAAACGTTAGACAACCCAGATATAAATATCTACCAGGTGACTCAGCGGTAAAGAATCTGCCTGAGATGCAGGAGATGTAGGTTCGAACCCTGGGTCAAGAAGATCCCTTGGAGAAGGAAATGGCTATCCACTCCAAAATTCTTGCCTAGAGAATACCATGAACAGGGGAGCCTGGTGGGCTACAATTGCAAAGAGTCGGACACGACCAAGCGACTAACACTTGGACTTTGAAACAGGGCTTCAGTTAAACTTGCTTTTCAAGGTTTTATTAACTTGTTCAAGTTAACTAAGTAAAATCTCACTTTATTGGTGAGAATACATGAAATCATCTGAAGGGGGTTCACACAATCCCAGAGCCTCCGCTTTCAGGCTGATAAAACTGAGGCCATTTCTATAGTGTCTTTTATGCCTTTTACTTACCTGTGGATACAGTACAAGGCGCGCTGTGCATAGAGCAATTGTTCTAGAGTAGATATGAAAGAGAACTAAAGTGGTCAGGTTGATGGACTGCAGTTTAGAAATGGGATACACGTAACTCTGGCCTTCACTATAAGTTCCTTTCCAGGAGATCATGTGTCCTCCAAACCATAGTGTAGACTGGTCTGTAAAGTCTATGTAATAACTGTGTTTGGGACTGCAGAGGACCTTATAGCCTCTGCTTACTAAACTGCTGCCCTTTCACATCCATGCCCCAGAACTCTGCAATATGGTGTCCTTAGGTCTCATCAGCCTCATTTTTAATCTCTAGCATTTTTAAGGAAGTTTAGCTACTTTTGGCTTTCTGCTGAACAGCTCTAAGAGTAGGCACATTTTCCCCACCTCCTCAGTAACTCTGAAACTGGATTTTCTCCTCTGTGAAAAGTGCCAATTCTTCTAAGACAGTTGATATTCATGGAGGCTTTATTATGCTTCCCCTATCAACATTAAATTCAATCTAGGCTAGCTTATGATCTACAGTATTATAATCTCAAAATCCAGTGGAAGTGCATGAAGTAGAAGTAAAATTCATCCTTCCTTTCTATAGGACTAGCATCATTATGTAAAGAACTATAGTTTGTAGTAAATAGCTATTTACAATTTTGATTCTCATGAACTCAGTATCTATCTCAATGTACACAAAATGTATACTAGACTGATTCTGAAGGTGAATTCTAACAGGAGTGAAGGACTGAGTCTTCAGAAGTCCCACATAATAATTGCTATCATTTATTAAGAGATGGTTAAATAGCTGGAACGATGCCACACACTGCTTACAGTAGTAAGTGTTTATTTATCCACAGTGTTCACAAAATGGCTTTTGCTATGCTATGTTTTAGAATATTGTGATCACCAAGACAGTCTCCTGGACCTCAGGAGCTCTCAGTAGGGCAGAGGAGCATATAAGTAGCTGCCAGCCTACTCGAAAACAGTGAAAACGGCGAAGTGCCGTCAGTGCAGTATTAAAAGCTTCTTCCAGGTATAAGGAGGAGAGAGACACCAAATAACCTTTTTTTCTTTAAAAAAAAATTTGGCTGTACCCCGTGGCATTCAGGGCCCTAGTTCCCCAATCAGGTATCGAACCTGTGCCTCCTCATTGGAAGGGAGAGTCTTAAACTCTGGACCATCAGGGAAATCCCACCAAATGTGCTTTGACATGGAGCCAGAGAAAGCTTCTCAGAGACAAATATTCTGCTAAGATAACTGGGATAATCCTGCAGTGCAGCTATTATTATCCTAGACCAAGGAATCAAATGCTTAAGAAACCTACTTAAAGTCTTCAGGCTCGCACATCAAGTAACAAAGATAGAATTGGAACCTAGGTCTCTGCATCCAAACTCCATATCCTTTCGTCTGCGTGCTGGCAATTTCTTTTCTGTGCAGTCTAGCGTAGCCCAGATGCGTGTGGATTTGGTGTGGGAATCATAAATCCTTCATCTATTGAGCATACTCTTGGCAGAATTAGTTGATCCTTGGTGAAAACTATTCAGAAGAGATGTTACTGCCAGCTGGAGCAGCAGAAGGAGAAAGTTATAGTTATGGCTTTTGTAACTGGCTGTACGCCTTCACGGGAAAAGCACGGGGTTAGGCAGCGTGTCATCGCGCTGAGCGGGATAGTGCCCTCGCGTGTCTGTGACCCCACTCCTGGCGTGCACTGACCACAGACAACTGTATGTACTCAGATGTGTGCTGGAACCCTGAGTCTTGGCAGCTTCTTCTCACGTTGTGTTCATACTCCTTACCTAGGAAAGAGGCACACGCTTAGAGACCAAAATAATACAGTATATGGTTATCATCTTTGCTTTATAAGTAATTTTTCACTGTTCTTTTTTCTTCAATAACAGCCACTGATCAATATTCCTATAGAAAATGAAGATCATTGTATATTTTTGCATTTGGGCAGTAGCATGGGCCATTCCAGTAAGTATGCCTTCCTCAAAAAAACCTTCTTACTTTACTCTCTCTCTTAACACACACACATATATGTGTACACACACACACACACACACACACACACATATATATGTGTGTGCATTTTTTTCTTGAGATCTTGCAGATCAGCCGAGCCTAAACTTTTAGATTTGCATGAAAGACTTTATAGGATCTGTTTGGGGTCTCAACAAAACTAAATACGCACTCCGACTCATGCTCCCAGTCTTCTAATTGAAACTCCTGTCTTGTTGGAAGGATTGTTACTTTTAAAATTCATTCAGATTAATTTACATTTAATGCTTAGAAGTTGTGGAGCCTGTCCATCTTTGCTCATGCCCTATGAATTTCATTCTAATTATCAATGAAGCCTTGTTTAAGAAGGTTTCAAGAAAGAAAAATAGGAAAAAAAATCACATTTTTTTCAGCAAAGGGAAAACTAATGTTTCACTTAGAAAGTTAAATTTGAAAGATAAACACCAGCAAAGATAAATTAGGGAAATTAAGTCATTTGTAATTTTATTAGCCAGCTGCTACAGTTACCATTTTGATATGCTTTCCTCATGGTATTTCTGTAGTTGAGAATTTTCTTAACTGTTTGTCTTGTGCTCCTGAGGGCACAGAAGTAGCATAGACTTGCCTTTGTTTCTGCCCTGGTTTTGGTCAGACCTACTATTCCGGAGGAGCCTGGTAGGCTGCAGTCCATGGGGTCGCTAAGAGTCGGACATGACTGAGCGACTTCCTTTCACTTTTCACTTTCATGCATTGGAGAAGGAAATGGCAACCCACTCCAGTGTTCTTGCCTGGAGAATCCCAGGGACAGGGGAGCCTGGTGGGCTGCTGTCTATGGGATGGCACAGAGTTGGACACGAATGAAGCGACTTAGCAGCAGCAGCAACTATTCTCTTAGGGGTTTTGGCCAGGATTATTCTTAGGGTGGATCTGGTGCTGCTGCAAGAAACTTGTCATACAGAAACACCAAAGGTCTGTCTCCTCACTTTTTCTTCAATGTCATTTTTATTTAAATTTATTTATGTATTGTTTATTTACAGTGTTATATTAGTTTCAGGTATGCAGCATAGTGATTCAGTATTTTTACAGATTATACCTTATTAAAAGTTATTACAAGATAATGACTGTAGTTCTCCGTGCTACACAATATATTCTTGTTGCTTGTTTATTTTTTTTTTTTTAGGGAATCTTCTTTCTTTTTTATTTTTTAAATTATGTAAGTGTGATAACATATTTACAGGCTGTCTCCTCATCTTTAATAAAAGACTATTCACTTTCTAGTGTTGATATAAGTGATCTGGTTAAAACCTTGGTAAACTTGATAATATTATTATGAAAAATATCTATATGCCAAGTTTAAATTCTATGGAATTCATGTAACAAGTCACTTTTCTTTTCTACCCAAGTAGATCATACTTTGACCTTTATGTTATATCTTTTTTTCTTCATTTAGTGATAATATGTGTGTGAGTGTGTCTGTGCACACGTGTGTGAGTGCATGTGTGCACACATGTACACAAAATAAGAATATTTTCAATTTCCAGTATTTTCACTTTGGTAGGTTCCTCAAATCAAGCCGTTGGAGAGACATGCTGTTGACAAATCGGTGAACGTAAATCTTCTAGCAAAATCAAAAGTGCCAATACAGGTATAAGATGTAAAATGTATTTCTAAACTCTTTTAGATCCCATTAACTTCCAGAAAATCGATGCTCATCTTTTCAGTTTGCTTTACTTTAAGATGATATCCACAACTTAATTTGAATTGTCTCTCTTTTTCAGGATGCATTAAATGACAATAATACCACTAAAGAAAGTGGTGGCCTCATGCATGAACATGAACGAGGAAGGCAACAGGATATCCAAGATGGTTACAAAGGAGACAGAAATGGTTCTGAGTGGGCAGAGCTGGGAGGGAAAAGTTCTTCTACAGGTTCCATGTTAGCAAACGAAAAGGGGAATACAGAGGATCTAAAGGGGGGCACAGGAAAACCAGAAACATATGACCATGATGGGATGCAAGGACAAGAAGAGAGCATCACTGCAAACGGCCTCAGGGGACAAGTAAGCATCGTCCACGATGCTGGAGTGGCAAATGGGAGCCATATCGATGGGATTGCTGAGAACAATTCCCAAAACGCAGGTGTTGGAAATACAAGTCAAAGTGAGGACGCCACTGTTGTCCAAGAAGATGGACATCAAGTAGCTGGAAGCAGTAACAGTACAGGTCAGGAGGCTGAAATCAATGGGGATTCCTGTAGAAATGGGGCTGACACAAGTGAAACAACACCTCAGAGAGAAGACGAGAGAAATGGGAATGAGGAGGTAGGGGTATTGCCAGTGGGGAGTGGAGCTGGAAATGGAGAAGATGTTGGTTTGGATAATTTTGAAGGAAGTCCTAGTGGGAATGGAGCAGATGAAGATGAAGACAAGGGCTCTGGTGATGGTGAAGGTGATGAAATAGGGAATGGAGAAAAGGGTAGTGATACCAGCAAGGGCCAGGAGGGTCAATCTCACGGAGAAGAGGATGATGAGGACAATAGCTTAGGTCAAAATTCAGTTAGTAGTGAAGATGATGGCCCTGGGGACAAAGAAGACTCCCATGTCATTGATGGAGACAACATTTCCAAGAGTGAGGAAGATTCTGCAGGTATTCCAGAAGACAATGGTAGCCAGAAAACAGAGGACACTCAAAAACCCAGTCACAGAGAGAACAAAGCTGTGGAAAATAGACTCACTGAAAAGTCACAGCCAACTGCTATTGGGAAGAACCAAGATGAGGTTAGCTTGTGAAGCTGATTTCTTTCAATGGCAGTTTAACTCCCCCACTTCCTTTCATGATGGTGTGTGTGTGCATGCTCAGTCACTCAGTCGTGTTCAACTCTTTGCAACCCCATAGACTGTAGCCTGTCAGACTGCTCTGCCCGTGATGGTAGCACAAAAATAAATCATGATGAACAGTCATGTATTTTTGCACCTTGATTTAGGACTGGGACTATTTAATGGGGGAAGCTAGAGTCCTTACTAGACATTGCTATGGAACAATTTTAAAAAGTTGAAATTTCTGAAGATTTGGTTACAGTTCTTCAAAAACCTTATGCTAAATAATTTATGCATCATGTAACTGTTTACAAAAGTTCCTACTGGATAAAAACATGAATGGGATGGTCTATAATCTAAACACTAGAGTACTTTCAAGTACAATAAAGCACATTTTCACAGACAGGTGTTTCTGAGGTACTGGAATCCAAACTCCTGTTCTCTGGCCAATTTCCCCAGTCTTCCTCAGACCAATGCAACTTTGCAGCATAACATTCACTAATTAATCATTCTTTTCTCCATCTTTCCATAGGGAATGGAAATGGAAAGTCCCAGCAGTGGCCACAGAAACAATGTTACCAAAGAAGCTGGGAAAGTGAATGAAGATAAAGAGAGTAAAGGCCAACATGGAATGATTGTGGGCAAAGGAAATGTCAAGACACAAGGAGAGATTGACATTATACAAGGAGCTGGCCAGAAACTGGAGTCTGGAAACAAGCTTGGACCCAGCCAAGTACATAGTGACAGTAACAGTGATGGGCATGACAGCTACGAGTTTGACGATGAATCCATGCAAGGAGATGATCCCAACAGCAGTGATGAGTCTAATGGCAGTGATGATGCCAATTCTGAAGGTGATAATAATCACAGTAGCCGAGGAGATGCTTCTTATAACTCTGATGAATCAAATGACAATGGCAATGACACTGGCTCAAAAGGAGATGATGATGGTAGTGATAACACATCAGATGCTAATGATAATGGTAGTGATGGCAATGATGACAATGGAGGTGATGACAGTGGCAAATCAGGCAACAGCAAAGATAAATCAGACAGCAGTGACAGCAGTGACAGTGACAGCAGTGACAGCAGTGAAAGTGACAGTAAATCAGACAGTGACAGCAGTGACAGTGACAGTAAATCAGACAATGACAGTAGTGACAGCAGTGACAGTGACAGTAAATCAGATAGTGACAGTAGTGACAGCAGTGACAGCAAATCAGACAGTAGTGACAGCAGTGACAGTGACAGCAGTGACAGCAGTGATAGCAAATCAGACAGTAGTGACAGCAGTGACAGTGACAGCAGTGACAGCAGTGATAGTAGTGACAGTGACAGCAGTGACAGCAGTGACAATGACAGTAAATCAGATAGTGACAGTAGTGATAGCAGTGATAGCAAATCAG
The DNA here is from genome assembly GCF_000754665.1 of Bison bison bison. Classification (NCBI taxonomy): domain Eukaryota; kingdom Metazoa; phylum Chordata; class Mammalia; order Artiodactyla; family Bovidae; genus Bison; species Bison bison. The sequence goes on from NW_011494460.1 coordinate 1,385,790, forward strand.
ACAGTAGTGACAGCAGTGACAGCAGTGACAGTGACAGCAGTGATAGCAAATCAGACAGTAGTGATAGCAGTGACAGTGACAGTAAATCAGACAGTGACAGCAGTGACAGCAGTGATAGTAAATCAGACAGTAGTGACAGCAGTGACAGCAGCGATAGTGACAGCAGTGACAGCAGTGATAGTAGTGACAGCAGTGACAGCAAATCAGACAGTAGTGACAGTAGTGACAGCAAGTCAGACAGTAGTGACAGCAGTGATAGTGACAGCAGTGATAGTAGTGACAGCAGTGACAGTGACAGTAAATCAGACAGTGACAGCAGTGACAGTAGTGATAGCAAATCAGACAGTAGTGACAGCAGCGATAGTGACAGCAGTGATAGTGACAGCAGTGACAGCAGTGACAGTAGTAACAGCAGTGATAGTAGCGACAGCAGTGACAGCAGTGATAGCAGTGACAGCAATTCAGACAGTAGTGACAGTAGTGACAGCAGTGACAGTAGCAATAGCAGCGACAGTGACAGTAAATCAGACAGTGACAGTAGTAACAGCAGTGACAGCAGTGATAGTGACAGCAGTGACAGCAGCGACAGCAGTGACAGCAAGTCAGACAGTAGTGACAGCAGTGACAGCAGTGACAGCAGTGACAGCAGTGATAGTAGTGACAGCAGTGACAGCAGCAATAGCAGCGACAGTAACAGTAAATCAGACAGTGACAGTAGTAACAGCAGTGATAGTAGCGACAGTAGTGACAGCAAGTCAGACAGCAGTGACAGCAGTGACAGCAGTGATAGCAAATCAGACAGTAGTGACAGCAGTGATAGTGACAGTAAATCAGACAGTGACAGCAGTGACAGTGACAGTAGTGACAGCAGTGACAGTAGTGACAGCAGTGACAGCAGCGATAGTGACAGCAGCGATAGCAGTGATAGTGACAGTAAGTCAGACAGTGACAGCAGCGACAGCAGCAACAGCAGTGATAGCAGTGACAGCAGTGATAGCGACACTAAATCTGACAGTGACAGCAGCGACAGCAGTGACAGTGACAGTAGTGACAGCAGTGACAGTAGTGACAGCAGTGACAGCAGTGACAGCAGCGATAGTGACAGCAGCGATAGCAGTGATAGTGACAGTAAGTCAGACAGTGACAGCAGCGACAGCAGCAACAGCAGTGATAGCAGTGACAGCAGTGATAGCGACACTAAATCTGACAGTGACAGCAGCGACAGCAGTGACAGTGACAGTAGTGACAGCAGTGACAGTAGTGACAGCAGTGACAGCAGTGACAGCAGCGATAGTGACAGCAGCGATAGCAGTGATAGTGACAGTAAGTCAGACAGTGACAGCAGCGACAGCAGCGACAGTGACAGTAGTGACAGCAGCGATAGTGACAGCAGTGATAGCAGTGACAGCAGTGACAGTGACAGCAGTGACAGCAGTGACAGTGACAGCAGTGACAGCAGCGACAGCAGTGACAGCCAGAGCAAGTCTGGTAATGGCAACCACAATGGAGGTAGCAGCGACAGTGACAGTGACAGTGAAGGCAGTGACAGTAATCACTCAACAAGTGACGATTAGAACTAAAGAAAACCCCACAAGATGCCTTTTGTGAAAAGTGTGGTGAGTAATTGATAGGAAACACAGATTTCCAGGAAAGTAAAGAAGGGGGAGGAATAAAGAGAAGACCTATGTAAAGATCCATACATCTACAGACACAAGGAAAGAGTCAAGTTGTCGGATTCAGGACCGGGTCCCAACACCCTGAGAGAGAGAATCTGTGTACATGCATGTTAAATATATTTTGAAAAGATTTTGTTAAAACTGTAAATGCAAACATAGAAGAACAATTAAAATGTTCTTTACACAGAAACCTCAAGTAATCACATACTAATAACTTCAATTTAAATGCCAAGTGCTTTAGAAAATGTATTAGCATGCAAACACATCTTATAAATAACCAGTGGCATTAGCCTAATCTTGCAGTAATTATATCTATATTCTACGTAGATGGTCTGCCTGCTGCTGAGTAAAAGATGCTCTCATCATGATCTCCAGCTTGGCTACGATTCATTTGCTTGTTCTAAAGAAGAAATATATTGCAACATAAAAAAAAATCACAGCAACCATTTAATTTACCCAAACCATGGGAATAATCTTTGTAATTAGTGAGTAGAGTAACTACAAATTATGGAAATTCTAAAGAGTTCTAGAGAGAAAAGAATTTAGAGGCTCGTTTAAACAGCAAAATCTTACATATAATATCACATTCCTGCAAAGCACTGCTGGAAATGTAGCATAAAGTTCGTAAAATTATTGACGAAACTGAGGCAGTACTTAGAACATGCCTTGCCTCAAGTTGCCACTCTCCAACTATTAATAAATAAACGAATTCATGAATGAAGGGCTCTTGGAGGGTGTGCACTTTTTGAACTCTGTTCAGAACTCTGCTAAGAGGATTTAGTTGTCTTCCTCAATCTCGGGCTTGCCTAGTGGATCAGCTGGTAAAGAATCCGCCTGCAATGCAGGAGATCTGGGATTTGATCCCTGGGTTGCGAAGATCCACTGGAGAAGGGAATGGCTACCCACTCCAGTAATCTGGCCTGGAGAATTCCATGGACTGTTACAGTACCTGGGGTCGCAAAGAGTCGGACAAGATTGAGCAACTTTCACTTTTACTTTCCTCCATCTCACCAAGTCAAACCTGCTTCATATTTGCTTTTAAATCCCCGTAGATGAAAAATCCCAAATCAGACCCTGAAGACTCCCTATTAATCTCTTTAATAAAGCCAACAGTTGGTCTGGAAACTGCTCACTTTGTTAAAATCTGAGACTCATTTGTTGTTGTTCAGCTGCTCAGTCATGTCCAACTCTTTGCAACCCCATGGACTGCAGCTCACCAGGCTTCCCTGCCCTTCACCATCTCCCATAGTTTGCTCAAACTCATGTCCATTGAGTGGGTGATGCCACCCAACCATCTCATCCTCTGCTGTCCCCTTCTCCTCCTGACTTTAATATCTCCCAGCATCAGGGTCTTTTCCAATGAGTCAGTTCTTTGTATGTGTGGCCAAAGTATTGGAGTTTCAGCTTCAGCATCCATCCTTCCAATGGAATATTAAGGATTGATTTCCTTTAGGATTGACTGGTTAGATCTCCTAGCTATCCAAGGGACTCTCAAGAGTCTTCTCCAGCACCACAGTTCAAAGGCATCAATTCTTCAGTGCTCAGCCTTTTTTATTGTCCAGCTCTCACATCCATACGTGACTACTGGAAAAACCATAGAATTGACTATATGGACTTTTATAGGCAAAGTAATGTCTCTGTTTTTTAATATGCTGTCTAGGATTGTCATTGCTTTTCTTCCAAGGAACAAGCATCTTTTGACTTCATTGCCACAGCCACCATCTGCAATAATTTTTGGAGCCCAAGAAAATAAAGTCTGTCACTGTTTCCATTGTTTCCCCATCCATTTGCCATGAAGTGATGGGACCGGATGCTATGATCTTCGTTTTTTGAATGTTGAGTTTTAAGCCAGCTTTTACACTTTCCTTATTCACTTTCATCAAAAGGCTCTTTAACTCCTCCCCACTTTCTGCCATAAGGGTAGTGTCATCTGCATATCTGAGGTTACTGATATTTCTTGCAGCAATCTTGATTCCAGCTTGTGCTTCATCTAGCCTGGCCTTTTGCATGAGGTACTCTGCATGTAAGTTAAATAAGCAGGGTGACAATATACAGCCTTTACATACTCCTTTCCTGATTTGGAACCAGTCTGTTGTTTCATGTCTGGTTCTAACTGTTGCTTCTTGACCTGCATACAGATTTCTCAGGAGGCAGGAAAAGTGATCTGGTATTCCCATCTCTTTAAGAATTTCCCACAGTTTGCTGTGATCCACACAGTCAAAGGCTTTAGTGTAGTCAATGAAGCAGAAGTAGATGTTTTTCTGGAATTCCCTAGCTTTTTCTATGATCCAACGGCTGTTGGCAATTTGATCTCTGGTTCCTCTGCTTTTTTAATCCAGCTTGTACATGGGAAGTTCTCTCTTCATACACTGTTGAAGCCTAGCTTGAAGGATTTTGAGCAGCACTTTGCTAGTATATGAAATGAGTCAATTGTGCGGTAGTCTGAATATTCTTTGGTACATTCAACTAAAATCTGAGCGTGATTTGCATGAATGAGGGCACTTCTTAGTTTTGAGATGAAGTCCCAACCTAGAACATGAGGATCTTAAAGATGTGTGAGACTAGAGTGTGACGTTTAACAGGCTGATATAATTTATCACCCAAACTAGGACACCCTTGAAAATGAAAGGGCGGCTATGAATAACTACTTGGGGAAAGGAGGTATAGAATTGGCTTGTCTGGGACTCTGGAAGATATAACGACCATAACCATAAACCTTAGTGTATTATTCAAGATTTAGTAGTGATGATTTGTAAGTTCCCTCTTTTTCCACTTTGGTAATCATTTTGTATTTGTTCTAATTCAAAGGTAAAATTCTATATGGCAAAGTTTTGAATGCAGCTTCTTTAATTTTAATTTTCAACCAGTCATTAGTTGACAATTTATTTTCTACTACTAGGCATATTTTACACAAAGAGTTTCAGTAGGGTTTTTTTTCCTCCTTCCTTTATGCAAGATTTTCTTAGTTAAGAGATCAATATTGCAAGTAATAATGCTGATGGCTTTAAAAATTTGGCTATTAATATACTACTTGGTAACTCGTAATACTGTAAAATTTCAGATTTCTACTATATTATAGTCATGGAAATGACTCCAAACTTCTTCCCTTAAAATATGCTCTAGATTTTTAACTCTTTTAGGCTTCAGGATTTTTTGTTTTCCCAATTTGTAAATTGTGGCTTCTAGTAACTGTCCTACCTATTTCAAAATGTTGTCATGGGCATTAGGTCAGGCAATGAATATGAAACTCTTTGTAAATTATATGATATACAAATGAGCAAAAATGAATTTTGGTGCTATAATAAACATCTATCTGTATGACTTCATCTTAATGAGTTTGTGAGTACTTACTTCCTCTATCGTATATATATATATTTTCTTCATTGTGTTTATTTTTTTATTGTATTTAACTTTACAATATTGTATTGGTTTTGCCATATATCAAAATGAATCTGCCACAGGTATACATGTGTTCCCCATCCTGAACCCTCCTCCCTCCTCCCTCCCCATACCATCCCTCTGGGTCGTCCCAGTGCACTAGCCCCAAGCATCCAGTATCGTGCATCAAACCTGGACTGGCAACTCGTTTCTTACATGATATTTTACATGTTTCAATGTCATTCTCCCAAATCTTCCCACCCTCTCCCTCTTCCACAGAGTCCGTAAGACTGTTCTATACATCAGTGTCTCTTTTGCTGTCTCGTACACCGGGTTATTGTTACCATCTTTCTAAATCCCATATATATGCGTTAGTATACTGTATTTATGTTTTTCCTTCTGGCTTACTTCACTCTGTATAATAGGCTCCAGTTTCATCCACCTCATTAGAACTGATTCAAATGTATT
>NW_011494461.1:0-663 GCF_000754665.1 Bison bison bison
AATATCTTCTGCTCTTTTAGGTCCATACAATTTCTGTCCTTTATTGTGCCCATCTTTGCATGAAATGTTCCCTTGGTATCTCTAATTTTCTTGAAGAGATCTCTAGTCTTTCCCATTCTGTTGTTTTCCTCTATTTCTTTGCATTGATCACTAAGGAAGGCTTTCTTCTCTCTTCTTGCTATTCTTTGGAACTCTGCATTCAGATGCTTATATCTTTCCTTTTCTCCTTTGCTTTTCGCTTCTCTTCTTTTCACAGCTATTTGTAAGGCCTCCCCAGACAGCCATTTTGCATTTTTTGCCTTTCTTTTCCATGGGGATGGTCTTGATCCCTGTCTCCTGTACAATGTCATGAACCTCATTCCATAGTTCATCAGGCACTCTATCAGATCTAGGACCTTAAATCTATTTCTCACTTCCACTGTATAATCATAAGGGATTTGATTTAGGTCATACCTGAATGATCTAGTGGTTTTCCCTACTTTTTTCAATTTAAGTCTGAATTTGGCAATAAGGAGTTCATGATCTGAGCCACAGTCAGCTCCTTGTCTTGTTTTGTCCAAGGTAAGAAGCAGCGGCTGTGCTTTGCTGGAGCAGCCATGAAGAGATACCCCACATCCAAGGTAAGAGAAACCCAAGAAAAATGGTAAGTGTTGCAAGAGGGCA
>NW_011494461.1:4628-6823 GCF_000754665.1 Bison bison bison
TGCCACTCAGAGCCCTCGAAAAGATCCTCTGACCAGGAAGGCCAGCATGCTGGTGGAGTTCCTCCTGGAGAAGTACACCAAGAAGGAGCCCATCTCGCAGCATGCCCTGCTGAAGGTCGTTGGCAGCAAGTATAGGCAGCACATCCCTGAGATCCTCAGGAGAGCCTCTAAGCACATGGAGCTGGTATTTGGCCTGGAGCTGATGGAAGTCAACCATAGCAGGAACATCTACGCCCTCATCAACAAGCTCAACCTCGGGGGCGATGAAGGTCTGAGTGATGAGGGGAGTCTGCCCAAATCGGGTTTTCTCATGGTGCTCCTGGGCATTATCTTCATGAAGGGTAACCCCGCCACCAGGGAGGAGGTCTGGGAATTCCTCAGTGTGTTGAGGGTCTATACTGGGAGGAGGCACTGGATCTTTGGGGAGCCCAGAAGGCTCATCACCAAACATCTGGTGCAGAAAAAGTACCTGAGGTACTGACAGGTACCCAATGTCAATCTTCCACACTACGAGTTCCTGTGGGGCCCGAGAGCTTGTTTGAAACTAATAAGATGAAGGTGTTGGAGGTGCTGGCGAAGATCCAAGATATCGTCCGGACTTCCTTCCCAGACCTCTATGATGAGGGTCTGAGAGATCAGCCGGAGAGAGCAGGGCTGAGAGTTGTGGCCAGGGCTCCAACAATGGTTGAAGCCAGTGCCCCTTCCAGGGCCAATTCCTACAGCTCCTCCCACATCTAGGGAGGGAGGCCCAGACACTTTCTTCCCTTTTGTTTTGGAACAGAGCTGTCAAGATCCTAAACAGTAGAGAGTACTAGGGTGGAGGGAACAAAACTGGTATGTTCTTTACTGTTTTATGTAGTAAAGGAGTTTAAGTGCAACTCATTTTTAAAAATATATATCATTTTTCCTTTATCCATAGGAGAAATATCTAGTGAAAGTTGATTAAATTAGATTAAGGAGATGAGGGAGGAGTTCAGTATTTTCAAATGTTAATTACTTTTCATAAGTTTTCTTGTGCTTCAGAATACAAATGGATTAATCATATAAATCACATTGTTTGCTGTTTTAAAGTTTTGAAAGCCACAGGTTGGGTATATGTAAAACACACTGAACATATTGAATATGTTGTTCACCATCTAAACAAGGTAAGATGACACTGGAACAGAGTTTTCTCAAAGGGTAGTCAAGCTCCTAGATAGTGCAGGTTAGTAGGGGTCGAGAAAACCAAGTTTAGATCTCTATTTTCTTCCTGATTTAAACTAGTAACTTCTGCATATTATCTATTTCATTTTTATCGAATATTTTTACTTCTACAAGATTCCATTTCTTTAGAATACTGATTTGGTAATGATATTCCAGTTTTATTTATTGCTGTTTTAGGATTTTCAAGTTACAGTTTTGGTAGATGTAAAAGAAACCCGACATGCCTCTTGAGAAATTTGTATGCAGGTCAGGAAGCAAGCGTTAGAACTGGACATGGAACAACAGACTGGTTCCAAATAGGAAAAGGAGTACGTCAAGGCTGTATATTGTCACCCTGCTTATTTACCTATTAACTTATATGCAGAGTATATCATGAGAAACGCTTGGCTGGAAGAAGCACAAGCTGGAATCAAGATTGCCGGGAGAAATATCACTAACCTCAGATATGCAGATGACACCACCCTGATGGCAGAAAGTGAAGAGGAACTAAAAAGCCTCTTGCTGAAGGTGAAAGAGGAGACTGAATAAGTTGACTTAAAACTGAACATTCAGAAAACGAAGATCATGGCATCTGGTCCCATCACTTCATGGGAAATAGATGGGGAAACAGTGGAAACAGTGTCAGACTTTATTTTTCTGGGCTCCAAAATCACTGCAGATGGTGACTGCAGCCATGAATTAAAAGACACTTACTCCTTGGAAGAAAAGTTATGACCAACCTAGACAGCATATTGAAAAGCAGAGACATTACTTTGCCAACAAAGGTCCATCTAGTCAAGGGTTTGGTTTTTCCACTGGTCATGTATGGATGTGAGAGTTGGACTGTGAAGAAAGCTGAGCGCCGAAGAACTGATGCTTTTGAACTGTGGTGTTGGAGAAGACTCTTGAGAGTCCCTTGGACTGCAAGGAGATCCAACCAGTCCATTCTGAAGGAGATCAGCCCTGGGATTTCTTTGGAAGGAATGATGCTAAAGCTGAAACTCCAGTACTTT
>NW_011494461.1:8761-12584 GCF_000754665.1 Bison bison bison
AAACCCAAAGAAGTTTCTTTAAAGATACAAAATAAAAAGAACATAAAATTCTCCCCAGGCTAAAGAAGAACAAAGAGAAAAAACACAAATTACATTACTAATAGTAGAAATGAAGGAGGGGCCATTACTACTGATTCCACAGACATTAAAAGGATAATGAGTGAATATTATAAACAACTCTGTGCCTACAAAAAGGAAAGGTTCCATTGAGAAATTGCTTGAAGGTATAACTTAGCACCACTTTCACAAAGAAAAATAGATACTCTGAATTGGTCTGTATCTATTAAAGAGAATTAATCTATAACTAATAAGCTTCCAATAAAGACACTAACAGACCCAGATGTTTCCACTGATGAATTCTAACAAAAATTTAAGGAAGAAATGATAACAATTCTCTACAATCTCTCCCAGAAAATAGAAGCAAAAGGAACACCTCCTAATTCCTTTTCTGTGAGGTGAGTATTACACTCGAATATCAAAATCAGATGAAATTAAGAGAAAAAAATTGAACACAAATGCCTCTCATGAACATAGAAGCCAAATCCCCAACAAAATATAAGAAAAGAAACCTAACAATTCATAGAAGGAATTACATACTATAGCTAAGTAGGATGCATTTCAGATGTGCAACATTTGAAAATCAGTAATCATAAACCATAATAACAATAGTCTAAGGAAGATAATCACAAGATGAGATCAACAGATGAAGGAAAAAAAATCATCTGATAAAATCCAACACCCATTCATCATAAAAATTCTCAGCAAACTAGATACAGACAGGCATTTCCTCAGCTTCATATACAACATCTGAAAATACAGGTAAAACATCATACTTTATAGTGAGAAGACAGATGCTGTCACACTAAGGTGAGGAACAAGGCGAGGATATCCCTTCTCACCATGCCTATTCAACACTGTAGTGAAAGTCCTAGCCAATGCAGTGAGATAAGAGAAGGAAGCAAAAGATACAGATATTTGGAAGGGAAAAATGGAATTATAATCATCAACAATAAGAAAACTCCTGGCATTAGTAAGCCAGGACTATATGTTAATAAGGTTAATATATTATCAATATATAACTACTATATAATTAATATATTAATAAGGTTAATACATAATAGTCAATTCTTTTCCAATAAAAAGATGGAAATTGCAAATAAAAACCTAACACCATTCACATTAGCACCAAAATATATTAGAAATAATTCTTCAAAAATATGTATAAGATTTACATGAGTAAAACTCATAAACTGCACTGAAAAAACTTAAAGAAGATCTATATACATAGACACGCCATGTTCATAGATAGGGAGATGCTGTATTGTTGAGATGTCACTTATTTTCAACTTAACCTAGATACTTAATGCAATTCTGTTTAAAATTCCAGCAAGATAGCTTGTAGATAGCAGCCACCAACTTAAATTTTACGTCAAAAATGAAATGATCCATAATACCCACTGAAGTCAATATGAAAGGTCAAAGTTAGAGAATTGATATTACTGGATTTCAAAACTTGCTTTAAAGCTACAATACTCAAGACTGTATGCTATTAACAGAACAATAGACAGATCAATGGCACAGAACAGAAAATCTAGAAACAGACACCCCAAACACTCAACCGACTTTTAACAAAGGCGCAAAGGCAATTCAATGGAAAACGACAGTCTTTTAAACTTACAGTCCTGGGATAACTAGACATCCATATCTAAGAAAAATGAATCCACATACAAACTCTAAACCTTTCAAAATAATTAACTCAAAGGGAATCACAGACCTAAATGAAATACTCACAATTTAAAAGAAATTGCAGGGACATCCCTGGCAGTCCAGTGTTTAAGACTCAACACTTGCACTGCTGGGGGAAGAGGTTTGATCGCTGGTCAGGTACTAGGATTCTACATGCCATATGCAATAGGCAAGAAAATCTAGAAGATAACACGGGGGCAAAACATAGTTTGGTAATGAGATTTTAGGCTCAACACCAAAAGCACAGTCCATGAAAGAAAATAATAAGCTGAACCTTGTTAATATTAAAAACTTCTATCTGCAAAATATACTAATAAGAGAATGAGAAAGAAAGATCACAAAAGGGTAGTTATAAATCTATTTGCAGGGCAAGAATGGAGACACAGACGTAGAGAACGGGCATGTGGACACATCGGGGGAAGCAGACAGTGAGACGAATTGAGAGAGTGGCGTGGACAAATATGCACTACCATGTGGACAACAGGCATGAGGGGGAAGTTGCTGGGTGACACAAGGAATCAGCTCAGTGATGACCTAGAGGGGTGAGGTCGGGGGTGGGAGGGAGGTTCATGAGGGAGGAGATATATGTATACTTATAGCTGTTTCATACAAGAAGCCTGACACACCACTTAATTATCTTCTAATTAAAAATAATTGTTAAAAAATCTGTGCATTTAAAAACTAGAAAAAAAATCTAGAGAAGTACATATAGCCACTAGAGTTATATACAACAGTGCAAATGTATAAAAGTCAGAAGTGATGAAAAGCAAAAGATCACAGTAACAATTTGATTCTTGAATTAAAAATCTTAGAAAACAGGACAGGAAATATTCAAACATGTAAGAGACTTCAAAAATCTGGAATAAAAAAAAGATCATGGCAGCAAAATCATCCAGTTGGTCTGGAAGAATCAACAATTACTTACACCAAGTAACAGAAAATACACCATAAACAGAAGCAACCATAGAAAAAATTTACCTACAAAGAAACTTTAGAGAAATGTATACAGTCATCATGGAGGCAACAAGATGAATTTCCTGAGAGTCTTAGAAAAAAGAAGGCTCGAACAGAATAGTATATTATGTATATTCATGAAGAACAGATATTGTAAGACTGTCAATTTTCTGTAACTCTTTTACAGATTTAGTGCACATTCAGGGTAGCTGAGACCACAGTGAACCACGGTGTGCTGCTTTTTGTACTCAGAAGTAACCACACAAATCTTATGGAAAGAATGAAGAAAACTATTAACAAAAGTGAAAATATAAAATTAAATAATCCGTGATGGACAGTAAGTCTCCACTGAACTTGACCCTATGTGTGCCCAAGTGGGGGAGTATTTAAGAGACTGGCATAGATGTGCAGCCTGCAAGGGAAGCAGACAACAGGATCAGCTGCAAAAGGCTTTAAACTTGAGCCTGGATTCTTCCACTCTGCCCTGGGATCATGAATCTCCACTGCTTCACTGAAGGAATCTGAGGCAGCATCTCCAAGGCCCCATGCCAGGACTATGGGGCACCAAAGTTTGGCTTGGATGTAGCAGTACGGCCCAGATCATGAAATAAGCAGCACAAAGTTTGTTGTGTGTGGGCTTAATCACTCAGTTGTGTCCGACTCTTTGCAACCCCATCGACTGTAGCCCACCAGGCTCCTCTGTCTAAGGGGAAACTCCAGGCAAGACTACCAGCTTGGGTTGCCATGCCCTCCTTCAGGGGATCTTCCCAACCCACGGATTGAACCCAGGTCTCCCAGACCGCAGGCAGATTCTTTACTGTCTGAGCCACCAGGGAATGCTAGTGGATGAGAACTCGCCCTTTAAATGATCACCTTAATAGACTATCACCCAGGGACTAAAAGAGAAAAGTTAGTATCACAGTAATTGTACAAAACAACAAACATCATCTCAGAACTTTTGATCAATGACCCTGCAGTCAACTGACAGCCCACAGTGAGAACTGTCAGGCTAAGAAGGCCCTTCACTTGCTCTTCTGGAATTGTATGAGCATGGTTGGGGACAGGGGTGGACTTATACCAGAAAGGGAAGGATTTCCAGGCCCTGTCAGCAGTCAATATGAAT
>NW_011494461.1:13014-13442 GCF_000754665.1 Bison bison bison
TGAAGGAAGTCGACCATAGAGGGAACATCTACACCCTCATCAGGAAGCTCAACTTCGGGGGAAATGATTGTCTGCGTGATGAGGGGGCACTGCCCAAGTCCCGTCTCCTCATGGTGCTCCTGGGGGTCATCTTCATGAATGGTAACCGCGCCAATGAGGAGGAGATCTGGGAATTCCTCAGTATGTTGGGGGTCTATGCTGGGAGGAGGCACTGCATCTTTGGGGAGCCCAGAAGGCTCATCACCAAAGATCTGGTGCAGAAGGAGTACCTGAACTTCCACAGGGTACCCAATAGTGATCCTCTGTGCTACGAGTTCCTGTGGGGCCTGAGAGCTTGTGTTGAGACCAGTAAGATGAAGGTACTGGAGGTTCTAGCCAAGTTCAACGGTAGGGTCCCTAGTTCCTTCCCAGACCTGTATGACGAGGCT
>NW_011494461.1:13542-17849 GCF_000754665.1 Bison bison bison
TGGGCTCCAGGAAGGCTGTTAGGCTTGGGCTCCCCAATTCTTCCTGTTGGGAGTGCTGACACAACTGAGATGCATGGAGTGAGCCAGCTGACAGTTCAGGACAGGGACGTCCCAGGACCCCTTAAGAGTCAAGGGAAAGTCCACGTGCCAATCCTGTGAGAAGCACCCCCAGAACCCGGCCTGTCCAGGTCCCGCCCTTGCTGTCCTCCTGGAGCCCAGATGCCCATGACAGGAAGTGACGTCCTCCTAAGCACGCTGGGGGAGCGACGCCATCCTTGACAGTGCCGCTATCTCTGAGAACTGCCGTTGACGGTGGCCAGAGGGAGCAGTCCCAAGTGTCATCGGGTGTCAAGATTGGAGGTGACGTGAGTTACGAGTGCAGGGACACGTCTCTGTACCCCCATTTTCTTTTCCCTCTGAAAAGAGGGGGCCGCACAGCCTCCGGCCACCCTACCCCTGCACTCAGACCAGAGGATCCAGCCTAGCTCTTAGGCCCCAAGACCATCCACTAACCCCTAGGGGGTCTCGGGAAAGAATGCCTCGGTCAGGCTCTGCTGGACCCCAGCTCTGCTCGGTAGAGGAAGAGCCACGAGCCCTGTCGAGTGAAGGAGGGACCCTCGGGGGGACTGAGGGCCCCATACACCAGAACGGCAGCCATGTGTAACCCCCACTCACCGCAATTTGGCTGCGGATTATCCGGCTGAGGGGCTCCCTCACTGCCACCTCAGACACGGGACACTTGGAGAAGAGGGGACTTTGGTCTGAGGGGCTGGCAGCTGGTCAGTAGAGTGAGGATGTCAGGGTTCGGGAAGAGTCAGGATGAGGGCCATCCTCCCCGACAAACGGGCGACTCAGGAACCTCCCCTCTACTCAGCGCTTTCCCCCGGCCAAACATCGGGAAGGGGAATGGCGGTCTGAGAAGAGAGCTTGGAGCCTTGTTGTGAAGGGGCAGCCATGAGACAGCAGAAGGGAAGGTCCTGGGACCCTTCAGTGAGGGGCTGAGTATGCCCTCCTCTCCTCGTCTGGGGTGACAGGGAAGGTGGCAGCATCAATTTCAGACAGGAGAGGGAACAGGCTGGGTCCGGGAGAGGGGGCGTTGGATATGGGGGTGTCTCGCACCAGTTTACATCCTGACTCTGAATGTCAGCTGAGAGGACCTGCCTCCCCTGCCAGCCCCCAATGGTCCCCCTTTTAATGCCCAGGCCGGACTGTCTGCTGTGCCCCAGGGGTCACTCTCTCTTGCTACTCAGCTGTCTCAGGGGACAGGCTGACCAGGAGAACAGGAGCCCTGTGGGTCCTAGAGCACTGCCCTTGAGGACCCCTCAGAAGTGGCTTCCATTCAAGCCAGGGAGGACTCTCCTCGCTGAAGGTTCTCACAGCATGTCCTCATCCCTCCTCCAGGTGCCTTCCTGCCTGCTTTCCTGCCCGCACTCCCACCTGCGGTCCCTGACCTGCTGTCACCATGCCTCAGAGGCACAAGAGCAAGTCCCATGCCCAAGGGAAACGCCACCAGGTCCAGGGGGACACTCAGGAGGCCCAGGCCAGTGCTGCTGAAGCCCCAAAGGAGAGTGACCCTCCTCCCCCTCTTCTGCCCCTCAGGGTTCTTTCCCAAACTCCCCTGCTGCCTGTGATTGCCAGGAGCTTCAGGGAGCCATGGTCCCTAGCTCTCCTGATGCAGGGCCTTCATGTGCAGCATCTGATGAACGTGTCCAGGGCCCCGAGGAGGAAAGTGCAGGTGCCTCCCAGGAAGCCCCTGCCACTCAGAGGCCTTGCAAAGATGCTCTGGCCAGGAAGGCCAGGATACTGGTGGAGTTCCTGCTGGAGAAGTACACCAAGAAGTAACCCATCATGCAGAGCGCCCTGATGAAAACCGTCAGCAGGAAGTACAGGCAGCATTTCCCTGAGATCCTCAGTACAGTCCGTGAGCGAGTGGAAGCTGGTCTTTGGCCTGGAGATGAAGGAAGTCGACCGTAGAGGGAACATCTACACTCTCATCAGGAAGCTAAACCTCAGGGGAAACGATTGTCTGTGTCATGAGGGGGCCCTACCCAAGTCTCCTCATGGTGCTCCTGGGGGTCATCTTCATGAATGGTAACCGCACCAATGAGGAGGAGATCTGGGAATTCCTCAGTATGTTGGGGGTCTATGCTGGGAGGAGGCACTGCATCTTTGGGGAGCCCAGAAGGCTCATCACCAAAGATCTGGTGCAGAAGGAGTACCTGAACTACCGCCGGGTACCCAATAGTGATCTTCCGCACTACAAGTTCCTGTGGGGCCCGAGAGCTTGTGCTGAGACCGGTAAGATGAAGGTACTGGAGGTTCTAGCCAAGTTCCACGGTAGGGTCCCTAGTTCCTTCCCAGAACTCTACGATGAGGCTCTGAGATCAGGCGGAGACATCAGGACTGAGAGGTGCGGCCAAGGCTCCAACCATGGCTGAGGCCAGTGCCCCAACCATGGCTGAGGCCAGTGCCCCTTCCAGGGCCAAGTCCTGCAGCTCCTCCCACATCTAGGGAGGGGGGCAGGGCACTTTGTTCCCTTTGTTGGAAGAGAGCAGTCAAGCTCCTAAATAGTGCAGAGTAGTAGGGGTGGAGGGAACAAAACCCATATCTTCTTACAGTTTAAGTGGTAAGCGAGTTTAGGTCTAGTTTGTTTTAACAAAATATATATCTGTTTTCTTGTATTCACATGAGAAATACCTAATGAACGATGATTTAAATTAGAAATGTAAAGAGGTGAAGGAGGTGTTTAGTATTTTCAAATGTTCTTACTTTTGATAAGGTGTATTGTGCTTCAGAGTTCAAATGTATGAATCATATAAATCATAGTTTTCAGCTGTTTTAATGTTTTAAAAGTTTGTGTATTTGTAAAACACACTGAAAGTACTGAATATATTGTTCACAATGAAAACAAGATAACATGACATTAGAAGAGAATTTTTCTTGAAGACTAGTCAAGCTTCTAAAGAGTGCATGGTGGTGGGGGTTACATCACATTTCTTTCCATCACATTTCTCTTTCTGTTTCATCGAGTAACTTCTACATATTATTTGTTTCATTTTTTTTTCAAATATTTTTACTTCTAAGAGGTTGTTTTTCCTCAGAGTATTAATTTGGTAATGATACTGCTGTTATGTTCATTGCTGTTTGAAAAGTTTTAAAGGTACAGTTTTGGTAGATATAAAAGAAATTCAGGAGCCATCTATATTGTCTTTATGATCTGAAAGTAGGTAACATAGCACTGCAAGAGTGATTTTCATGCTAATTTGAAAGAAGACTACAGAAACTTTTGAGAATCATAAAGAAAATGGAGAAAAGAATAGAGTAAAAAGTCTTTAAGTTGTGGTTTACCTTCTTTCTTTTAAACTTTCTTTTAGGAAAAATAAAAAAATACTTTGACTTATTTAGCTCATTTAAGAATATTTGTTTCTTTTGTCCTAATTCACTGCATATTCTCTGTTCTCTCCTGGATTAAAAGTTAACTCAGATGGGAAGGTGGTATTTGAGGGGTTCATAGTAATCGTAACTTCCACTTATTACAAACCAATACTTAATCAGTATGCCACTGCTTTATATGTAGAACATGCATTCCAGCATTCATGCAGGATCAGATTTAGCAACTCCATTTATGGATGGATAACTTGCAAATTTCTCAAGTTCACAAACTGATGAAGTGACCTTCCTAGGACTAGTCCCCTGATCTGGATTAGTGCAGAGCCCACAATGTGCCACTTCTCCCAGCCTAGGCCAGACATCATGTCTTTTCATTCATTTTTCCTCTAAACACTCCAAAAAATGTGTCTGGTTGGATACATGGGGCCCTGTCCCAAAGAACTGTTTTGGAATAAAGTTTAAAAAATGCTGATAAATGAATGGTATGAAAGAAGACAAAACTACTCAGGGACAATGTGGTCATGAACACATGCAATGACAGATATCCTGAAAAGATCAATATGCCCTCATTTATCCTTCTTGATTCTCAGGGACATAAAAGCCTTAGCTCAAGTGCTGTGTCCTCAGGTCAATGGATGGAAGAGTCCCAGCATCTGATACTTATCAAGGGGAAGATTTTAGAACACTAGGGGTCCCACAAACTATATCCTGCTTCTTGCCTTGTGTGGCCATGGGGAGAGCAGTCTGTCTGAGGTGCGCCTTCCTTTCCTGCAGGGCAAGAGTGGAGGGGTTCTCAGGGAGTTGAGCACCTTGGTCTTGTGACAGCAGCTCCAATTCTGCCCAAGTAGGAGATCCTAAGAGGCCTTCATAGGATTTACAGTGAGGACACTGGGTGCTGATGAGTGGACCCCCCCCCC
>NW_011494461.1:17949-18934 GCF_000754665.1 Bison bison bison
ATTAAAAATAAACTCAATTGGGAAGGTGGTATTTGAAGGCTTCGTAGTAATCATAACTTCCACTTATTACAAACCAATACTTAATCAGTATGCCACTGCTTTATATGTAGAACATGCATTCCAGAATTCATGCAGGATCAGATTTAGCACTCCATTTATGGATGGATAACTTGTAAATTTCTCAAGTTCATGAACTGACGAAGTGACCTTCCTAGGACTAGTCCCCCGATCTGGATTAGTGCAGAGCCCACAATGTGCCACTTCTCCCAGCCTAAGCCAGACATCATGTCTTTTCATTCATTTTTCCTCTAAACACTCCAAAAAATGTGTCTCGTTGGATACATGGGGCCCTTCCCAAAGAACTGTTTTGGAATAAAATTTAAAAAATGCTAATAAGTGAATGGTATGAAAGAAGACAAAACTACTCAGGGACAATGTGGTCATGGTAAAGGAGGTGCCATATATGAAAAATGCTTATTATTATTAAGGAGATAGAATTATTAGGAAGTGGTTTCAAATTTAATATGAAAATCTATATTTCCACTACAGGTGGACCTAAGGGAAAGGGTGAGTATGTAGAGACCTGGGAGACATGGCAAAGCTTGGGCAAAGAAGCATGGTTTCCATGTTGGACTTGGACATGTTGATTTAAGGGACCAGTGGGATATGCAGAGATACCCAGTAGACATTTGGCCACACCGAACTGAAATTCTGAGGAGAGGTCTAAGCTGAAAATGTAGAATTTAGAGCCACCTAAATAGATATGCTGTAACTTGTCAGAAATAGTTTCTCCATTTTAATATTAAAAATATGCTATTAAATAGAGATAATGAGATCTTTTCTCTATTTCAGTGACTTGAGATCTCCCGGAAATGATAATACATGTATACAAAACATCATTTTAAGAAAGCAGTCTCAGGTGCACATAAAATCATTATGCATATCATACCCAATTTTGTACATGAATAGCATTCATTTAATAATA
>NW_011494461.1:19034-20566 GCF_000754665.1 Bison bison bison
ATGTATGTACATATAACTGAATCACTTTGCTATACACCTGAAAACTAACACAGCATTGTAAATCAACTATACTTCAATTTAAAAAAAAATAGAGTCACAGGTGAGAAAACACAGCCCAGAAGGCTGAAATTCTAAGGTTAAAGTCTTACTCTCATGCATACAAAGCTAAATCTTTCTTATTTATTGTTATTTACTGGGATGTAATGCTCTAGAGAAAAATTATATAAAATAAAATCACTTCTAAGTCCACTGTTGATCATTAAAGAACTAAGCTTAAAAGAAATCTTTACCCACGGTAAGATTTGCCATGTGTCCGTTTTATAAAACAAAAAATTCCTCTCTTGTTTATCTAACACCAAAATGTACAAGCACAGGTTGAAAGAGTAGGATAAGTATTTCTGCTCTAAAAACTCATTACTGAGCCTCAGTTTTCACTAAAATGTATTCCTTGGCTAGAATGCAACATCCATAATTATCTTCATACCTTCACACATAAGGCAGGAGGATGTGAAGGGTTTGCTAGATCCTTTTAGAATAATCAGAAAAAAGTTACAGTGCAATGTTTCCCTTTCATCAGGATACAACTGATCAAATAGTGTTTAATCCCTTCCCTGAAGGAAGGCTAACAGTGTTCACTAGGGAATTTTGTCTTATTTTTACTGGTCCTTACACTTGAAAAGTCAAATATAAGAACTATGAAGAGAAATTGAATCAAAATTTATAAGAAAACAAATTCTTAAAATAATAGCTAGATCTATAGGCAGAGCTGACTAGATAAAACTTCAGTGTATAAGGAAAAAAAAAAAAGTGAGTGTCCTTGACCTAATTCCCAGGACATGGTAAACTCTTGCTAAAATTTCCCCAAGAAACTTTATTCCTCTTCTTCCAGCTATTTTTCTGACTCACAAATACTTTTACACCATCTTCCAGGTATCCCTATAGTGTCTTCATTCTGCATGCCCCAAACACTCTCTAATCAAATCCACTCCCACCAGATAGTTCCCTGTATACTCTCTTAGAAAATCTCTTTTCAACAGATTTTTGTTGTTGTTGTTGTTGGAAAGATCTGATCAATTAATTCTCACTTAAGGTTTAACAAGACTTCATAGTTTAATACTGTTATCCCTCCCAAAGTTATTAGCAACTTAACAGGAACGATCAAAATTTCAAGTCAAAAGAGTGATTAACGATTATTGCAGGCACCAGTAGGGAGCTATTTGGGGATACAATTCCATTATTGTAAGGAACACAATATCCTTACAATCCCTTTATTGACAGCAATATGGACAGCAATGTATTCCAGAGGGCCTTTAAAACACTAAAAGCACAGTTTAGGATATAATGAAAAAAATTGAACTAACACTGCATAGATTGTATAAAAATAATGAAATACATCATATGTTCCTTCTCCTTCTCTTTGGGGTTAGCAGTGGTAATCTTTAAGTAGTTCTGTACCTCAATCCCCCCCCCGACCCTGCCACGTTCTGAAAGCATCATGGACAGTAATCCTGTTAATAGCTGGTTCTGTGCTT
>NW_011494461.1:20666-21884 GCF_000754665.1 Bison bison bison
ACCACATTGGTCACCAGGACTGTATCTGGACATATAACTATCTAAGCAAGTGTCTACCTCCCCCCTCACTTCACTAGATGCCTCTCCCAAAGATATGTGCTCACTCAAATAAATAACCAGGTTGAAATATAATTAACATTATATGTTAATCTTCTTATGGCAGCAAAATAATTACACAGCCCTACCAGTCTTTGCTCTAACATTATTTAGAAGGATTATAAAAAAGACATATCTTTTATCTTGCATAAATTCTGATTTCTCCCATACTTATGAAAATATTTTTTTTCCTTGTAGCAGAACCAATAAAACAAGTTCCACATTTTTCAAGGGAGTGGTGGATTCTTCAGTTTTACTTATTATTATTATAAAGCACTTTCATATGCTCAAAGGAATTTTCTTTTATTATAAATAGTGTCATGTCTTTGAGAGTAGGGAACTATAAATTTTACCATTAAGAAAATAGTATAGACCTGTTATTACATTCTAAATGACAAATTTTTATCTCTGAACAGAAATCACCTCATGGCAAAATTCAATGCAATTCATTCATCCCCTATTATTGCCTTCAGTTTCCCAAATATTCTTTTTAAGAAGATCTTTTAATATGAAGTGATTTCATTGAATTATATTTAAATCCACATAAGGAGAAGTATGTTCATTCACTTCTGATTACAATAATAGTTGAGTTTTCATGTAGGTGCTTTTGTTTTGGCGAGCTGTCAAGAGACCCCCAGTTTCAGCTATGCAACATTTAGCATCTCCCCCCTGAGATCTTACGTGGTGCAGAAAGCTAATGATAATCTGTTACCTTTTTAGGCTTGGGTCAAAGTCTTTAAGCTGATTTACTTGAAAACAAATGATTAAAATCATACATAACTGTACTTGGCAGAAATGAATTTGATGGCATATATAATTCCTGACATCAACATGCTTATTTTTCTAACACCTTATTCTTTAAAAAACAATGGAAAGTTCTTTTGTTGCTGATTGGCACAGAATTATGTTCTTTTCAAGAGTCAAACTGAGGTCATAGTTATGAGTAGCTAATGTGTTCTAAGTGCACACTTTGCTGTATTTGCTGTATAGATTTTCTATAACCTCATATATGCAGATCCTAATTAATCCAGAGACTTGTGGATAGGGGAACTTACAGTATAGTAGAGCACAAATCATAGAAGAGTTACAGATGATAAGGATAAAGCATTTAAAAAAAATATG
>NW_011494461.1:21984-23670 GCF_000754665.1 Bison bison bison
ATCTACCTGAAATGGCAGGAGACTGGGGTTCGATCCCTGGATTGGGAAGCTCCCCTGAAGTTGGGAATGGCAACCCACTCCAGTATTCCTGCCCAGAGAATCCCATGGACAGGGATCCGGAGGGCTACAATCCATGGGGCCACAATGAGTCAGACATGACTTAGAGACTGAACAACAACAGCAATCTTCTAAAACTTCTTGTACTTTACCACTTCTTGCTGCAACTAGTGAAGCCCATGCGTCCTAGAGCCTGTGCTCCGCAGTAAGAGAAGCCACCACTATGAAAAGCCAGTGCACCCCAATGAAGGGTAGCCCCTGCTCCTCGAAACTAGAGAACACACACGCAGCAGAAAGAGCCAGCCCAACCAAAATGAAATACATAAATAATTTCTTTAAAAAAAATACTCAGGGAAGCCACAACGTCCCCTGGGGTGAGAACTGAACCACATTCTGCCCAGCAAGATTACAGGTGAGGGATGCCACAGCCATGAAAAGTCCATAAGGGAATTCAGTGACACCAAAAGCCCCTTATGAGCATTCGTCATTTCCTTTTCAGATGGGTAACTGACTGTCCATTGCTGAAGGCTTGCCCTTAGGATTCCAGCGAGGTCCCTTATGTCCAAGTCTTCCTTGCCTTTAGGAAAAACTCTGAACTTTGAAAGACTTGCCAGGTAGACTCTGCTGGCTTGACAATGCTTAATTTGCCTACAAAAGCCCTTCCCCTTCTCCAGATGGTACTAACCATCAGCCAGCCACTGAGCCCTGTTCACAGGAACTCTTTTTGGACAAAAGAAGGAGCCTCTTGGACCACAGACCTCTTCTTCATTTGTACTCAGCATTGAACACCACTATTCCCGGCCCTCATCTAACCTGGGGCTCCAGAACTCCTTAAACTCTATCCACCTCAGGAAGTCATAGGGCCCACCAGACTTCCATAAGAATCCAAGTTCCCCTCTCCATGCAGGATCTCAGTTGGATAAACCAAGATTAGGGAAAATTCTCAGATGACCCCAAAAAATATCTAGACAAGTTTATACATCTATGACTTTTGAATTAACCCAGAAGGACATTTATATCATCCTTGCTCAGACACTCTCTGAGGCAGAAAGGACAACTATATACAGATTCTGCACTCAGCTGGGAGACAGCTATCACATGGCAAAGTCCCAACCATTTCCCATGGGAACAATGGCTGTTCCCTGCTCAGAATCTAATTGGGAGTATAATACTTGTGCCAGGTTAGCAGCCAGGGATGCTTTGTCTTCCTCTTCCCCACCTGAACACTGGTGGTCAGAGTACACCCAGAGAGGCTCCCTGTTCTGGCCAATGACCACCACTAGGTTTCCAGCCATGTCAGGACCAAGCAAGATAAAACTGCCAGCATGGGGTGTCACAGGTGCACCAAGATGTAAACAGTGACTAATGTAACCCAGGGTTCATGATGCCATATTTATAAAAAATAGCACTGTGGTTCCTGTCTTCCCTCCCACTCCATGGATTTAGCTTGGGTACTTTTGGGTAACTGCCTGCACACTAGGAGAAAAGTTATATAACCTAAAGCTGTCCATCAACTTGTCAGTCAAATGACACAGGACACACATGACCCTACCACATGGCAGGACCGCTTCTGGTTTCCAGACAGCCTGCTCTCTTCCTTCTCAGGAGTATAATTTTCCTTTGCCTCAT
>NW_011494461.1:23770-26253 GCF_000754665.1 Bison bison bison
TATGCTCTATCTCATTTCTTTCTTATAGAAACCTGTGAGCTACATATTATCCTCATTTAACACAGATAAGACTCAAAGAAGTTAAGCCATCACCCAAGGTCACAGGACTTAGTAATCAGAGCCTATTAAAACCCTGGATCGTCTGATTCTGTCTGACTATACCATCTACGTAAATGGACTTTTGGCTGCCAGTTGAATCCCTCTATTGCTTGTCCCATCTGTGCAAATGTATCTATCTTTTTCAAATGTTCTCATTCATTTACCTTGCCCAAATTCTGGCCCATATGGATTCAGAAATAATCTAATGAAGTAGTTGTCTTTCCTTATTGCCCCAAGTGACTTATAGAGTGTTTGGAAGAAGCATAGATTAAGCAGAGGGACCTCGAGAGTTCCTATGACAAGCGCCCTCATTCATTTGTTCCCTTGCTAAGGCAGGGAGTTAAACTATCAACAGAGGTATTCTAATATTCCAGCAGCCTCAGAGGCCAATAGGAACAGAGTCTGGAAGGCAGTGGAACGTTTCCCTGATACTATCAAGTACTGGCAGAACTGGTATAATGTGGGCCAAACATTGGATAGTGGACAAAAATTTTAACTTTTTACATACATGGTTGGCTCTAGCCATGTCATTATGGAGTATCCCATATGCAGATTGTCTGTCCAAATGTATAGAGAACTTTAACTTTTTCCACCATTGAAAATCTTCTATATCACACATTCTTCATAGCAAATGTGTTAAACTGAGAAAATAGAGGTAGTAGGAAACCTAAGAGGTCTTCCCTGGTGGCTCAGCAGTAAAGAATCCTCCTGCAATGCAGGAGTAGCAGGAGATGCAGGTTTGATCCCTGGGTGAGGAAGATCCACTGGAGGAGGGCATGGCAACCCACTCCAGTATTCTTGCCTGGAGAATCCCATGGACAGAGGAGCCTGAGTGGCTACGGTCCATAGGGTCACAAAAAGTCAGACAGGACTGAAGCGACTTAGCACGCATGCATGCAGGAAGCCTAGGAGGCATGAAGGTAGACTACATCATTCTTACAGTCTGTTGGTCTCTGTAACTTGCCTCTAGGCCTCTAGGATTGTCATTTAATATCAGCAATGCAACACCCCCTGTAGACGCATATGAAGAACACCATATCTGCTTTCTTCTGAACATCAACACAGAAATGGAATCAGTTGTCCTCAAGCTCACAAAAGAGGCAAGAGACTAAGAGTATGAGGAAAGTGTTCCTCCAACAAAATTTCTCCTTATTCTCATATCCATAGTGAACACTGTTATTTTGTCCCTTTACTTGTTACTTTTCCTTTTGGATTTGAAATCTACTTCATTCCATGGTACTGGGTTTTTGGATAGTGGCAGTTTATTGACTAGTTTTTGATTCTGATCTTTTTTTTTTTTTTCCTGTCAAAACATCAGCACCTGGCCTGCAGGTTAGAATTTCTCATGATAAATCTTAAAAGTAGGTAAGGTATATTCTGCATTGAGAATGGAAACAGAAGAAAAAAGTAATGGTTGGAAGATATGGGTAGATGTGAAGATTAAGGGGAGCCAAAGGAAACTGCCACTGCTTGTGCTTTCAATATGGCAACCATTTTGAAGAGAGAAAAACAAAGAGAATACTGTTTGCTTTTCTTAATTAATGTCAATAGCTAAAATTTATAACAGCCTTAATAACAGGATTTTCCTTCAACTATTTCAATAATCATCATTGGATTTGCCTGTGTGTACCTGTCTTCACAGACTATCTTTTTAACTCAAGGTGGAAATATGAGATAATTTCTACCAAGACATGTCTTTTCCTCAGATTTATATGAATAATAAGCAAGAGATACATGCTTTCTGATTGGAGATAATTTTAGCATCAATTATGAAAAATCCCTGCCAATGCTCATATATGTAACCAGGTATATCTAATCATACCTGGTCAGAGAATACTTTTTCTGAAAGTAAAAATTTAATACAATAAACATGTATTGAGTGTTTATTTACACGATAGACAAAGTGGGCCAGACAACCATGTTTCACCACATATACCAGTCAGATGTAGGTAATTTCAAGAGGTCACTTATATTCATTACACAAAGTCAGATATATTTGCATGGCTCAGGAGACAGGAGGAGAGTGGCATATTGACTCTATCTTAATATATACTTTTATAATGATTGTACTGTAAATATCCCAAGAGAATCATTATTAAAAGAGTATCCATACCTCCTTTTACCATGTACAGAGTAAGATAAATAGTTTGGAAAATAAAAACTTTAAAAACCAGACGCTCAGAGACTTTGACAAGGTCATATGCACTGCACAAGGTCATGAGAATAGTTTCCCTGAATAAAAATTAGGGAATTGACTTCCATGCTTCTCACATATCCTAAAACACAAGACTAGACTGCCTTGAAAATGCTATCATCACACTAGTAATTTAGTTACATTTTTTTTAACTCCTTTGTTTTTGGGAGCCATGTTTTTGAAACTTTGG
>NW_011494461.1:27165-27525 GCF_000754665.1 Bison bison bison
CCAAATTCAGACTTAAATTGAAGAAAGTGGGGAAAACCACTAGACCATTCAGGTATGACCCAAATCAAATCCCTTACAAATACGCAGTGGAAGTGAAAAATAGATTCAAGGGATTAGCCCCGATTGACAGAGTGCCTGAAGAACTAGGGACAGAGGTTCATGACATTGTGCAGGAGGCAGTAATCAAGACCATCCTCAAGAAAAAGATATGAAAAAAGGCAAAATGGTTGTCTGAGGAGGCCTTACAAATATCTGAGAAAAGAAAAGACACAAAAAGCAAAGGAGAAAAAGAAAGATATACCCATTTGAATGCAGAGTTCCAAAGAATAGTAAGGAGAGATAAGAAAGCCTTCCTCAGTG
>NW_011494462.1:0-6568 GCF_000754665.1 Bison bison bison
CTATTGCCCACTTAATAGCCTACAATATAGTGTAAACATAAGTTTTATGAAAGCACTGGGAAACCAAAAGTTTGTTGTGACTCAATTGTGATATTGACTGTCCTTCAGGGGTTGGGAACCAAACTTGCAGGATTTTCTGGGTCTCCCTGTGCTTTGGGATTGTGAGTAAATCAGACAGAAATCGCGTGAACCTGGCATGGAATGTATCCTGTAGCTCTTGTTCCGGTGCAGGCAAGCAATGTGCAGATTAGATGTTTTATCCACGTTGCCTTCTATCCACAGAGTTTCTGAGAAATCAGGGTGAGGTCTCCGCGGCGGCTGCAGCCCTAGAGCGCCCGACGCACACGCATGCAATCCGCCGCCGCTAGCACCTCTACCCTGGCCTCCCGCCCCTGCCGCACTTTGTGGACGCCAGCTCGGTCGGTGCAGTCGGATGCGCCGCGGCAGCCCTGGGCCCCGGCTCAGAGGCTCCCGGCGGAGAAGAGGCAGCCCGCCCAGCCATGGACCCTGTACGAGGCGGCGGCCAGCCAAGGGGTTGAGTAGACCCTGCCCGGCCAGGCCCAGCCGGGCCCTGGACAGAGACAGGGCAGGGCATTGTTCATGCACTGACCGACCTTAGCACCCCTGGCATGACCTCAGGGAACGGAAACTCTGCCTCCAGCTTCACCGGCACTGCCCCCAAGAATGGTGGGACGCTCATCTCTGCTGGTGGGGAATCTCAAGAAGTATGCACAGGGGTTCTTGCCTGAGAAACTTCCTCAGCAGGACCATACCACCACCACTGACTCAGAGATGGAGGAGCCCTATCTGCAAGAATCCAAAGAGGAGGGTACTCCCCTCAAACTCAAGTGCGAGCTCTGTGGCTGGGTGGACTTTGCCTACAAGTTTAAGCGTTCCAAGCACTTTTGTTCCATGGCTTGTGCAAAAAGGTACAACGTGGGGTGCACCAAACGAGTGGGGCTTTTCCACTCAGACCAGAGCAAGGTGCAAAAGGTGGGAGCCACGACCCACAACCGCCATCAGGCCAGCAAAGCCAATCTGCCAACACTTACCAAGGATACCAAGAAGCAGCCAACAGGCACCGTACCCCTTTCAGTTACTGCTGCCCTGCAGCTAACACACAGCCAGGAAGACTCCAGCCGTTGCTCAGATAACTCAAGCTATGAGGAACCCTTGTCCCCCATCTCAGCCAGCTCGTCCACCTCCCGCCAGCGACAAGGCCTGCGGGACCTGGAGCTCCCTGACATGCACATGCGGGACCTGGCGGGCATGGGACACCACTTCCTGTCAAGTGAGCCCACCATGTGGTACGTGGACGATGTCTACGAATTCATCCGCTCTCTGCCAGGCTGCCAGGAAATCACAGGGGAGTTCCGTGGCCAGGAGATCAATGGGCAAGCTCTGCTGCTGCTCAAGGAGGACCACCTGATGAGTGCCATAAACATCAAGCTGGGGCCTGCCCTCAAGATCTACATGCGCATCAGCATGCTCAATGAACAGGGCCAGTGGAGGGAAGGGCCCCCCCCACCCCCCACGCTGTGGGGCGTGGCTGGGGAGGAGGTCTCCGGACCTCCTTGGTGACTCTCAGGGGCCTTTCTTTCTGTGGGAGGGGCAGAGAGGTAGGTGGCACAGAAGATGGGGCTTTATGCTTGTAAATATTTGAATGCACTGGCTTCCTCCAAAGTCCCACGACTCTAGCCCCGCTTCTCTTCCCCTCTTTCTGTCCCCCATTTTCCAGGGGGTATGTGGTCAGGCCTCCCAACCTGAGTTGGGTCACTTCCCAGGGCAGCCGTCGGGCCTGGAGAGAGGCCTCGGAAGCCCTCGCCTGCCTTCTTCCTCTTCTTTCTCGGGGCCCAGCTCGCTCTTCCATTGCCAGCTTCTCCCACTTCAGCCTGTTACTGAAGCCGCCAGAAGGGTTCTCCCCACTCACCCCTGCAGGTGGAGGGAGAGAAGCTGGGCCTGCTTTGGCCACACCTGCGAGTACAGACGCCTTAATGCTATGTGTGTGACTGTGTGGGAGCCTGGACTGACTGACGGGCCGAGAGCCCCCCTGGCATCTCCAGGTGTTCTGTAACAAACAGCCACTTAGTGCTTTGTTCTGGACTCCACTCAGCCTCGGGATGGGGAATAGGAAAAAGGGCTGCCCCGGTGCAGAGGCAGGATCAAAAAGCGATGCAGGTTAGCAGGAGATTTTCCTTTCCAGATTGTCGTGGTGTCTCTGCAGCCCTTTCCTGCACTGTGACGCCCCCCGCCCCGACTGCCCTGCTGTGTCACAGACGGCATTAAGGAAGCTGCCAGTGGGCTGGGCCAAGCTGCGCCTCCTGGTCTTGCCTGTCCACTCACCCTGAGAGCCCAGTGGTGGGGCCCAGACAACGTCCAAGGGCGGAAGAGCTGGAGTGACCGCTGAGGTGAAGGAGGCAGCCTTCGTCCTCGGCTCCCACACTTCTTTGCTTCTGGAACTTGCTGGCAGCAGTGTGAGCTGCCCATGGAGGAGGTGGGGGCAAGAAGAGCAAGGGCCGGCCACTGACCTGCCCTGCACACTGCTTGCTCCCGGGGAAGAGTTGGACTCTCCCCAGGTGAGGGTGGGTGCCCTTCTCAGTTCGTTCTATTCCCCACTCACACCCCCAGGCAGGGTTGGAAATGAAGGACTTTTTAAACCTTTTTTTGTTTTTAAAAAACAAATATGTAAAATCCATTCCTTCTGTGCCTTTCTCCCCTGGGGATGCCTTTCTGTGATCCTGAAGAGCTACTTTTCACCTGCAGGGAGAGGGTAGGTCCCTGGGCTGGTAGGGGGACGACCACCTTAACTGGACAGCATATCCTCCACGCTTTGCCGCATCATTTGAGGGCACACTCAGCCCCGGTTCAGATCCCACCTGTTCTTCATGGGTATTCCTTGGGAGTGCAAGGGTCCAGGGCCCCTTCAACTCTGAGCCTCCCCGACCCACCACTGTCGCTGTGGAGACAGGACGCTATTCGTCAGGAATACCTGGCCCACCGGAGGCAGAGCCCAGAGCTCCCCACCCTCACACACACACCTGTGGTGCATGCAGCTCCGTGTCCAGCACCACCCTTGGGGTAACTCTGCCTCACTCAACAGCTGAGCATTCTTTGGATGCTGGAATAGCAAACTGTTAGGAGTCTCTGCCTCAGGAGGTAATTGCCTAAGCCTCGAATAAAGAAGGGGCCTTCCAAACACGGGCTGCTTGTGCACTCAATTAGTCTGTAACAGAGGGGCCCAGGGAGACTGATTAGCAGGGACCTTTTAAGAACTAATACCCACATCTTGATGACAACTGCGGAAAACCTTTAAGATGTAACTACTTCCTGGAGGAAGAGGAGAAACAAACAACTGACTAGTTGACCACCCACAGGATGGAGCTAGGACTTGGGAAGTCTGGTCTGCAGAAGGTCGGGAATGGCTAGCCAGACAGGGGCCAGCATGGGACCCTGGGCTGAGGGGGAGTGGGGAATGTCCCCCAGGAAGACCCCCATATTGCCCACCCCACTCCAGGGCAGGGGAGCGGGCCACTGTGGCCCGTGCAGCTTGGCGAGTCCATGCTGGACCTCGACTTTCGCTTTCTGGAGGACAAAGCCAGGCCCAGCCAGAGTCTGTCCTTGTATGTGAGGTTGAAGAGGGAGCTGAAACTCCTGAAAGAGGATAGGGTGGATCTGCAGGGCTGACTGACATAGGTAAACACACTCCTGCCGTCTCTTCACTCTGGGTGGAAGGCCTCAGTCTGAAGGGTGCTTCCTTCAACATATATTTGCTCCTGATGTTCATGCCTTACATAGAATTTTGCAAAACTTTTGATCGTGACTGACAGTTTTTCCCCACACTCATATATGTACTGAGATGTATGTAACTGAAGCAAAACAGAATATTACCTACCCTGATGTATTAAAAAAAAAAAAAAGAAATCAGGGTGACAGTCCTCTGAGGTGGGATGATGCCCAGAATCCGCTAGAATGGCACACTCTTTCCTCGCTGGGCATAACTGTCAGCTTTTAGGTTGTGAATATTTTTTAAATCTACAGTTCCTCATTCACCCTCCCATAGCCCCTGGCAACCACCACTCTACTGTCTGTTTCTTTGACTTAGACCATTTTAGATTCCTCATGTAAAGGACATGCAGTATTTGTCCTTCTGTGTCTGGCTTATTTCACTGTACCATAATATCCTCTAGATTTATCCACGCTGTCATGACTAGAGAGGTTAGCTTCTTTTTAAGGCTGAATGATATTCCATTGTATGTATATTTTACTTATTTATCCATTCATCTGTCACTGGACAGGTAGGCAACTTCCCTGTCATGACTATTGTGAGTAGTGCTGCAGTGAACATGGGAGTGCAGAGCGCTCTTCAAGGTCCTGATTTCAGTTCCTGTGGATAGTAGTGGAATTGCGGAAAGTATTATGTGTTATTTTTGATTTTTTGACGAACCCCTATACTGTTTTCCATACTGGCTGTACCAATTTACATTCCTACCAGCCGTGTTGAATGTGTATAGTTTACTAAGAAACTTGCAAACTGTCTTCCAAAGTGGTTCTCCCATTTTGCATCACCACCACCAAGGAATGAGAGTTCTTGTTGATTCACATCTTTACCAGCATTTGGTGTTTTCAGTCCTTTGGATGTTGGCCATTCTGAAAGGCATGTCGTGGTATCTGCTTGTTTTTTTTAAATTTGCAGTTCCATAATGGTATATGATGTGGAGCATCTTTTCATATGCTTGTTTGACATCTGTGTTTCTTCCTTGGTGATGTATCTATTCCTATCTTTTGTCCATTTTTTATTAGATGTTAGTTTTCTTCTTATGAATTTTAAGAATTCTTTGTATATTTTAGATTAGAGCTTTCATCAGATATATCTTTTGCAAATATTTTCTCCCAGACTATGGCTCATCTTGTTCTCTTGATGGTGTATTTTTACAGAGCAGAAGTTTAAAGAGAATGGAATCTAGCTTATCAATTATTTCTTTCACGGATCCCCATCACTTTTTTCTTTGATGATCTTTTGTTGATCGATTGATTTGCTATGTGGCACATGGGATCTTAATTCCCCAACCAGGGTTTGAACTGACACCCCTTGCACTGGAAGCACAGTTTTGTGTGTGTGTGTGTGTGTGTGTGTTGAGGAATAGCAAATTAACAATATTGTGAACAGTTTCAGGTGGACAGTGAAAGGACTCAGCCATACATATGCACATGTCCACTCTCCCCCAAACTCCCTTCCCATCAATACTGCCACATAACACATAACCAAAATAATTAAGAGTGATAAATAAAGGAGACAAATAGATAATGCTCAGTAACCATATGGTAATCTGCATGTGCAAAATCAGACACCCTCAAGTGATCAAGGGCTTACAAGATTATCTGGTGCTATCCTTCTATGTAGAAAGTAAATATTTTATTATTTGTACTAAAAATATTTTTTTCAATTTATTCTTTGGCTGTGCTGGGTCTTAGTTGTGACACTCAGGACCTTTGCTGCCATGTCTGCAGGCTCTTTAGTTGTGGCATGTGAGATATTTAGTTGTGGCACATGAACTCTTGGTTGTGATATGTGGGATCCAGTTACCTGACCAGGGATTGAACCCAGGCCCCCTGCATTGGGAGCACAGAGTCTTAACCATTCAACCAACAACAGGAGGGTACTGAAAGTAAAGATTTTTAAACTGCCCTAAATCCGGCGGCTCAGATAGCAAAGAATCTGCCTGCAATGCAGGAGACCTGAGTTCAATCACTGGGTTGGGGAGATCCCCTGGAGGAGGGCAACCCACTCCAGTATTCTTGCCTGGAGAATCCCCATGGACACAGGAGCCTGGCAGGCTGCAGTCCATGGTGTTGTAAAGTGTCAGATATGACTGAGCAAATAAGCAGACACCCTAATCTGGCTGAAGAGAAGGAATATATCAGCTCTTTTTCTCTGACAGCATAACATCTTTCCTGAGTTCCTTGATTTCTGCTGCATGTTCCTAATCTTAGATTACTTTTGGGACCAAGACCTGTTTTCTCCAACATTGGCTAGAGGTTAACTGTTCAATGTCTGTAGGAATATGCACTTCCCAGGAAGCCTTTAATCAAGTGAAAGATGCTGATATGGGAACCTCCATGAAGGAGGGTTGAGGAGACAATCACTGCTGAATAGAGTGGTCATCCAAAGACTAAGAAGAGGAATATTAGATCAGTAGAAGGCAGAGACCCAGGTTGTAGTAGATGTAGATTGTTGAGCAAAAGGAATCCGAAAGGACTAGAGTTGCATGCCCACTGTCTGCTCTCAGAGGCCCTGATGGACTACGATCACATGAGCATCACCCTGACTTCCCACTTGGAATTCTCAGGAGACTAGGACCTTGATGTAAGACAAGCAGCTTCATAAAGCAGAGAGTGGAGTTACAGGATTCGTCATGAGTCAATGTGAGGACCTGAAAGTGAATGCATGGTAGCACACACTATAAAAGGAGGCCCTGGAAAATCGCTGATGCTGTGGTCCCCAGGAAGCGCTGGGCACAGATGTCAGGTTGATTTCAGTCTGGAAAGTCTCAGCGAGGTGAGGCCTTTG
>NW_011494462.1:6668-13884 GCF_000754665.1 Bison bison bison
CATTAATGTGTGTAAGGGCAGGGGATGTGGAGACTTAGCAACAAACATTGGCTCAACAAATGAAAAACCGTTCACCAACACAATTTCTAATCAGCCCATTATACTTATACTAATAGTTTTCTAACTTCTCTAAAGAACCTGTTTTTAGAGGGTTTAAAGCATCTTGTGCCTCTCACGGTTGGGAGGCTGTGAGCAATCACATGTGGCTGGACGAGCCTGTCAGGCAGGCTAGAGAACCTTCAGAGGAGTTTGTAGGTTAAAACACTCTTATCACGCCCAGGAATTATTATTAACTGGAGCTCTAGGTTAACTCCTTCTCCGAAAGAGGTGGTGGGGGACAGCCCCCTGTAAAGTCAGAGGTGTAGGTAAGAGCACAAAGTAGTAAAGTAGGCAGGCTCTGGTTATGGTGGTAGACGCTCGAGGATTTCCAGGGGGACTCCTGAGGCTCGATCCCGCCTTTGCGTATGTCGAGCCTCCTTCCTCATGACCTTTGCCATGGGCGGAGTACCTCACTCTGGCCCCCAACAAACCTCCATGAAGGAGGGCTGAGGAGACAATCACGGCTGAATATAGGGGTCATCCAAAGACTAAGAAGAGGAATGTTAGATCAGTAGAAGGCAGAGACCCAGGTTGTAGTAGATGTAGTATGTTGAGCAAAAGGAATCCGAAAGGACTAGAGTTGCATGCCCACTGTCTGTTCTCAGAGGCCCTGATGGACTACGATCACATGAGGATCACACTGACTTCCCACTTGGAATTCTCAGGAGACTAGGACCTTGATGTAAGACAAGCAGCTTCATAAAGCAGAGAGTGGAGTTACAGGATTCGTCATGAGTCAATGTGAGGACCTGAAAGTGAATGCATGGTAGCACACGCTATAAAAGGAGGCCCTGGAAAATCGCTGATGCTGTGGTCCCCAGGAAGCGCTGGGCACAGATGTCAGGTTGATTTCAGTCTGGAAAGTCTTAGCGAGGTGAGGCCTTTGTCTAAAAGGATCAGCCTGTTTCGCAGAGGGACGGACCTGAACCCAAGAAGGACCTCACATGCGATGCTGAGTGTTAGACAGGACCCCTGGAGAGGGAGCCAAACAGATTTCTGTAAATTCTTAGCCCTGAGAGACCCAGAAGAGCTACTTCTGAGTGGTCCCCTCATTCAACCTGTGTGATCTTAGGGAGGACAGGGCCTCCTCTAGCAGAATCGGACCCCAGATCTGCAGAGGGGGGCATCTTGACCATAACCGGACTTAAGGTGAGGACCATCAGTGCTAGTGAGAGGGTCTCTCCCCCTACGAGGGAGGCTCACAGAGTGGCGCCCCCTCCTGACAAGCAGAGATGCTCAGAGCAGCACCCTGACTCCCGACACTAGGGACTTAGGAAGGCGAGGGCTTCGTTTGGGAGCTGGAGGACTCGGGTTCATAGAAGGAGGTGTCCTGGGCTCTGATACACTGCACAAGGAGGACCCAGGGCTGGATGAATATTGAGCTACCGGGTTTCTGTAGGGCCCCGCCCCCGCCTCCTGCCCCTGCCCCGCCCCTAGGAAACCCCACGTACGAACGTATGCAGGGCTCTTCTTTTCCGCTTCCGAGGCGAGGAGCGCGACTGGTAGCTGCAGCGTCTGTTCAGCGGAGATTGTGTGCTGGACTCGTCCGGAGCCAAGGTGAGGACCTGAATGTAGCTGAAGTGAATTTCCCAACCCCTCCCTGTAAGAAAAGTGACCCAACCGCATCCCACCCCTGCAATCTGCAGTGTAACATGGCCTGTCCCGAGTTGCGGGCCGAGGGGCCATCTTGTTGCCACGTGGAGGGTCGGTGGCGGCTCGGGCGGCTTTGTTGAAAGAGGATGGACTCTTTATGCGTTGGAAGTGGTATTTGCCCTCAACAGGTGAAAAGATGGGGCTTTCAGTGCTCACAGGTCTATCTCCTTCCAAAGTGGTGGCTGCACAGAAGCCATTCCTGCCACCAATGGCTGCAGTGCCGCGCAGTAGTGGCCCCCAATCTTTTTGGCACTGGGGGACCGGTTTCTTGGAAGACAATTTTTGCATGGGGTGGGGTGCAGTGTGGGATGGGTGTGATGCAGTGGACAAAGGAGGGTGGGTTGGCATGAGGGTAGGGTAGGGTAGGCTAAAGGGATGGTTTCAGGATGCTTCAAGCGCATTACATTGTTTACTTTATTTCTGTTATTATTACATCCCCTCCCGCTCAGATCATTAGGCATTAGAATGGGAAGGTTTGGACCCCTCCCATAGGGGTCCAAATTACCATAGAGTAATTCAGGCTGAGAGAACCCGTCATTTTTGCATGGTGTGTGGGAGCTGGCCGGCGTTGTGGATAAGGGACGTTCAGGTAGAGAAAGGCCTTTATATAAAAGGATATGGACCTAGAGGGTATTATGTATGTTTAGTGAAATGAGTCAGAGAAAACGAAATACTATATGATTTCACTTCTGTGAGGAATCTGAAAAACAGAAACAATTGTAGAAGCAAGAGAGAAAAAACAGATGGTTGATGGGGGTTAGGGTTAGGGGTGTGGGGGAGAAGAGAAATAGGTGAGAAAGGTTAAGATGTAACTACCAGTTACATAATAAAAAGCAATGGGTGTGAAAGGTAAATAAATAAAGACATAGAATGATAGATAAGGTAACCCATTAGGCATAGGGAGGAGTCTCAGCCTTAGAAGGAGTCAAGCTAGGACCTTCAGTGCTAGTCAGCAGGCTGGCATCCAAGCGGATTGCTGCACTAAGGAGCAGCCCCGCTCTCAGATCTGGGCATCCCCAAACAAGGTAGCTGGATATGGAGCCCCCAGCATCTCCTCCAGGCACTCAGGGAGGTGAGAGCTTTGCTCTGGGGCATGCAGACTCGGGTCAGCAGAGGGAAGACCCCAAACCCTACCCAAACTGGAGGCCAGAATCCTGAGTGAGGACTGAGGGAGCCCCTGACTCCAGAACTGGGGCAGGGGGTGGGGGTTGAGAGTGCTGCCATGGTGGTTAGCAGCATAGCCCCAAATCATTTTTGGTGGAATGTGTCTCACTCTGTCAGCTTGGGTCCGGGAAAGGTGAAGACTTTTCACAGGGTCTTGGGCTCAGGTCTGCAGAAGGCAGAGTCCCAGGAAGGATGTGGTGTCGAGGGGAAGATCCATACACGGTAGAGAGAGCCACATCTGATGCCCCCTCAGGTGTCAGCCCTGGGGGTCCCAGGGAAGAGCTGGCCAGTTCTGGTGCCCCTGAGTTCTGCCTGTGGGGTCTGAGGGAGATGAGGGCCTTGGTTTCAGGTCTGCCTGCCCAGGTTAGGAGAAAACGAGGAGTCCTAGGCCGTGAGAGATGTTGAAGCACCAATTCTATGTGAGGAAGGAGACAACTGACTCCCCCAGCACAGAGGAGCCCACACAGAGTGCCAGCTCTGCCGTCGCCCTGGGAAGCTGGGTTAGAGCTCTCAGGCGGAGACGCCCTCTCATTTTCTCCAAGGATGGTTTCAGGGATATTCAGGTTTGACTTTGATGGGTGAGGCCTCATTCAACATAGGGTGGAAGCCCGGTTCCTAAAAGGAGTCACAGTGGTAACACTGAATGAACATGCGAGAACCCCACCCAGAAGGAAGTGAACCACATAGTCACATCACTCCTCTCAGACCTGGGAGACCCAGGCATGGGGATCAGATGACCCCCACTTGCTTCTGCACAAAGCCTCGCAGGGAGATGAGGAACCTCGTTGATGGGGGTATGGGTTCAGGTCTGCCACGGGAGCATTTGCAGCTATTACCAGGAGCCCAGAAGAGGACCTAAGAATTGAGGGACCATCCAGCTACCCCGCGACAACAGAGGGCAGTGCAGAATCTCTTCCTGATGGTATGCATGAGGAGTCCACACACAGCTGTAGCTAGAGATCGGGAAAATGTCGCTGCTTTCTAGTGGGTCTCAGGGAGATGGGGGACTTAGTAGGAGGGGAGAGATCTCAAGAAGAGACAGAGATTTCCTGGTCTTGCCAGGAGTCACAGAGTCATGATAAGGACCCAGAGAGATGACTTAGTTGAGCACCTACCCAAAGCAGTGGGGGCCTGCAAAGTCCCAGTCCCTGTCTGCCCTGGGGCACCTCAGGCAGAGATTGCCAGATGTCACCCCTCACTTTCAGCCCCAGGAACTCAGGGAGATGTGGGCCTTGATCTGAGGCCAGAAAACTCAGTGTGGACTAAGGGAGGAACATAAATCACATCCAAGTGAGGACGAAAGGGGCCAGTGATGACAGAACAGTGAAGTCCCACAGAGTCCAGCCCCTGCTGCCATCCCAGGGAGGTCAGGGACAGGGGTGACTAGAGGTGGCTCACACTTTATTTCACCTTGGGAACCTCAGCGTGCTCAGGTCAGCAGAGGGAGAATTTCTAACATTTTCCAGGACTCACAGAGAAGATGCTGAGGACTGTGGGAAACTCCCAGAATTCCTCGCACTGTCACTCCTTGGTGCCCCCAGGCATACATGGCGGGCAGAAGTGTGCCTCACTCACAGCTAACAGGGAAGTGAGCGTCTTAGTCTAATGAGTCAGCAGAGGAAGGAATCTTAGACTCTCCCCTGAGTAAAATCTGGGGACCTTGCATGAATAGCACCCATTACAGGGCCTCAACCTCCTGCTGCAGTTCTTCAGGCCCCAGAGACCGTGGGCGGTAGGGCCAGGTAAGGCCACCCTGGCTTTCCCCATTCGATCTTAGGGAGCCGTTGGCCTTGCTGTGAAGAGAGGTCCTCAAGCCAGGAGAGAAAGGAGCCCCCAGATCCTCCCAGGAGTCAAAGTGGGGACTGCGAATGAGGACTGAAGGTAGCACGCTCCCCCTTGCAGCTAATCAAACGAACACTAGAGTCTTGCCTGATCCTCCGCTGAGGCCCCTCATTTCTTTGTGTCATTTCTAAGGGAGATGAGGTTCTTCACCTGAAGGGGCAGCACCAGAGGCAGGAGGGAGGGGCCCACACCCTTGGTGTTGACAAGATGAGGACCCTGAATGGTGGAGAACTGAGTTCAGGACAGAGCAGGCCCCCAGAACTGCCAGTGCCATCCACCCCTACAGTGTCCATGACTTGGCTCCTTCTCATGGGTCCCAGGGAGCTTTGAGGTGTCGCCTTTCAAGCAGCACATGGCAGGGGTCCCGGCCCCACTAAGAGCTGATGTGACAGTTGTGTGTGTGAATGAAGGGACCCAGAAAGGGCCCCACTCCCAGGATCTTCTGTCATTGGAGGCAGCCACAGGCAGGCTGTGGCCTGAGGCTGGCACGCTCTCACTTCTACACAGGGTTCTCAGGGGATAGGCTGACCAAGAACAAGAGGCCAGCGGTTCCTAGAGTAGGGCTCTCAAGGAAACGGGCAGAGCAGCCTTATTCCCTCCATGCTGAAGGAGCTCATCCACTCATCTTCCCTTCTCCAGGTTCCAGCATCACCTACTTGCCTGCCTGCTTCCCTGCCAGCTGTGCCTGCTGATAGTCATGCCTCGGGGGCAGAAGAGCAAGCGCCGTGGGCGTGAGAAACGCCGCCAGGCACGCATGGAGACCAAGGATCTCGGGAATGCTCAGGCTGCTGCCACCCCCACCCCTACTTCTGGGAGTACGCCCCCAGGCTCCCCACCTGCCGGTGCGGGCCAGAAGCCTCAGGGAGCTGCAGCCACTAGCTCTCCTGTTGCAGGGGCTTCACGCCCAAGATCTAAAGCACGTGGCAGGGGCCAAGTTGAGGAACGTGAAAATTCTTCCCGGGCCTCAACCTCTGTTAAGACCGCTCCTCTAGATCCTCTGACGGAGAAGGCAGGAGTGTTGGTCAATTTCCTGCTTGATCAGTTTAAGATGAAAGAGCCCATTAGGAAGATAGATATGCTGAAGCTTTTTCACAAAAGGTACAAGACACGCTTCCCCGAGATCCTCAGGAGAGCAGCTAAATGCATGGAGCTATCATTCGGTCTTGAATTGAAGGAAGTCAAGCCAAATGGTTACTCCTACACCCTGGTCAGCAAGATCGGCCTCATCAGTGATGAGGTGCTGAGCAGCAGCTGTGAGGTGCCGAAGAATGGGCTTCTGATGCCTCTGCTGAATGTGATCTACGTGAATGGCAACCGCGCCTCTGAGGCTGATGTCTGGGAGTTCCTGAATGTTCTGGGCATCTATGATGGAAAGCAGCATGTAATCTTTGGGGATCCCAGGAAGCTCATCACGGAAGAGTGGGTGCAGCAGAATTACCTGGTGTATCGTCAGATTCCCGACAGCGATCCCCTGAGCTATGAGTTCCTATGGGGCTCAAGAGCCTACGCTGAAACCAGCAAGATGAAGGTGCTGGAGTTTTTGGCCAAGATCAGTAGTACCATCCCCAGTGCTTTCCCGTTCCATTATGCTGAAGCTTTGGGAGAAGAGAAGAGATCCAGAGGCAGATCTCTAGTTAGGTCTCGTGGTGCTGCCAGGGCCACTGCCCGCTCCAGGGTCCCACCCAGAGATCCGTCCAGTGCCCAGTGAGTTCTCAGGCGGCAGCTTCTTTGTTTGACCAATACTGCCAACCTTTCAAGAAGTGAGAGGCTAAAGTAGGGCTGGAAATGTCAATACGTATCTTCTTTGTGTTCCTGTTTTACACTATTACCTTTCAAACGTTGTTTCATTTCCTAGCATGTTTGTTTAGATTCAGAATCCAAATTTACGAATGACATGGATCACAGATTTGTTGTTGTCTGTCAGATCTAAGAGTAAGAGTTTTGGTACTGTGTAGTGTAATTCAGAAAATCCTTCATCTTTTGGGGATCCAGAACAAGATAACATAGCTTTGGAATAGTAATTTTCTTGGAAATGTGAAAGAACGTTGTAGTTTTAAAACAGATGAAAACGAAGTAAGCTGTAGTCAAGTTTTGATTTATGTTATTCACCTTTATCTCTCTATAACATTCAGTAGTACCCTTAGCGATATATTTAGATGTTGTTAGCTTATTCAAGAATGCCAATAAAAACAATAAGAAACTACATTCCTTGCTTGGTGGCTCCTTTATTCCCATCTTTACTTGAGCATCTGCTCTTCAGAAGGTTCTGTGCTGGTGGGGGTGATGCAAAGATAAAGGAGACCCTGTACCTGCCTGTAGATGTCTTGTGTATATGAGCAGTGATTCCATAAGGAAGGTGGTGTGATGATCTAAGACAAGTGACAAAAATCAGGGAGGATGCTGGGGAGGGAGTTGGGATGAGAGCAGTGAGGTATAAATTCTCTCAGCCTTTATTCTC
>NW_011494462.1:13984-18147 GCF_000754665.1 Bison bison bison
AGATGAAAACGAAGTAAGCTGTAGTCAAGTTTTGATTTATGTTATTCACCTTTATCTCTCTATAACATTCAGTAGTACCCTTAGCAATATATTTAGATGTTGTTAGCTTATTCAAGAATGCTGATAAAAACAATAAGAAACTACATTCCTTGCTTGGTGGCTCCTTTATTCCCATCTTTACTTGAGCATCTGCTCTTCAGAAGGTTCTGTGCTGGTGGGGGTGATGCAAAGATAAAGGAGACCCTGTACCTGCCTGTAGATGTCTTGTGTATATGAGCAGTGATTCCATAAGGAAGGTGGTGTGATGATATAAGACAAGTGACAAAAGCAGGGAGGATGCTGGGGAGGGAGTTGGGATGAGAGCAGTGAGGTATAAATTCTCTCAGCCTTTATTCTCTTAAACCAAAACTTTGAGGTTTGGTATTTTGGCCAAGGTCAATGGTAACATCCCCAGTGCCTTCCCACCCAATTATGAAAAGGCTCTGAGAGAGGATGACGAGAGAGCCCGAGCTGCAGTCAGGGTTTATAGTCCTGCCAAGGCCAGTGTGTGCTCCAAAGTCACGTCTAGCAGTCCCTCCAGCCCCTAGTCAGGTCTGAGGCAACTATTTCACTGCGTTTGACCAACACTCCCAACCTTTTAAGTTGTGAGAGGCTAAGGTGGGGCTGGAAAGCTAATCATAATATACATCTTCTTTGTCTTCCTGTTCCTTCCTGGGAGGTCATTTTAAGTTGGCTGCGTGGTGGGCTGGATGAACCTGTGATAATGGTGAGCCGGGCCCAGATCCCCAGATGGTGGGCCTCAGATTTGGGAGGCTGAGACTGAAATGAGAAGCTTCCCTGAACAGTTACTCTGAGATTGTGAGTCAGCCAGAGGGAATCTCCACCTGGGGGAAAGAACAGAAGGTGTCCAGTGCTCCTGCCCCAGTGCAGGTGAACACAGTCCACAAACCAGATGTTTGATGCATATTACTGTCTCCTTTGTGATTGGATGTTGAGATGTCACTGTGCTGGCACTCTGGGCCCTGAAGGGAAGAAGCCCCAGCACACTCCAAACATGAGGGTATCTCGAGTGTAATCTAGTAGACCTCCTGAGCGGGGCTAGATTTTAGTGGTGGTGAAATACATGAAAATCGGGGTGTTTTGTCGGGAGGGCTTTGGGAGGCAGGGGAATTACTGGTCCTTGACACAAATTCTATAGGATTTTGCATTGCAACCTGGTAAAACACTTGCCTCTAAATTCAATAACATATTCTCTGATAGAGAAAATTCACTTAGGATTACTTGTTTAGTTGCTAAGTCGTGTCTGACTCATTGTGGGCCCCTGGACAGTAGCCTGGCAGGCTCCTCTGTCCATGGAACTTTCCAGGCAAGAATACTGGAGTGGATTGCCAATTCCTTCTCCAGGGGATCTTCACAACCCAGGGATTGAACTGACATCTGGTTGTCAGGTAGATTCTTTACCACTGAGTCACCAGGGAAGCCCTACCTACAGCAGTTTGATTGACTTAGCTTTCTTTGTTTAGAAGACCACATAGTCTCTAGTTTCTCCTGGGTAAAGAAAAATTCCCATAGATGAAGGTAGAAATTCCCATAGATTTTCTTCTGGTATGAAAATAAGCATCATAAGACCTAAACATTGCCAGCTGCAGTGCCAGGTGCTTTGCACAAGCTACATATGTTCTGATACTTCTGTAAGACAAGGCTTATCAAATTCACTTAGCAGACAAAGAACTTCTATTCTCCAGGCTGATAAAGTGACAGAACTGAGTGTAGAGCCTGGTCTGAATTGCTCTAGAGTCCATAATGTTTCACTCCTCCCAGTCTGAGGCTGACATATTGTCAATTCATTTCTCTTCACACTGCCTTGTCACAATCCCCCTGCCTGGCCGCGATCCCCCTCGCTATGGGGGGATACGAGAGCACTCCTGTGGGGTCTGAGAGCCGCTATGGAAACCAGCAAGGTAGAAGCCCTGGAGTTTTTGGCCAAGGTCAAATATACTGTCCCCACTGCATTCCTGCCCCCATTATGAGGCGACTTGGAGAGAGGACGTAGAGAGCACTGGAGCCAGAGCTGCAGCCAGGGCTGGCACTTCTACCTCGGGCAGTGATGGCCCTTCTGTGGCCAGTGCCCAATCCATGGCCGCATCCAGCCACGTGTCTCACCTCCAGTGTGGTCTGAAACTGTTCTTCACTTTGTGATCAGAAAAGCCTGTCAACCTGTGTTCCTGATATGCGTCAATAACTTTTTGACTTATCCTTTTCTTGCGGGGGGTGAGGCGGTAATTTTCAAGTGATTTTCTTTTCAGTACTAAGTTTATTTAGATTCAGATCATAAGCTTATGAATGACATGGGGTCACACACTTATTGCTGTTTACCAGATATAGAAATAAGAATTTTGCTTTCTGAAATACAAACTGAAAAATTTTAAATCATCTGTGTGATCCAGAGCAAGATTACATGGCATTGGAATAGGGGTATCCTTGGTAATGTGAAAAACCCCACACTAAGATAGGATAAGAAGAGAAAAAAAATTTAAAGTGGTTCAGTTATGGGTCTAGCTTACTGTATTCAGTCTCTCATTCCTAAATTTCAAAGATACATACCTTTTAAATTTAGAAGCATATATAACTTTTGCATTTAGGATATACTTAAATTATTAAAGAAAATGTGGGTTTATGAAAATGTAAATTGATGCAGCCACTATGGAAAATAGTATAGATGCTCATAAAAAAATTGAAAATAGAACTACCATGTGATCTGGCAAGTCTACTCCTGGAAATTTAGCTGAAAGAAATGAAGCCAACACCTGGAAAAGATATCTGCACCCCCCATGTTCATTGAAACATTATTTACCATAACCAAGTTATGAAAACAACATAACTGTCCATTAATGGATGAATGGATAAAGATAATGTCACATAGACACACACACACACACACACACACTCTCATCATCACTCAGATATTATTTAGCCAATAAAAGAAAAAAAGGAAATCTGGCCATTTGCAGTAACACAGTTGCACCTTGAGGGCATTATGCTAAGTGAAATAAGTCAGACAAAGACAAATACTGTATAATCTCACTTATATGTGAAGATTTTTGAAAAATGAACTCACAGAGAATAGATTAGTGGTTGCCGCAAGTGGGGGTTGGAGGATGGATGAAATGGGTGTACGTGGCCAAACGGCATAAACGTTCACAACTTTCATGTACAAAATAAAGAAGTCCTGGAGATATAATGTACAGCATGGTGACTAGTTAATCATTGTTGTTGTTAAGTCGCCAAGTGGTTTCCTACTCTCTGCAACCCCATGGATTGTAGCTTGCCAGCCTCCTCTGTCTAGGGAATTTTCCATGCAAGGATACTGGATTCAGTTGCCATGTCCTTCTCCAGGGGATCCTCCCGACCCAGGAATCAAACCCTCATCTCCTGCATCAACAGGAAGATTCTTTACTGCTGAGCCACCAGAGAACCCCATAGTTAATAATACTGTATTGTATATGTGAAAGTTCCTGGGAGAGTAGATTTTTTAAAAGTGAGATATAGTTGATGTGGGCTTCCCTGGTGGCTCAGATGGCAAAGAATATGCATGAAAGGCAGGAGACCTGGGTTCAATCCCTGGGTCAGGAACATCCCCTGAAGAAGGAAATGGTTACCCACTCCAGTATTCTTGCCTGGAGAATTCCATGGACAAAGGGGCCTGGTATGCTACAGTCTATGTGGTCAAAAAGAGTAGGACAAGACTGAGCAACTAATACTTTCACTTCATTTTCATAGTTGATGTACAATATTTTATAAATTACAGATGATTAACAAAATGCTTCACAGTCTTTAAAGGTTATGTTCCATTTACAGTTATTATAAATATTGGCTATATCCCCTTTGTTGTACAATATATCCTTGTTGCTTATTGTATACATATTAATTTGCACCTCTTAGTCTTCTGTCCCTGCCCTTCACCTCCTGCTTGCCACTCCCCACTGGTAACCACTAGCTTGTTCTCTATATCTGTGAGTCTGCTTCATTCCCCTAGTCTTTTATTTTTTAAATTCTCTGTGTCAGTAGTATCATACAGCATTTGTCTTCCTCTATCTCACTTATTTCATTAATACCATCCAACTATTTACTAATTAATAGCATAATACCCTCCAACTCCATAC
>NW_011494463.1:0-2511 GCF_000754665.1 Bison bison bison
ACAGGGAGGCCTGGCGTGCTGCGATTCATGGGGTCGCAAAGAGTTGGACATGACTGAGCGACTGAATTGAACCGAATTGAACTGATGTCCTTTTCAGGTAGAAGCCCGCAGTCAACTTCTTTGAGAGTGTAAGAATCTTTCTAGAGAGAGTAACTTTGTCTGAGGTTGTAGAGAGTAGAGCACACTCTGAACCAAGAAATTTGCCAGCCATATCAGTAAACAAATAATGCTGCAGGCATCAAGTCATAAGCCCTTGAATCGATCCATAAACATGAAACCTGTGGGAACTCTTGATGTAACCAGGTTGCCCACTATCAAGTCCTTAGTTACTGCACTTGCAGCTAGTGTGGCCTGAAGAACTGACTAGAGACAGAAAGAATAGATAGTAGCCCTAGTTAAGGTGATTATCAAAGGAATTATTGCAAGGAGCCCAGATTCTTGCATCTACCATAGGTAGAAAATATCTGAATCCATTCACTTGAGGTGTCCAGTTTTTCTTTCGTTAACCATAATATTCAGACATTCTCCATACCTGATCATTGTACCAAAGCTTCTGTAAAACTTGGATCCTCCTATCCTTCGTCAGAGCAGTCTTTTTGCAATACTTGAGAAGTCTCTCCTCATGATTAAATACATCTTAGAATGAAAGGCTTGATGAAGAAAACATAATTCTCCACTATTGAATTATGCATTTTTCCCAGTCAGTAGCACACATTCTAGAATTGCAATATAAGGGATTCTTGTGCAGCACCTCACTGTTAACCTATGTTTACTAATTCCTACTTCTCATAGTTTTGAAAGTCAAAGGTCAGCTATTATTGGGGCTGGTGCACTGGGATGACCCAGAGGGATGGTATGGGGAGGGAGGTGGGAGGAGGGTTCAGGATGGGGAATACATGTATACCTGTGGCAGATTCATTTTGATATATGGCAAAACCAATACAACATTGTAATGTTAAAAAATAAAATTAAATTTAAAAAATAAAATTAAGCTTTAGGGGATTCATGGTTTCATAAACCGGTGACATCAGTTTATGAAAATATATAACCATATATGTTTACTTTACTTTTAGAAAGCCGTTCTTTTAGAAACAATGGAAAATTAGTGAAGTGAAGGGACACAAGTACAGAGTTTGTATTTCATCTGGCTACAGCTCCACCATCTTGTTCTCTCATCTCACGATAGTTTTAGAGTACAGAATCCACAGTGGCAGTAGGTGTGCTATAAAATGTGAGTTCAGACATACACCTGAGGGCAAGCTCAGTGATTTTAGCACAGCTGATCTAAAGCATGGATTTAGTATTGGCCAGATACATGGTTCAAATATTAAGAAAATTATTTACGGTGTGCCAATTCTAGAGAACAAGATCTGTGGTTGTGTAACATTTGCTGTAGAATGCAAGTTCAGTTGTGGAAAGAGGTATGCTCCACAATGCAACTGAGCAGTTTTAGTCATCTTGTGGTAGAGTACATGCTCAATAGTGGCAGGAACTGTGCTCTAGTGTTCACTCTGTAGTACTTGGAAGCATGTTGTTATTGCCAATGTGATAGCTTCACAGCCTGTTCTAAAGTGCAAGCACACTGGTGGCAGAATGTACGCTCCAGATTGCAAGCTAAGTAGTTTCAGTACTTCTATGCTAGAACTCAGACACACTAGTGATGTATGCAGGCTGCAAAGTGCCATCCTACTATTTGTGTCATGTCTGCTCTAGAGCACAGTCTTAGTAGTGGTG
This sequence comes from Bison bison bison, assembly GCF_000754665.1. Lineage (NCBI taxonomy): Eukaryota > Metazoa > Chordata > Mammalia > Artiodactyla > Bovidae > Bison > Bison bison. The sequence goes on from NW_011494463.1 coordinate 1,735, forward strand.
GGGAGAATTCTCAAAAGTACAATCTCAGAAGACGAAGAACGAGTCCTCTAAAGCAAAGATTCAGTATTCAAACCGTGCCTGCTCTAGACCATGGGTCTGTATTACCAGGGGTATGTCTAAAGTGTGTTTCAATGTTGAGATGCATGCTGAAAAGCTAAGTTCAGCAGATGAAGCATGCCTGCATTACATGTGCTTCAGAGTGTTGTCTCAGGAGTTGCAGTACACTTGCTTAGGACTGCAGACTCAATAATTGAGGGACATGTTCTCTTGAACGCTGGGTTTTTATTTTTGAATGCATATCCAGAGATCAAACAGAGAAAATGTGATACACCTGCTCTGCCACACAAGCTCAGTAGGGGGAAGACAATTCCTCAACAGTGCAAGCACAAGGGTTGTGGCATATGTGTGTTGTGATGCATGATCAATTGAGGCAGGAAATATGAAGTATACACCAGGTCTGTAGTTGTGACAGATCATCCATAGATGTACACAACTCACAACTTACTCAGTCTAGAGTGCTGGATGACTAGCAGCATAATGGCTGGTATGAAATGCCACTGGCGTAATTGTTGCACACACCTTTTAGAGCAATACCTCAAGGAAGTGACTTTAATGCTTCAGAATTCAAAGTCACTAGTGGTCACAGAGTTGATCTAGAATGGTGGTTCACTCGTGGGTAGGATATGTGTTTTACAATGCAGCCTCCATTTTCCTGGAATAGGTCCTCCAGAGTGCAAATTCAGTAGTTGGGACACATGCTCTAGAGTACAGGAAGAA
>NW_011494463.1:4530-7591 GCF_000754665.1 Bison bison bison
TTCTATATGCTGGCAGAGGACACCAGAAAGGCCAATCAATTTGCTCATAATGAGGTAGGAGAAGAGATAAACAAGAAAAGAGAGACAAAGGATTTAGGGATAGAGACTGATTCTAGAACCAGACATGCAACAATGGACTGGTTCTGAATTGTAAACCTGCTTATTTAAATTAGATGCAGAGCACATCATGTGAAATGCCAGACTGGATGAAGCACAGTCTGGAATCAAAATTGCTGGGAGAAAAGAGCAATAACCTCAGATACACAGATGACAAAACCCATACAGCAGAAAGTGAAGAGGGACTAAAGAGCCTCTTGATGAAATGAGCTAAAAAGCTGGCTTAAAACTTGACATTCAAAAATGAAGATCATGGATTCTGGTCCCATGATTTCATGGCAAGTAGATGAGGAAACAATGGAAACGCTGAGAGACTTTATTTTCTTGGCTCCAAATCACTGTAGATGGTGGCTGAGCATAAAATTAAAAGATACTTGCTTCTTGGAAGAAAAACTATGATCAACCTAGACAGGATATTTAAAAACAGAGACATTGCTTTGCCAACAAACTTCTTTGTAGTCCAAGCTATAATTATTCCAGTAGTCATGCATGGATGTGAGAGTTGGACTATACAGAAAGCTGAGCCCTGAAAAATTGATGCTTTTGAAGTGTGGTGTTGGAGAAGACTCTTGAGAGTTCCTTGGACAGCAAGGGAATAAAATTAGTCAGTAAGAAATTCATTCCTGAATATTTATTGGAAGGACTGATGTTAAAGCTGAAGCTACAATACTTTGGCCACCTGATGCAAAGAACTGACTCTTGTAAATGACCCCAGTGCTGGGAAAGATTGAAGGCAGAAGGAGAACAAGATGACAGAGGATGAGATTGAGTCAATCACAGACTGAATGGAGATGAGTTTGAGCAAGCTATGGAAGTTGGTGATGGACAGAGGAGCCTGGTGTGCCACAGTTCTTGGGGTTACAAATAGTTTGACACGACTGAGCAACTGAACTGAACTTGTGTTGGGGATAGACAGTCAATTCCTAGGCAGATTGATAAGAAGTCTGTCCTCCCCAAAGAGGAGAAAAGTGTCTGGATTCTTGAGGAGGAGATAGGGTTCTGGAATTCTCAAGGAGGAGACAAGGGCAAACATGTTTGCTTGCTTGCTTGTTTGTTTTTCTCTATATTCCTTAGTCTTAGTCATATAAAATGTTGTGGTTTTTTTTTTCCCCTTTACCCGTGGAATTGATGATTACATAGCAAACAACTCAGTTTAAACTCTGTAATTGGGATTATACAGCAACAATGTATCATGCTTGAGGACAGTTTCTCCTCCCTGAAAACCTTCTGATGAATCCTAATACTTTAGAAGCTATATAATGGGAGTGGGTCTGGTAGGATCTTTCTATTGTTAAATTCTAATCCTGTTATCCTAAAACATAAATTGTGGGGGTAGGTCTGGTAAAATTTTCACAAACTTGAGACATTCTTTTGATTTATTATAATCACTAAATTAAAATGTATGTAACTCCCTTGCTCATACTAGTAAGGGTGGTATTCTCCAGCCCTCTTCTAATGTCCATGTCAGAAGATTTCTCTGTTCCTTTTCTTACTTTAATAAAACTCTGCTATGCAAGAGCTCTTGAGTGATCAAGCCTGGTCCTTGGTCCTGAAGTTAAATCTTCTTCTTCATAGATCTTGAATCGGGCACTATCCATCTTAAGCTAGTAGAGAAGGAGAAGTTTCCATACCACAGGAAACCTTCTCAGAGGCTGACTCAGTGGCCCACTTTGGAATCTCAGAGGGTGGTATAACCACCTCTCCCCCCGCCAAAACAAAAATCATCTCAGCATTCAAGCCAAAAAGGCAATTATTAGTGGAGAATTGCCCCCAAAGTCTTGTGTCCACCCACAATGAGTGGGGGCTATGTAAAGAGGCACGCTCTGCATCTTCAGTCTTTAGAATAAAGATGAGGTTTGAATGCTCTGAGGACATGCTAAGAGAATTAATGTGATGTAGCAGGCTGAAACACATCATGCCAGATAGAAAAAAATATAAAAAGAAAAGGAATATTCCCATGAGAAGGCTTGAAGACCGAACTGCGACCCGTGACCTGCTTAAAGAACAGACTGTGCCTTAGTATTTACAGAAGGAGAGCAAGCTAGCTTCCATTATGGTCCTCCCAGGAGGCAAAGATTCAGAATGTTGACAACCAGAGGCAGGCCCAGGAGACTGCATCTCCTGCCAAGGTGTGAGCAGACTCTATCCATGAGCAGGCTCTAACCATGGCTTCCAGGGATCTGGGACAGTTTATAGGTGCCAAGAGTGTCATAACCTGAGAGCATCTCCTCAGAGGAGATGCACAGCTCACGATGCATGGACTGTATCCTTGTGGAGTATCTGAGAAACTGACCAGAATGAATCTGAGCAGTGCACAAAAAACATAGCCTACCAGAGATTATGACATCACATCTATCCTGAGAGCCTGAGTGGCTCTCTGGAACACTGTAATCTGGAACATCCTGGAACCTGAGCAGTTTGGACCAGGGAAGTGCATTAGACAAAAAGCCCACCTGGGACTATGCTTGGGTAGAACACCAGGCCACTTTGGCCTGGAGAGCAGGAGATGCATGGCTCAACTGGAACTGGGCAGTCATAGAACACCCAGAAATATGAGCAGCTTGGGCCTTGGAAGTGCAGGAGACAAAGAACCCACCTGAGACTGTGCCCCGACAGAGAACTGGGGAGTCTGGACTGCTCTGGCCTGGAAAAAGCAAGAGATACATGGCTCAACTGAGACTGGGCCTTCAAGAACACCCGGGAATCTGAGCAGCTTGGACCTGGGAATTGCAGGAGACACATGGCCAACCTGGGACTTCACGCCTAGCACAGGACAGACCCTAGGTAGCTTGGGCCTGGGAAGTGCATGAGATACATGGCCCTCCTGTGACTGTGCCCTCACAGGGCACCCAGGAGCTTGAGCAGTTGGACCTGAGAAGGGCACATCACCTTTGACTTTGGCAGACCCTCTGCTGTCCATTTACTACAAGGGCTCCCCATAAAT
>NW_011494463.1:8992-11777 GCF_000754665.1 Bison bison bison
AAAGTAATGTCTTTGCTTTTTATATGCTGCCTAGGTGGGTCATAACTTTCCTTCCAAGGAGTAAGCATTTTTGAATTTCATGGCTTTGATCACAATCTGCAGTGATTCTGGAGCCCTTCAAAGGAAAGTCAAACACTGATTGCCCATCTATTTGCCATAAAGTGATGGGATCAGATGTCATGATCTTAGTTTTCAGAATGCTGAGCTTTAAGCCAACATTTCACTCTCCTCTTTGGATTTCATTAAGTGGCCCTTTAGTTTTTCCCTTTCTGCCATAAGGATGGTGTCATCTGCATATCTGAGGTTATTTCTCCTGGAAAACTTGATTCCAGCTTGTGCTTTATGCAGCACAGTGTTTCTCATGAGGTACTCTGCATAGAAGTTAAATAAGCAGAGTGACAATATACAGCCTTGACATACTCCTTTTCCTATGTGGAAACAGTCATTTCATGTCCTGTTCAAACTGCTCATTCTGGCCTGCATAGAGGCTTCTTAAGAGGCAGGTCAGCTGCTCTGGTATTCCCATCTATTTCAGAATTTTCCAACGTTTATTATAATCCACACAGTCAAAGTTTTTGAAATAATCAATAAGGCAGAAGTAGATCCTTTTCTGGAACCCCCTTGCTTTATTGATGATCCAGCGGATGCTGGCCATTTAATCTCTGCTTCCTCTGACTTTTAATAAACCAGCTTGAACATTTGGAAGTTTATGGTTCATGTATTGCTGAAGCATGGCTAGAAAATTTTTAGCATTACTTTACTAGCATGTGAGATGAGTGCAATTGTGCGGTAGTTTGAGCATTCTTTGGCATTGCCTTTCTTTGGGATTGGAATGAAAAATGGCCTTTTCCAGTCCCAAGCCACTGCTGAGTTTTTCAAATTTGCTGACATATCGAGTGCAGCACTTCTATAGCATAATCTTTTAGGATTTGAAATAGCTCAACTGCAATTATATCACTTCCACTAACTTTGTTCATAGTGATGCTTCTGAAGGCCCACTTGACTTCACATTCCAAGATGTCTGGATCTAGGTGAATGATCACATCATCATGATTATTTGGGTTGTGAAGATCTTTTATGTACAGTTCTTCTGTGTATTTTTGCCACCTCTTCTTAATATCTTCTGCTGCTATTAGGTCCATACTATTTCTATCCTTATTATGCCTATCTTTGCATGAAATATTCCTTTGGTATCTCATGTTTTCTTGAAGTGATCTCTAGTCTTTCCCATTCTATTGCTTTCCTCTATTTCTTTGCACTGATCACTAAGGAAGGCTTTCTTATCTCTCCTTGCTATTCTTTGAAACTCTGTATTCAAACGGGTATATCTTTCCTTCTCTCCTTTGCCTTTCACTTCTCTTCATTTCACAGCTATTTGTAAGGCTTCCTCAGGCACACATTTTGCCTTTTTGCATTCCTTTTTCTTGGGGATGGTCTTGATCCCTGTCACCTGTACAATGTCATGGACCACCATCCATAGTTCATAAGGCACTCTCTCAGATCTAGTCCTTTAAATTTATTTCTCACTTCCACTGTATACTCACAAAGGATTTGATATAGGTCATGCCTGAATGGTCTAATGGCTTTCCCTAATTTCTTAAATTTAAGTCTGAATTTGGCTATAAGGATTTCCTGATCTGAGCTACAGTCAGCTCCTGGTCTTGTTTTATGCTCTTTAGGAGGAGTAAGCATCTTTTAATTTCATGGCTGTAGTCACTATCTGCAGTGATTTTGTAGCCCTCCAAAATAAAGTCTGTCACTATTTCCACTGTTTTCGCATTTATTTGCCATGAAGTAATGGGACAGGATGCCATGATTTCAGTAAATATCCAAATTCCTCCTTTTTTAGTATGTTTAGTAACAATGGCATCTTATTCATTCTCATTTCAGTAAATAAATCTACTCTTTTCGATGTTTAGTTTACCTAATATTATTTTTACTATTTTTGTTTCATGTTCAATTTTCTGTATTCGTTTTATTTTTATATTAACTTCAGATCAGATCATATCAGTCACTCAGTCATGTCTGACTCTTTGTGACCCCGTGAATCCCAGCACGCCAGGCCTCCCTGTTCATCATCAACTCCTGGAGTTCACTCAGACTTATGTCCATCGAGTCAGTGATGCCATCCAGCCATCTCATCCTCTCTCGTCCACTTCTCTTGCCCTCAATCCCTCCCAGCATCAGAGTCTTTTTCAATGAGTCAACTCTTCATATGACGTGGCCAAAGAACAGGAGTTTCAGCTTTAGCATAATTCCTTCCAAAGAAATTCCAGGGCTGATCTTCTTCAGAATGGACTGGTTGGATCTGATTGCAGTCCAAGGGACTCTCAAGAGTCTTCTCCAATATCACAGTTCAAAAGCATTAATTGTTCAGCACTCAGCCTTCTTCACAGTTCAACTCTCACATTTGTACATGAACACAGGAAAAACCATAGGCTTGACTAGACAAAAATTTGTTGGCAAAGTAATGTTTCTGCTTTTCAATATGCTATCAAGGTTGGTCATAACTTTCCTTCTAAGGAATAAGCGTCTTTTAATTTCATGGCTGCAGTCGTCATCTGCAGTGATTTTGGAGCCCAGAAAAATAGTCTGACACTGTTTCCACTGTTTCTCCCTCTATTTCCCATGAAGTGATGGGACCAGATACCATGATCTTCATTTTCTGAATATTGAGCTTGAAGCCAACTTTTTTACTCTCCTCTTCACTTTCATCAAGAGGCCATGTAGTTCCTCTTCACTTTCTACCATAAGCGTGTTGTAATCTGCATATCTGAGGTTACTG
>NW_011494463.1:13499-14451 GCF_000754665.1 Bison bison bison
GATTATACAGTGGAAGTGAGAAATATATTTAAGGGACTAGATTTGATAAATAGAGTGTATGATGAACTATGGACAGATGTTCATAACATTGTATAGGAGACAGGGATCAAGACTATCCTCATGAAAAAGAAATGCAAAACAGCAAAATAGTTATCTGGGGAGGCCTTAAAAATAGCTGTGAAAAGAAGACAAGTGAAAAGGAAAGGAGAAAAAGAGTGATATAAGCTTCTAAATGCAGTGTTCCATAGATTAGCAAGGAGAGATAAGAAAGCCTTCCTCAGTGATCAATGCAAAGAAATAGAGGAAAGCAAAATATTGACAAAGACTAGAGATCCCCTCAAGAAAATTAGCAATATGGAGGCAACATTTCATGCAAAGGTGGGCTCGATAAAAGACAATAATTGTATGGACCTAAGAGATGCAGAAGATACTAAGAAGAGTTGGCAAGAATACAGAGTAGAATTGTTAAAAAAATATCTTCAAGACCTAGATATTCAGGATGGAGTGATCCCTCACCTAGAGCCAGACATCCTGGAATGTGAAGTCAAATGGGCCATAGAAAGAATCACTACAAACAATGCTAGTGGAGGTTATGAAATTTTCGTTGAGCGATTTAAAATCCTGAAAGATGATGCTGTGAAAGTGCTGCACTCAATATGCCAACAAATTGGAAAACAACAGTGGACATGGGACTGAAAAATGTCAGCTTTCATTCCAACCCCAAAGAAACACAGTGTCCAAGAATGCTCAAACTGCCACACAATTACACTCATCTCACATTCTAGTACAGTAATGCTCAAAGTTCTCCAAGCCAGGCTTCATCAATACATGAACCTTGAACTTCCAGATGTTCAAACTGGTTTTAGAAAAGGCAGAGGAACCAGAGATCCATATGCCAACAATCTTGGATCATTGAAAAACAAGAAGATTCCAGAAAAAAAAAAAAAAAAAA
>NW_011494463.1:14551-15294 GCF_000754665.1 Bison bison bison
AGTCTCAGTGAACTCCAGGAGTTGGTGTTGGACAGGGAGGCCTGGCGTGCTGTGATTCATGGGGTCGCAGAGTCAGACATGACTGAGTGACTGATATGTATATGTATATGTATATGTATATGTATATGTATATGTATATTAGAACCCTTTCAAGTGATATTTCATGTTAACTCACTACACTCCTGTCTGATACTCTGTATCACACAGACTCTCACCATCGTGTATTCTTAATCCATGGGATACTCAAGGTGAAAAAATAGGAATGAGTTGCCATCCTTAGTTCCAGCAGATCTTCCCAACTCAGATGGAACCTGAATGTCTTATGACCTCTATGTTAGAAGACAGGTTGCTTAGTACTAGGACTACCTGGGCAACCATTAGTTTATATATAGCTACACATATACATGCATATGTATGTGTCGATATTTAGGTATATAATTTTGTTGTCTACAGGTAGCAGTATATAGTTTGTTGGAGGTATATAACTGCAGGTATGTACTTTTTCAGAATCTGATGATTTGCTAAAAGTGCTTTCACTTACATTCATGTCAGAGAATTTTATAATTTCCCTTGTGACTTACCCTTTGAAATACTGGTTCTTTAGGAATATCTTGTATAATTTTCACACATTGACAAATTTGCAAACAAATATACCATTGTAAAATTTTAGCTTCAAATCTTGGTTTTCAGAGAACATACTTGGTATTATATAAAATACTAAGACTTGTTTTATGCCTTAATGT
>NW_011494463.1:15394-16625 GCF_000754665.1 Bison bison bison
AAAGAGATGGAAATACAAGACCACCTGACCTGCCTCTGGAGAAACCTATATGCAAGTCAGGAAGCAACAATTAGAACTGGACATGGAACAACAGACTGGTTCCAAATAGAATGGGGAGGACATCAAGGTTGTATATTGCCACATTGCTTATTTGACTTGAATGCAGAGTACATCATGAGAAACTCTGAGCTGGAAGAAGCAGAAGCTGGAGTCCAGATTGCCAGCAGAAATATCAATGATCTCAGATATTCAGATAACACCACACTTATGGCACAAAATGAAGAGGAACTGTAAAGCCTCTTGATGAAAGTGAAAGAGGAAAGTGAAAAACTGGGCTTAAAGCCCAACATCCTGCAACGAGGATCATAGCTTCTGGTCCCATCACATCATGAGAAATAGATGGGGAACAGTGGAAACAATGTCAGGCTTTATTTTGGGGGCTTCAAAATCACTGTAGATGGTGATTGTAGCCATGAAATTAAAAGATGTTTACTCCTTGGAGTGAAAGTTATGTCCAAATTAGGTCGTATTTTAAAAAGCAGAGACATTGCCAAAGAAAGTCCATCAAGTCAAGGCTATGGTTTTTCCAGTGGTGATGTATTGATGTGAGATTTGGACTGTGAAGAAAGCTGAGTGCCAAAAAAAATGATGCTTTTGAACTGTGGTGTTGGAGAAGACTCTTGAGAGTCCCTTGGACTGCAAGCAGATCCCACCAGTCCATCCTTAAGGAGATTAGTCTTGGGTGTTCTTTGGAGGAACTGATGCTAAAGCTGAAACTCCAGTACATTGGCCACCTCATGCAAAGAGTTGAGTCATAAAAATCTCTGATGATGGGAGGGATTTGGATCAGGAGGAGAAGGGAATGACAGAGGATGAGATGGCTGGATGGCATCATCATCTCGATGAACATATGTTTGCGTGAACTCCGGTAGTTGGTGATGGACAGGGAGGCCTGGCGTGGCGTGTTTCATGTGGCCACAAAGAGTTGGACATGGCTCTGCAACTGAAATGAAATGAGTAAGTGAACTGTTTTGTTGTTGTTGTTGAGCATGTCATTGGTATTATATGAAAAGAACAAGTGTAATACATTTATATATATGTATATGTATATGTATATGTATATGTATATGTATATGTATATGTATATGTATTCTGAGGGAGGTAAGCCCTGGGATTTCTTTGGAAGGAATGATGCTAAAGCTGAAACTCCAGTACTTTGGCCACCTCATGC
>NW_011494464.1:0-514 GCF_000754665.1 Bison bison bison
CTGAAATGGTTACTCACTGATTTTTCTATTGTCTGTGTCTCTCAGCTCTGTAACAACCTAGAGGGGAGGAATGGGGAAGGAGGAGGAGGGATAGTCAAGAGGGAGGGGACATAGGTATACCTGTGGCTGATTCATGATGATATTTGGCAGAAACCAACACAATGCTGTAAAGCAACTATCCTCCAATTAAAAATAAAACAAACAAACAAAAAAAACAAAAATATAAACCAAGAAAAAAAGTCTTTCTTTAATATTTTGCCCACTGTGTTTCTAGGATGCAGACTCTGCCTAGGGAAACACACACACACACACACACACACACACACACTCAACAAATACTTGTGGCCTGAGGGAACATTCCTTCACTCACACAGTTTGGGCTTCCCTGGTAGCTCAGCTGGTAAAGAATCCGCCTGCAATGCAGGAGACCCCAGTTCAATTCCCCGGTCAGGAAGATCCACTGGAGAAGGAAATGGAGACCCAATCCAGTATTCTTGCCTGGGAAATCCCATGG
>NW_011494464.1:843-2266 GCF_000754665.1 Bison bison bison
AGCACAGAGTTTTGTCTACTTAAATTCTGCTTGTTCTTTAAGAATCAGCTAGGACATTCCCCTTGGAAATTCTTTCTTTTTTTTTTTTGGTAGGAAGTTGTTCTCCTTCACCTCAGGGCTGTTTCAGAGGTTCTTCTCTGACTGATTACACAGTCTCCATGGTATGTTTTATTCTGTGTCATTAGGCTTTGTTTTAGGAATGAAAGTAACTAAAAATTATTTGAAGCTAAAAAACATGCTAAGAATTGTTTTGAAACTTTCATATATATATGTGTGTATATATATACATATGTATAAAATACTTGGACTACGTAAAAAGCCTTGTGGGCTAGACATTGTTAGATTCATTTTAATAGAAAAAGTTCCTAAGTTCACAGTTAGAATGCAGAACTTTCTCAAAACTGACTCCAAGTTTACTCTACTTACTGGTATGTCACAATGACTCTTTAATTCATTATAAGAATAAGAGAACATGACTCCCACTGAAGGATTGAAATTGCCTGTAGATGGCATACGTATTGTTTCCAGATGTGGAGTTGCAATGTATGCTTCAGTATTTGTAGTGGCTTTGTGATTGTTTTGAAGTTTCGTGGGGGCTTCCCAAGTGAAACTAGTGATAAAGAACCTGCCTGACAATGAGGGAAACACATGAGCAGTGGGTTCAATCCATAAACCACTCATGATACTCAAGGACATATTCTATTTGCTGTCTATAAGTAATCTTGGATCTTTCAAGTGGTATCATCGAAGGTTCCCACATAGCTGTCATTGGAAACAGTTTTCTTATGCCAGACTGGATGGAGCACTGGTTGGCAGTGGGGCATGACACATGAAATGTTAAATGCCAAATGTAATAGGTAGCCTTGAATGAGACTAACTTCCAGTGAGAGAGAACAGTTTCCACATAAAGGTCCTAGTAGAGAATTCTATCCTTAGCCCTCTGTCACTTTCTTTCTAGACCCTGAACTAAAACTATGAAGGAACACAACATCCTCATGCTTCCCTCTAGACGTTCAAAACTACCCTTGGTAGTATCTTATCCAGGCCTGCTTTCCTTGCAAATATCTCCAAGTCAAAATTACAAATACTGTTCTGACAAGTATTATTCAAAAAATCCATTTAAAAAAATCTGGAGCAATGTAGTAGAGCTGCAGTGCACAAATAGGAGGGTGTAAGGAATTCTCTCTTTTTAGTTCATTGGCTTATAACGATAGGGTCAGTGCCTCCACCTCAGTCCACTTACCACCACCCACCCCCACATTATCTACTCTTCTCTGACTTGCTAGGGAAGAACAATGGCAATAAGAACAACTTCAGATATTTTCCTGAAGACAGGGTCCTCTCTCTCACCTCTGTGTCAGGTTAGCAAATGCTGTTCTCTCAGGCTGGACCATCACTTTCCAGTTTGCCTGTCTAACTTCAA
>NW_011494464.1:3899-7567 GCF_000754665.1 Bison bison bison
CAGGCATCATGGCCAATGTCTCGTGCCCCAACCCAAAAGATGCCTAGCACTGTAGGGAGGGTGCAAAGAGACAGACCCAGGTCAGTCAGAGCCAGCATGGACAGGAAGAGGTACATTGGCTCATGGAGTGAGGGCTCTGTTTTAATGATAAGGATGATAGTGCAGTTGCCCAGGATGGAGACTATGTATATAAAGCACAGTGGGATGGAGATCCAGGTGTGCATGTGCTCCAGGCCAGGAATGCCACTCAGCAGGAAGGTGGAGGACATGCTGCTGCTGTTCTCCAGGGACCTCAATGGCATCGTGTGTGGAGGGAAGGGGAAAGTTGGGGTTCCTTCAAATTCCTGAAATGAATTGAGGAAAAGCTAGTGACTGCACCTAGAAAGATATTTTTTTTTTAAAGACAAAGGTTAGAATCAAATAGATTTAACTCCTCCAGAGGTTATTTCCTTCTGGTCCCTGGTTTCCTCTCAACGTTTTTTTTTTTAAAGAGAAAATCTTTTCTTTGAAATTTTTTTGCCTTGCTTCTTCAGGTTAAGAGTTGTGAAACATCATGACAGCACGTATAGTTCACTGTAGCAGATATCTGAGTTGGTTATACTTAATTTCATTTACCTCTTATGCGTAGGTATTTAAAGAAACACTTCCTCATATGCCTCTTTTCTGCTGGGGCTCTCACTAATGTTTCAACCTTTCTTCCAGCTTCTCTTCTTTGCCTTCTTAGTTCCTTTCCTATTGCATTATCTCTTTTTCTTCCTTCCTTCCCTTCCTTCCTCCTTCCTTCCTTTTCTTTTCCCTTCCTTCCCTCTTTTTTCCTTCCTTCTTTCTGTTTAATCTCCAGTTGTGTATAATTGGTAAACTTAAATACCTTCTCACTTTCTCCCTTGAACTTCCTACTTTGGAAGCTTAGCTTGATCCAGAAAACACATAAATGATACTCAGCTCACAGAACTCCAGAGAGAACTGGAGGGTATAGGAATGGCTGTCTGTAAAGTTACTCTTGGCTGCTGGGATAAGAAATCAAAGCTCTGATGCTCAAAATAGTCAGAAACTGCCATTCCTGATAAGTCTATGAATTCAACTACTGTGAACCTAGGTGGGAGGAGACCCTGATGCAGCATCAACCATGGCCATGACCCCAATCACAAGGCAGAGTCCAAGTGCATCCAGAGAACAAAAGGCAACAATGCTAGGGCTGATTCTGTTGATGAGAAGATGAAGACTTAGAAGAGGATAGTTACAGGGTGGAAACCATGTGTTAATTTTAGCTTCCTGACTTCCAGGGCATTGATCTTTCCACTACTAATCCCACTACAATGTGAACTCAAAATGGGTGAGGGTTTTGCTTTGTTGACTTCTGTCAAGACAGTGCTTAGAAGGTGCCTTAGGACACAGAAAGTGCCCAGCAATTTTTTTTTTTTTTACGAAAGAGTAAGAGTTCAATTTTATTTAGCTAGCTGTTACTAACTTCATGTGTGTTTTATCTCCTTAAAAAATCTGTGAATAAAGTTCTGTTAACAGTACCATGTTATGGGTGAAGAAACAGAGGCTTAGAAAAATTTTGCATTTCTATGATCAAACTCAAAGTAAAATGGCCAAAATGGGATTTGCATCAAGATCTAATTTTTCTCTAGATTTCAAGCTCTAAATGATGGCTACATACAACACTGTCAACTATCAGCAACTAGCATGAAATCAAGGCTTAATGGACCTTCAAAAAGAAGGTACTGACTCTTTAGTTGAATTAATAAACTTCCTGGAGAAATACACACAATTGTATACACAGACATTTTCTTTCTTGCTACAAATACCAGTGAAATGAACAGTAAGGGTCATGAACTCACTGTTCGCTTGAAGGTCAGGTTGACTCTCAGTGTTCCTCAGTTTCTTCTTTGGTCGTGATCAGTGCTCAGCACATTATTTATCAAAGAATTCAGAAGAGCTGCGGTAAACTTACACGTCAAGTAAGCTATGTGGTGACAGGCAAGTTACCTGGTGGTTAACAATGAAATTCATAAAAGCTAAGGCAGAAAATATTTTGACATGAAAATGAGGTAGGATGGTGAAGAAGAAAGAACACATATTTTGGACATCAGCTATATGCCAGCCACTGCACAAAGAACATGGCAAGTGAAATAGAATTTAGACCTTAGAAAAGCTTTGCAAGTTAATATTATTGCCTCACTTGGCAAAAAAGGCAAGAGAAGCTTAGAGAATTTGTAATGTGCCTCAAGTCTTACAGCCAATCAGCAGCAGAAATGGGATTCAAGCTTAAATCTCTGGAACTCCAAGGCACAGTCTGGAAATTCAGAAGTGTTTAGGTTAACAAATCCAGCCTGAGACAGCCTGAAATGGGTAGAGATTAAATGAAAAATGATAAAGAGAAGTATCAAAGGTCTGGGTGCCTACCTCCATTTAGTCAAGACGGACTCTTTGGAATCAATGCTTGTACTTCAGAATTTAAGGGAGCAGAGCAGAAAAGGAATCAGAAAGAGGATTTTTGAGGAAAAAAGGAAGTAGGGAACTTGAACATAAAAGAAAATTCAGAATAGTGAATCTAGGAGATCTCTGCTTGGAAAAGATTGGTTGAAGAGACTTCAATAAGATGACTATGCTAAGCTCTTCTTAGTTAAAGTATCTTTAGAGTATTCATCCTCAGGATTGCCGAGAATTTTATTCTTGACTGGACAAAAATCAGTTGTCCAGGGTAGAGATGGGTGGCAGATTTAACAGATGGCCTTTCTGCCCCAGTTGCTCTGCTTGGAGATCATTCCTAGAGGGACTTAAACAATTGCAGTGATCGCTTCTAATTCCATTAGTCATACACTGTGGTCATTCCAGGAAATGTCCTTTTGTACCACAGCCTAGCTTTTCTCCAGAGGATCACATTACTTCCTACCACTCTTTGCTTCTTGGAAATAATCTCTGACTCTTGTAACCTTGTGTTGAGGCTAAGAGGTAGATACGGAACCTATAGTAACTTAACTCATCTTATTCCTACACCTCAGTTTTGCCTACTTAACTGGCCTGTCTACCCAGATCTCAGCAATATTCCTACTGTTACCACATGTGACCCAACTCTCTGAGCAGGAAACTAAGGAACTAAGCAGATATGAGAGAGGTGTTGTAGGGCTAAACCCAGACCTGAGGTTGCCTACAAAGTCAGCAAGATCTGACGGCAGCAGTCACCTCCTTGGGCAGGCACCCTCGACAGCCTTTCCTGTCACTTGCAGCCCCTTCTCTCCTCTCTGTCTCCAAAGCTCAGGCTGAGACTTTGGGGGCCTCTTCTTGGTTCTAAAGTTCAGCACCGAACACCTGCTCATTATATTGACTCCTTACATACCAAGGCTGGATCCAGAAGTTCCAGGCCTTATAACATGTGCCCCTGGCACAAGGCTCTGGGGACATGGTGAAACTGGAGGGTGGATGTTTAACTCTCTGATTTTTATGAAACCACTTGGGGCTCCCATTGCAAAACTTTTAAGGATATTTAATCTATTTCCTGCTAGGATTGGCTCCCCAGCCCTCATTATCACATACCCTGGGGATAGAGAAAGAGAGGAGAGAGTGTCCCTGTGAGCTATCTAGATGGGAAGCCTAGAGGATATTATGCACTGCAACTAATTTTAAAGACCTGGTAAAAATTTTGAACAACCCTCACAATTTCA
>NW_011494464.1:8400-13014 GCF_000754665.1 Bison bison bison
CTGAGGTTATTGATATTTCCCCTGGCAATCTTTATTCCAGCTTGTGCTTCATCCAGCCCAGCATTTCTCATGATGTATTCTGCATACAAGTTAAATAAGAAAGGTGACAATATACAGCCTTGATGTACTCCTTTCCCTATTTGGAACCAGTCTGTTGTTCCATGTCCAGTTCTCTAACTGTTGCTACTTGACCTGCATACAGATTTCTCAAGAGGCAGGTAAGGTGGTCTGGTATTCCCATCGCTTGAAGAATTTTCCACAGTTTGTTGTGATCCATGTAATCAAAGGCTTTGGCATAGTCAACAAAGCAGAAGTAGATGGTTTTCTGGAACTCTCTTGCTTTTTCAATGACCCAACAAATGTTTGCAATTTGATCTCTGGTTCCTCTGCCTTTTCTAAAACCAGTTTCAACATCTGGAAGTTTATGGTTCACATACTGTTGAAGCCTGGCTTGGAGGATTTTGAGCATTACTTTGCTAGCATGTGAGAGGAGTGCAATTGTGCAGTAGTTTTAGTCATTCTTTGGCATTGCCTTTCTTTGAGATTGGAATGAAAACTGACCTTTTCCAGTCCTGTGGCCACTGCTGAGTTTTCCAAATTTTCTGGCATATTTAATGCAGCACTTTCACAGCATCATCTTTTAGGATTTGATATAGCTCAAATGGAATTACATCACCTCCACTAGCTTAGTTCACAGTTATGTTTCCTAAGGCCCACAGGATGTCTGGCTCTAGGTGAGTGTTCAAACCATCATGTTTATATGGGTCATGAAGATCTTTTTTGTATATGGGTGTGCATGTTGGTATATATAAAACCATATGTAAGATTAAATGGTTTTTTTCATTTATTCTATTTTTGGGTTAATTTTTATTAGAGTATAGTTGCTTTACAATGTGTTAGTTTCTGCTGTACAGCATAGTCAATCAGCCACACACACACACACACACACACACAGATACATACATATATATCCTACTATTTTTAAAATTTTGTTCCTATTTAAGTCACCACAGAGAATTGAGTAGAGTTCCCTGTGCTATACAGTAGTTTCTCACTAGTTATCTATTTCATACATTGCAGTATGTAGCTATCAATCCCAATTTCCCATTTCATCCCACCTTTTCTTTTCCCTCATTGGTATCCATGTTTGTTTTATATGTCTGTGTCTCTATTTCTTCTTTCCAAGTAAGTTCACCTGTATCACTTTTCTAGATTCCACATATAAGTGATAATATACAATATCTGTTTTTCTCTTTCTGACTTACTTTACTGTGTGTCAGTCTCTAGGTCATCCATGTCTATGAAATGACACTATTTCATTCCTTTTATTGTTCACTAATATTCCATTGTATATATGTATCACATCTTTTTATCTACTGTTGATGGACATTTAGGTTGCTTCCATGTGCTATTGTAAATAGTGCCACAATGAATATTTGGGTGCATATTTCTTTCAATTGAATGCTTTTCCTATCACCAAATGGGAAGAAAGAAGTCTGGGCAAGTTCTTGGAAATATTGAAATTGTGTTAATGCTCATTCTTGGGGTCCCGCGTAACCCCATATGCTCCTGACTCCTGTGCATGCTCAGGGACTCCATCTCCTCTTCCTGCCTCTGAGCTATTCTAAGTTCCTGTTCCTATATATCAAGGAGCTAATTGGAGAAACTAGTCTATTCTGGTACCTTTGTGGGAGGATGAGTTCCTGCAAAGGGTGGTTAAACTTGAAGAGGAATTTTATGTGTTAGCATAGGGTTGTGAAAAGTTAATCATCTATTTTGGGACTCTTAAAGGCTGATAGAGAGGACATTTAGAGAGAAGAATGGAGGGTCCTTTCAGTGTTTTTATTACCCACCTAATTAGCATCCACCACATTGGATCTCTTTGGGGAGTACAAAGGTATAAATATTAAGGACTGCTCCAGAATCCCCAAACCAAGTCACTGGCCTGTCAGGTCCTTTTGGAATATGATTTTTCTTGCAGCCACATTCCATTGATTTTTCATCAACTACATTGTTGACACATTTTGAGTGTCATGAAGCAGTGTTTTCCAAATTATAGTCTCCAGATAATCAGGATCTGAATTGTTTGTGATGTTTGCTAAAATGCAGATTTCTGGGCCTCCCCTCTATTGTACAGAGTTAGAAATGGACATTTATGACAACCAAAGAAGTTTAGGGATTTCATATATCCTTGTCTTTATGATTTGTTTTCAACACTGATTCCAAATTTTTCTATTCTTTCTGTAATTCAAAATCCATCTTCACTTTTAACATGGAATTTATTCCAAAACAGAGTTATACCTCTTGTTTTAGTTTCCTAAACTGCCCTATGAAAAGACCAGAGTGAGTGGTTTTAAAATAAAAAATTCACATTGTCACAATCTGAAGGTTAAAAATCCAAGATCAAAGTGGCAGCAGGTCTGGATTCTTCTTCTTCTCTCCATTTGCAAGTGACCACTTTCTCTCTGTGTCCTCACTTGACTTCTCCTGGGGATATGAAAATCCTTTGTGTCTCTTCCTTTTCTTTAAGGGCACCAGGCATATTGGGTTAAGGACCACCCTGAAGGTCTCATTCTAACTTAATTACTTCTTTAAAGACCTTTCCCTTGAATACAATTACATTTTGAGGTACTGGGGATTGGGAGAAGTTAGGGACAGAGGATACAATTCATTCCATAGTACTTGTTTGGGCGTATATCCTACCACTCATTTTTTTCATCTAGTTAATAAATATTTTAGAACAGAAATAATGCCCCCCTATACACAAGTAATATTTGTTTATAACCTCTGAGTCCAAGCACTGAGAAGAGAGAGAGAGTATTATTAATGGATGCATATTGGCAGAAAATAGGTCTCCACCTCAGGTGTTATGGAGAGAAAGAAAGGCAGATAACAGGAGAGAGATAGGGAGAGAGAAGGACTAGATTAATCTTTCAATAGCTTTGATTAGAAGGAACATAGAGTTTGATTGTAGTATAGGGAAGACAATACCGTCTGCTGTAAAATCTCAGTTATTCAGCTTCTGCAAAGGAGACACAGGACATGATGTGTTGAGAGACAAAACAAAAGCTCATATTTTCTAGCCCAGAAAAGAGTGTGGAGTTGGGGGAGGTAGAGAGAAAAGAGAAGAGTCTGGTGAGCATTTTGTATCCAAAGATGCTACCTTGACGAGAGACAGAACTTAGAAAGATTGCAGGGTACCTAAAGGGAATATTATCGGACTGAGACAAACTCATGCTAAATGAGTGTTTTTTTTTTAATAATTTTTTTAGTTGTTGTTATTGAACAATGAGAAAATAAACAATAAGGTTAAAAAATGGGTCAAAGATCTTAACACGCACTTCACCAAAGAAAACATTTAGAAAGCAAATTAGCATATGATAAGTTTCTCCATATCATATGTTCTCAGGGAAATTCAAATTAAAACAATGATACACCACTGGGTACCTATTTCAACAGCCAAATCAGAAACAGTGACAACACTAAATGCTGGTAAGGATGCAGAGCAACAAGAACTTTCATATATCAATGCAAAGATGAGAATGCAAAGGTGGGAATGCAAAAATGGTACAACGACTTCAGAATATAGTTTGACTAAACCTACTCTTAGCATAAGATCCCAAACTTGAAAGCAATCAGAATGTTGCTGAGGAGGTAAATGGATAAACTGTGGTACCTGCAGAAAATGTAGGAAGTTATGCAGATACAGAGGATAGACATGCGAATACAGCGGGGGTGGGGCAGGGGAGTGAGGTGAATTGGGAGACTGGCATATATACACCGCTGTGTGTAAAATAGACAGCTAGCGGGAACCTGAGCATAACACAGGGGACTCAGCTCTGGGCTCTGTGGTGACCAAGATGGAGGGGGTGGGGGAGGAGGGAGGTCCAAGAAGGAGGGGATAAAATGTATACATACAGCTGATTCACTTTATTACACAGCAGAAACTAACAGTATTGTAAAGTACCTATACTCCAATTAAAAAAATAAAGTACAACTCCAAAACAAACAAACAAACAGGAAAAGAGCTGTCAAATCATGAAAATATGTAGAATATTTAAATGCACATTATTATGTGAAAGAAGTCAATCTGGAAAGGCTACATGCTATATGATTCCAAATATATAATATTCTGGATAAGGCAAAACTATGGAGACAGTAAAAAGCTCAGTGGTTTCCAGAGAATGGGTTTGGGGAGAGGGATGAATAGGCAGAGTACAGGGGAATTTTCAAACAGTGAAAATACTTTGTATGATACAATAATAATGGATACATGTCATTATACATTTATCTAAAGCACAGAATGTTCAACAACAAGAGTGATCACTGAGGTACTGTCATGCTGACCACCATACACAAGATGAGGGTGGACACAAGGTGAGAAGTGGACAGTATCCATGCTTAAACCTGAATCCAGTGCCTTTAGGCCATAAATGTAGGTGACAGTTATACCTGAACAGGTCAGGTTTGTGTTATCCTGGTGCATACAGCATCTTAGGAAGAAGGGCAGGGAGAGGATGAGAATCAGGTTCCTGGCCCCAGAGTCTACCTATTGGACTCTGGAAATATAAACAAAGAGGTACATCTCAGTGAAAGAGAAATGATATCCAGTAG
>NW_011494464.1:14532-14819 GCF_000754665.1 Bison bison bison
TTGTTGAGACTTGATAACACTTCAGGCACTGTGTTACAGAGTTACATGAATGATCTCATTTAATCTTCACAGTATTCCTATAAGGAAGGTAATATAATTATTTACATTTTCATTCTGCAATTGAGGAAACTAAAGAACAGAGCAATTGAGTAATTTCCCCAAGGTCACACATGCAGTATATTGCATAATTTATTTCCTTTTTATTGATAATTGGGAATTTGTCACTTTTCCCTAGTAGTAGTAGTGTTAGCCACTCAGTCATGTCCAACTCTTTGCCACCCTATGGA
>NW_011494464.1:14919-15546 GCF_000754665.1 Bison bison bison
TATTCCAGTATTCTTGTCTAGAGAATCCCATGGACAGAGGAGCCTGGAGGGCTACAGTCCATGGGTTGCAAAGAGCATGACTTAGCATGCACACATGGGAGCACAATATTAAGTTCACAGCACAGACTTTTTTTGAATTATTTTCTTTTAATTGGAGGATAATTTTTTTACAATATTGTGTTGGTTTCTGCCATACATCAACATGAATTTTCTTCTGTTTTCTGGCAGTTGGTTGTCTTACATCTTTCCCAACATTATAGGAAAGAGATAAAAATCGAACTGAAGCATACAAAATGAAGCAAAACAATCTCTTTAAGAAATAGTCTTATCTAGAAAGCTGTTTTGATTAATTCACTCATTGGTTCCTTCATGTGTTGATTTATTCAATCCATATATATTAAACCTTTTTTTTTGCAGTTCTGTGTGTGTATTGTGTGTATGTGTGTCTATGTTGTTTGTTAAGGCTAGACATCGACATGAGAAAAACATCTTGCAAAAAATATAAAATATGCATGTGTTTCTCTCACTTTTCACCCCTGTAATAATAGGATAACTAAAGAAAGAAATGAAATCCCTTGACTAGTTATTCAGATGATGAATGACTACCCTAAACCTTAACTACCTTCT
>NW_011494465.1:0-434 GCF_000754665.1 Bison bison bison
CACGGCTGAGTGGCTGACCAACAACCCTGCTGGGTGAGGCTGGTCTGGAGGCTTGTGCCTGCACAATGATGGTTAGAACTGGGTCTTGACACTTTTGTGGGTAGAGTTACATCGAAAGGCAAGTGTACAGGAAACCTTTGGACAGCCTGTCTGCTGATAGTTAGGGCTGCATCCTGGCCCTTTCATCCTTTGGCCTTAGTGGCCTCATTGCTGTAGCGACATGTTCTGAGTGGAGCCAGTGTCGGGCCAAGATGGAGACCTCATGCAGATGAGTGCTCTCTCATAGTTCTGCCCTCAGGATCTGTGTCCCCACAGTGAGCCACAGCCCACTCCCCACCCTCCAGAGATCCTTCAAGACCAGCAGGCAGGTCTCACCATCCAGGATCCTAGCAAACGATTGTGTTTTGCCCTTCATCTCAGCTTCGTCTCCATGT
>NW_011494465.1:3206-8369 GCF_000754665.1 Bison bison bison
CCCTTCTCCAATGGACCACATTCTGTCAGACCTCTCCACCATGACCCATCCATCTTGGGTGGCCCCACAGAGCATGACTTAGTTTCATTGAGTTAAACAAGGCTGTGGTCCATGTGATAACACTGGCTAGTTGTCTGCGATTGTGGTTTCAGTCTGTCTGCCCTCTGATGCCCTCCCTTAGTGCCTACCATCTTACTTGGGTTTCTCTTACCTTGGACGTGGGGTATCTCTTTACGGCTGCTCCAGCAAGGCGCAGCCACTGCTCCTTACCTTGGACGTGGGGTTGCTCGTCTCGGCCACGGCCCCTGACCTTGGACATCGGGTAGCTCCTCTCAGCTACGGCCCCTGACCTTGAACATGGGGTAGCTCCTCACAGCTGCCACCCCTGACCTTGGACGTGGGATAGCTCCGCTCAGCTGCTGCCCCTGACTTTGGACGTGGGGTAGTTCCTCTCGCCGGCCACCCTGGACCTTGGACGTGGGGTAGCTCCTCTCAGCTGCCGCTCCTGACCTTGGACACAGGGTAGCTCCTCTCAGCTGGCGTCCTGACCTTGGACAAAGAGTAGCTCCCCTCGGTTGGGCTTGTAAAAGGCCACAAAACACAAGGTGAATTCTCAGTTAGTGGTACACTGGTGTGTGGCATGTTCAGATCCAGTAAGTGATAAAAGTGTTTAGCTTGTGAAGGCAGAAGTAGAAAAACATCTATTTCTGCTTTATTGACTATGCCAAAGCCTTTGACTGTGTGGATCACAATAAACTGTGGAAAATTCTAAAAGAGATGGAAATACCAGACCACCTGGCCTGCCTCTTGAGAAACCTGTATGCAGGTCAAGAAGCAACAGTGAGATCTGGACATGGAACAACAGACTGGTTCCAAATAGGAAAAGGAGTACGTCAAGGCTGTATATTGTCACCCTGCTTATTTAACTTATATGCAGAGTACATCATGAGAAATGCTGGGCTGGAGGAAGCACAAGCTGTAATCAAGATTGCTGGGAGAAATATCAATAACCTCAGATATGCAGATGATACCACCCTTATGGCAGAAAGTGAAGAAGAACTAAAGAGCCTCTTGATGAAAGTGAAAGAGGAGAGTGAAAAAGTTGGCTTAGAGCTCAACATTCAGAAAACAAAGATCATGGCATCCGGTCCCATCATTTCATGGGGAAACTGGAAATAGAGGCTGGTTTTCTTTTTCTGGGCTCCAAAATCACTGCAGCTTGTGATTGCAGCCAAGAAATTAAAATATGCTTACTTCTTGGCAGGTAAGTTATGACCAACCTAGACAGCATATTAAAAAGCAGACATTACTTTGTCAACAAAGGTCTATGTCTAGTCAAGCCTATGGTTTTTCCAGTGGTCATGTATGCATGTAAGAGTTGGACTATAAAGAAAGCTGAAAAAAGCAAAAGAAAGCTGAGCGCTGAAGAATTGATGCTTTTGAACTGTGGTGTTGAAGAAGACTCTTGAGAGTCCCTTGGATTGCAAGGAGATCCAACCAGTCCATCCTAAAGGAGATTAGTCCTGGGTGTTCATTGGACTGCCTGATGCTGAATCTGAAACTGCGATACTTTGGTCACCTGATGGGAAGAACTGACTCATTGCAAAAGACCCTGAGGCTGGGAAAGATTGAGGGCAGGAGGACAAGGGGACAACAGAGGATGGGATGGTTGGATGGCATCACCGACTCAATGGACATGGGTTTAGGTGGACTCTGGGAGTTGGTGATAGACACAGAGGCCTGTGCTGTGGTTCACGGGGTCTCAAAGTATCGGATGTGACTGAGTAACTGAACTGAACTGAAAAGAGAAACTATTAGAAAGTTACCATAATCACAACTATATGAGAGGTTATGTCAATTAACAATGGAAAGAGAGGACTTCCTTTGGTCCAGTGGTTAAGAATCCACCTTGCAATGCAGGGGACATAAGTTCTATCTCTGGTCAGGAAACTATGATCTCACATGCAGAGTAACTAAGCTTGAGTCCTGCAACTAGAGAGTCTGTGCTGCAGATAATACCCAACACAAATATATTTTTAAAAAAAAAAGGAAAGAGGTACTCAAAAATTACAGATATACCGCTAATGTGTAAAATTGCAGTAGTGTTTTGTATGTTTTTCTTGTATCCTGACACCTAATATGTTTACTAGAAATTCCTGTAAATCCTTTTGCCTTTCACATATTCCATTTCATTAAATTTCCTATTGATGTAACAAATCACCACCAACTGAGTGGATTAAAACAACAAATTTGTTCTCTTGCAGTTCTGGACGCCAGAATTGTAAAATGAACCCACAGCCCTGTGGTGCATCTGGATTCTCCAGGTCAGAATACTTTTCCTTGCCTTTCCTGTTTCTACATGTTATTTTCTTCCTTCGACTCATTGTTTTCTTACTCTACATTTGAAGGCAGCAAGGTGGCATTAAAAAATTTTTTTTAATATTTATTTTTTTGACCAGTTCTTGTTTTAAGCACGTGGGATCTTTAGTTGTAGCATTCAAGCTCTTAATTGTGTCATATATCTAGTTCCCTGACCAGGGATTGAACCAGGGTCCCCTATGTTGGGAGTCTGGAGTCTTAGCCACTGGACCACCAGGGGAGTCCCAAGGTATCTTAAAATCTCTTTACCTTCCATGACATCACCAGCTTCAAGTTGAATCTATCTCCATCTGTATTTTTCTTAGAAGGACATTTGGAATGATATTTCATTTACCAGTTCATCCAATCTAATCTCCTGTGTCCAGATTTTAACTAGATCTCATTTGCAGACGCCCCTAAGACATTTAAAGTAGTGCTCAACATGTTCTAGATAAGAGGATGTGGGCAGTATTGGGGGAGGGGGGAGTGCATTATTCAGCCTACCACAGCCAGACTGTCTTCTCCTGATGGGTGTACAATTTTAACATCCTTTTCTCTCCATATAGCTGTTATCACTTTTTGTTAAAACATTGATTTGTATTTATTAATTTGGCGATGTTGGACTTCGGTTGTGGCACCTGAGATCTTCAGTCTTCCTTGTAGCATCTTTTCCTTGCAGCATGTGAAGTCTTAGTTGTGGCATGTGGAATCTAGTTCCCCGACCAGTGATCAAAGCCAGACCCTCTGCATTATCCACTGGATGGACCACCAGCGAAGTCCTTAGTGCTTTTATTTATTTTACTCACTTAATTTACTGGCTAGAATGTCTAAAACAATGTCAATAGCAGTGCTGAGAACGGACATATTGGTCTGCTTCCTAATCTCTGGGGAAAAGCATCCAGTCTTTCACCATTGAGTATGATGTTTGCTGTAAGTTTTTGCAGGTGTTCTTTCTTGAGTTGAGGGAGGTTCCCACTCTTCTTTGTTTTCTGAAGTTTATATTATAAATGGTTGTTTACTTTTGTTAAATGCAGTTTCTGAATCAATTGACAAGACAGTTTGCTTTTCCTTCTTTTGTCTGTCAACAGTCTGGATGACATTGATTGAAATTCGAGATAGCCTTCTATCCCTCATTCTATACCCCCATTGGATCACGGCATACAATTATTTTTGTCTCTTGCTGATTTCTATTGCTAATATTTTGTTAACAATGTTTGCTTCTTCATGTGGGATTTAGTTGGTAGTTATCTTTATCTTTTCTTTTCTTCTGATACCTTGTCTCGTATTGTCTCACGGTAATACTGACCTCATACATTGAGTTGGGAAGTGTTCCCTCCTTTTCTTTGGTCTAAAAGAAATCATGTCAAAAAAAGAAAAAAAAAAAAAAGAAATCATGTCAAGTTGCTGCTAAATCTTCTTTGTATGTTTGTTCAGTTAATCAGTTCAGTCGCTCAGTCATGTCCGACTCTTTGCCTCCCCATGGACTGCAGTACTCCAGGCTTCGCTGTCCATCACAAACTCCCGGAGCTTATTCAAACTCATGTCCATCGAGTTGGTGGTGCCATTCAACCATCTCATCCTCTGTTATCCCCTTCTCCTCCCGCCTTCAGTCATTCCCAGCATCAGGGTCTTTTCCAATGAGGCAATGCTTTGCATCAGGTGGCCGAGGTATTGGAATTTCAGCTTTAGCATCAGTCCTCCCAATGAATAGTCAGGACTGATTTCCTTTAGGATGGACTGGTTGGATCTTCTTGCAGTCCAAAGGACTTTCAAAAGTCTCCTCCAATGCCACAGTTCAATTCCTTGTCTTTCAGCTTTCTTTATAGTTTGCTCTTACATCCGTAACAACTGAAAAGCCAAAGCTTTGACTAGACGGGCCTTTGTTGGCAAAGTAATGTCTCTGCTTTTTAATATGCTGTCTAGGTTGGTCATAACTTTGCTTCCAAGGAGCAAGCGTCTTAATTTCATGGCTGCAGTCACCATCTGCAGTGATTTTGGAGCCCAAAACAGTAAAGTTTGTCACCATTTCCATTGTTTCCCCATCTATTTGCCATGAAGTGGTGGGACCAGATGCCATGATCTTAGTTTTCTGAATGTTGAGTTTTAAGCCAGTTTTGTCACTCTTTCACTTTCAGCAAGAAGCTCTTTAGTTCTTCTTTGTATGTTTATTAGATGTGTCTAATACCACTGTTGTGACTTTGTTACACTAACACTTGTTAAGTCAAGGTCCTCAGTGCTGGACGTTGGGTCACAACTCAATAGAAGACTGCAAGGGAAAACGAAATGGAAGTATGTTTTACTCACTCATCCTGGAGGACCTGCAAAGCAAACATCAAGGGCTCAAGTGGGAAATCAGGGCAAGGTGCAGAGAGCCAGACAGGGGCGGCCTGGGGCTTGTACCTTCATTAGGCTGTGTAGGACTGTGAAGAAAGCTGAGCACTGAAGAATTGATGCTCTTGAACTGTGCTGTTGGAGAAGACTGTTGAGAGTCCCTTGGACTGCAAGGAGATCCAACCAGTCCATTCTGAAGGAGACCAGCCCTGGGATTTCTTTGGAAGGAATGATGCTAAAGCTGAAACTCCAGTACTTTGGCCACCTCATTCGACGAGTTGACTCATTGGAAAAGACTCTGATGCTGGGAGGGATTGGGGGCAGGAGGAGAAGGGGACGACACAGGATGAGATGGCTAGATGGCATCACTGACTCGATGGACGTGAGTCTGAGTGAACTCCGGGAGTTGGTGATGGACAGGGAGGCCTGGCGTGCTGCGATTCATGGGGTTGTAAAGAGTCAGACACGACTGAT
>NW_011494465.1:9225-10370 GCF_000754665.1 Bison bison bison
TAAGATTTTTTTCTTTCTTTTTTGACCACATGATGCATTCTCCAGGGTCTTAGTTTGCTGAGTAGGGATCGAACCTGAAACCCTGCAGTGGAAGTGAGGGATCTTAACCACTGGACCATGAGGGAATTCTCCAACTTTTCTAATCTTGATTCAGTATTTTCCTAATGAAATAAAATAATAAATTTTGGATTTTGTTAATATTAAAATTAAATATACCTAAAATTAATGATAAAAATCACATTATCATTTTTAAAATATATTTATTTCCTACACTGTATCTTTATTGCTTCAGTGTCTTTTCCCTAGTTCTGACGAGTGGTGGCCACTCTCTGGTACAGTGCATACACTTCTCATTGTGGTGGCTTCTCTTGTCTTGCAGCCCAGGCTCTAGAGCCCGCTGGCTTCAGTCATTTCACTTCCTGGGCTCTAGATCTCTGGCTCAGGAATTGAGACTCACGGGCTTAGTTGCCCCTCAGCATGTGGGATCTCAGACGAGGCAACAACTCACATCTCTTGCATTGCCCAGTGGATTCTTTACCACTTACCTGTAGGGAGGGCCACATATTTTTAAATACAGGTATTTTATAAAGATTGGAAGAAATCTTCTGTATGTTATTTTCTGCTTGTGTTACTTTTTATTTTTTTTGAACTAGAGTAAGATATTGTTGAGGCATTCCTGGTAGTACAGTAACTACCAATGTGCCTGCCAATGTAGGGTGCATGGGTTCCATCCCAGGTCCAGGAAGATGCCTCAGAGCAACTAAGCCCATGGGCCACAACTACTGAGCCTGTGCTATAGAGCCCGGGAGCCCCCACACTCTAGAGTGTGTGCTCTGAAACAAGAGAAGCCACTGCAATGAGAAGCCCCTGCACTGGAGCTGTAACTAGAGAAAGCCCACTCACAGCAACGAAGACCCAACATAAGCAAAATAAATACGCTTTGAAAAAGAAATAGAATGTTGACATAGTTACTGAATGAAGAAGTAAAATGAAAGAAGAGAATGGGAACCCACTCCAATATTCTTGCCTGGAGAATTCCATGGATAGAGCAGCTGGCGGGGCTGCCATCAGGGGGGTTGCAAAGAGTCTGGCATGAGTAAGCAGATAAACAACAACTTCTGCCCACAGCAGATTGAGCTCTGAAA
>NW_011494465.1:10470-12082 GCF_000754665.1 Bison bison bison
TTAAGGCAAGACAGGAAAATTAAACGCAAACTTTCCCTCTGCCCATTTTGGCCCCCTCCCTCCTCTCCCTTGAGCCCTGTGTTAACCAGACCTCGATGGAAGAACCTGCTCAAATGTAAAAATCAATTTTTCTTCCTCTGGCACCAAGCCACATCACTCCTTAGAAGACAACATTCTCAATATTCTAAAGGATCACAATGAGACAGAAGGAAGGGGGCAGGGCACAACCATTCAAAGAAGTGAGGAGACGGGATGACACAGTCATTGAGAAAAAAAGGATATGACAAAAAGTAGTTAGAACCCCAACGAGGCCCAAGATGGCAGAAGAGTCTACTTCCAGTTGACCTTAAGCCTCATTACACTCTCACTCTAACACATCATCTTAACGACACCCCCACAGGCACAATGATAGTTCACAGGATAACCATAAAAGATCACAAAGTAGGCAGAGGCCCAATTCCCAGAAACCCTGCCCCTTCCTCAAATAGAATCTTTTTCCCATCTACTTTTCCTTCATTGAATAGTCTTTGACTGTGTGTATCTCACACAAACTATGGAAAATTCTTCAAGAGATGGGAATACCAGACCACCTGCCATGCGTCCTGAGAAATCTGTAGGTCAGGAAGCAACAGTTAGAAGTGGACATGGAACAACAGACTGGTTCCAAATAGGGAAAGGAGTACGTCAAGAGTATATATTGTCACCCTGCTTAACTAACTAATATGCAGAGTATATCATTCAAAATGCTGGGCTGGATGAAACACAAACTGGAATCAATGCTAGGAGAAATATCAATAACTTCAGATATGCAGATGACACCACCCTTATGGCATAAAGTGAAGAACTAAAGAGCCTCTAGATGAAAGTTAAACAGGAGAGTGAAAAAGCTGGCTTAAAGCTCAACATTCAGAAAACTAAGATCACAGCATTCTGTCCCATCACTTCATGGCAAATAGTTGGGGAAACAGTGGAAACAGACACTATTTTGGGGGCTCCAAAATCACTGCAGATGGTGACTGCAGCCATGAAATTAAAAGACACTTGCTTCCTGGAAGAAAAGCTATGAGCAACCTACACAACATATTAAAAAGCAGAGACATTACCAGAGACCTTTGCCAACAAAGGTCCATCTAGTCAAAGATATAGTTGTTGCAGTAGTCATGTATGGATGTGAGAGTTGGACTATAAAGAAAGCTGAGTGCTGAAGAATTGATGCTTTTGAACTGCGATGTTGGAGATGACTCTTCAGAGTACCTTGGGCTGCAAGGAGATCCAGCCAGTCAATCTTAAAGGAAATAAGTGCTGAATATTCATTGGAAGGACTGAAGCTGAAGCTGAAACTCCAGTACTTTGACCACCAGATGCAAAGAACTGATTCATTGGAAAAGACCCTGATGCTGGGAAAGAGTGAAGGCGGCAGGAAAAGGGGATGACAGAGGATGAGATGGTTAGATGGCATCACTGACTCAATGGACATGAGTTTGAGTAAGCTCTGGGAGTTGGTAATGGACTGGGAAGCCTGATTCACTGAAGTCCATGGAGTTGCAGACAGTCGGACATGACTGAGTGACTGAACTCAACTCAGAGCGTTACAGTAAGTGTATCTTAGCAG
>NW_011494465.1:14751-15257 GCF_000754665.1 Bison bison bison
CCCTTGTCCTATCATAAGATAGAGGTCAGGGAAGAAGACACCTGGAGCAAGAAATGACTGACTCTGTCACTCTGTGATAGCTTTTTTTTTTTTTTTTTAATTGTTTTGGCTGTGTTGTCTTCGGTTCTGTGCCGTGGGCTCAAGAGTTGTGGCTCCCAGGTTCTAAAACACAGGCTCAGTAGTTGTGCACAGGCTTAGTTGCTTGTACTTGTGGGATCTTCCTGAACCAGGGGTAGAACCCATGTCCCCTGCATTGTCAGGCAGATTCTCATCCACTGTATCACTATTGGGTAGCATTTTTAAAGGAACACTTTTTTTTTAAATGGATTCACATTTTCTCCTTTCTATATATATGGTGCTTTTTGTAGCTTGGAATAGGTCTTAATTCATTCAGTTTCTGTAATCATTTTTTTTTTCTTTAATAGAAAATTATTTAATTAGTATACATGTGTTCCCCATCCTGAACCCTCCTCCCTCCTCCCTCCCCACACCATCCCTCTGGGTCG
>NW_011494465.1:15357-16037 GCF_000754665.1 Bison bison bison
GCTGACCAAGCTGCAAAGGCAGGCCGCAAAGGCAGGCGATTCTCAAGTCATGAGAGGTTCACTACAGATCAACTTGTCAAAATACCAGGTGGTGTATCCAGAAAAGGAGTGGGCATTCACTCTGGATCACACCACACCTGGGGGACATGTGTGCATGTGGAACTGTCCTGTCTCCTGAGGCCCTCTTGCACACCGTGCCACAGCATACTGTAACAGCACCCACACCAGGAGAGAAGCCACAACGGATTCACAAGTTCATAATGGAGCCTAACCTGGGGAAGACCATCCAGCGAGCCCCTCAGACTTGCATGATTCGTGCTAAAAATAAAGACTGCTGTCAGACCTCCACAGATGGGGGCCCAACACAAGAACCTGGGTCGCCCAGGACTGGCAAGCAGACTAAAGTAAATCAAGTTGATAAGGATAGAGAAAAGGGACAGAGTAGGTCATTAAATAGTTATTCCCACTAGGGGATTGTACGTAAAGAAAAAAGTATGGGAGACTCTGTACGTTAAAGGATCAGTCAAGAAAGCAGGTTTTCTCAGCCACAAAACCATGTGGCAAAGGCGCAGGACCTGCCCCCAAAGAATAAAACAACGGTGGCATGAGCCACACATCCTGCCCGGTGGGCTCAGTAAGTTAATGACCACCTAGGACATGCTTCTTTGTGTGCACTAAAC
>NW_011494466.1:0-536 GCF_000754665.1 Bison bison bison
ATATATATGGAATTTAGAAAGATGGTAACAATAACCATGTATACAAGACAGCAAAAGAGACACTGATTTATAGAACAGTCTTTTGGACTCTGTGGGAAAGGGAGAGGGTGGGATGATTTGGGAGAATGGCATTGAAACATGTATAATATCATATAAGAAACAAGTTGCCAGTCCAGGTTCGATGCACGATACTGGATGCTTGGGGCTGGTGCACTGGGACAACCCAGAGGGATGGTACGGGGAGGGAGGAGGGAGGAGGGTTCAGGATGGGGAACACACGTATACGTGTGGCAGATGCATGTTGATATATGACAAAACCAATACAATATTGTAAAGTTAAAAAGTAAAATAAAATAAAAAGAAATGAACACAGGTTAAAATTTCTAGAGTGACCAATAAAGAAAATAAAAAGAAGGTAGAATACAACAAATTCTGTTATAAGAAAAAAAATTAAGTAGTTAAAACATAAAGCTAAAAGAAATAAGAAGAGGTAACAAAACCCACAAAAACTTGATATAAAAAATTCCAAAGATATT
>NW_011494466.1:3057-3631 GCF_000754665.1 Bison bison bison
AATTGATAACAAATATCAAAAGTCAAATATTAATAAAAGTAGAATAGAGGTTAGATTCTCAAAAATATAATATAAAAATATAAAACAAAATCAATCACAAAAATGAAAAAGAGTATATATGAAATTTTTTTTTAAATAGGATTTTTTGTAAAGGTAACAGTAAGCTATAGAATGAAAGTTAAAAGAGTAATAAACAACTACAATTTTTAAAAACTTAAAAAGTGATAATAGTAAAAATATATCTAGGAGTTTCTTTGGAGCTGTTGTAGGCAGTGTGGTGTCAATTCAGTGCCAGATAGTCCCTTGTTCTGGCTTGTAGTTTTTCTTAAGGTCTCTAGGTGCCCCTCAAATGCGCAGTCTCAGTATTAACTGCAGAGTTTTAATCTGTTACACCTGTTACCTTCAGATCGGTTCCCTCTTCTTTGCTTATTTTGGCTTCCTCTGCAATTCTCTTCAGTGTCTAATTTCTGCCCTAACAGAAGGGGGCAAAGATGGTCACTTATTTAAGCTCACTTGTTCAACTGTGTTGTGGGGAGGAAGGGACACTGCAAACAAATACCACTGGCATGTGTTG
>NW_011494466.1:3731-5603 GCF_000754665.1 Bison bison bison
GACTAGACGAACCTTTGTTGGCAAAGTAATGTCTCTGCTTTTCAATATGCTATCTAGGTTGGTCATAACTTTTCTTCCAAGGAGTAAGCTATTACTCATCAATAAAAAGAAACTACATAATGATACATTCTATAACGTGGATGAAACTTGAAAACATTTTGGAAATTGAAAGAAACCAGTAACAAAAGGTCATATATTATGACCTTTAGAATCAGATCTACTTTCAGAAAGTAGATTAGACCAGGGGCTTGGGAAAGAGTGAAATTGAAGTGATGATAATGGGTATAGGGTTTCTTTTTGTAGTGATGAATTTTTTTCCCCTAAAATTAGCAGTAAGGGGATTTCCAAGATGGCAGAGGAGAAGACGGATGTGAAGTTCATCTGCCCCTACAAACACATCAAGAATACATCTACATATGGAATAGTTCTCACAGAGCACCTGATGAACACTAGCAGAGGACCTTGGACACCTAAAGGACAAGAAAGATCCCCACGTAACTGGGCAGGACAAAAGAAAGAAGAGAAAAGGAAGAGAGGAAGCAGGATGGGACCTGAGTCCCTGGTGGGGAGCTGGAGGTGAGGAGAAGCTCCAACATCTGGGGAAGCCCCTTTATCAGCAAGGAGATCAGATGGGACAGAAGGGGAGATTTGGGGTCTTGGAGGAGAGGTCAGCAATTGGTCAGTGGCAGGGAGGACAGAGGGAGACCTACAGAGGGTTTGTCCCACAGCACTGTGCACATCAGTCTGAGATGGGTGTCCTGGGGCTAGGTTCTGTAACGTGGGGTTTGGAAAGCAGACTAAAGGAGGATATTGCTGCTGGCTATGAGAAGACAGCATGAGGGGATGAGGGTGAGGAGCTCTGAAACCAGGAATGCCTGTGGAGAAAGCCATGACCACTATAGAGGCAAAGTGCCACTGTTGAGTGATGCTCAGTTGTGCCCGACTCTTTGCAACCTCATGTACTATACAGTCCATGGAATTCTCCAGACCAGAATGCTGGAGTGAGTAGCCTTTCCCTTCTCCAGGGGGTCTTCCCAACCCAGGGATCAAACCCAGGTCTCCTGCATTGAACACAGATTCTTCACCAACTGAGCCACAAGGGAAGCCCAAGAATACTAGAGTGAGCAGCCTTTCCCTTCTTCCCAGGAAGATCCAGTGGATCTTCCTGACCCAGGAATCGAACTGGGGTCTCCTGCATTGGAGGTGGATTCTTTACCAACTGAGATATTAGGGAAGTCCAAGATGAAGTAGGAGAAAGACAAATTTATGATATCACTTATATGTGGAATCTAAATAAGGGTACAAATGAGCTTATCTACAGAACAGAAATAGAGTTACAGATATAGCAAACAAACTGATGGTTACAGAGGGGGAGGGGGAGGAATAAATCGAGAGATTAGGATTTACATATACAAAATGTGCATGTGTGTGTGTGTGCTAAGTTGTTTCAGTCATGTCCAACTCTTTGCAACCGCATGAACTGTAGCCCACCAGGCTCCCTGGGATTCTCCAGGCAAGAATACTGGAGTGGGGTACCATGCCCTCCTCCAGGGGATCTTCCCAACCCAGGGATCAAACCTACCTCTCTTATGTCTCCTGCATTGGCAGGTGGGTCCCTTGCCCCTAGTGCTACCTGAGAAGCCCACATATACACATTACTATATATAAAATAGATAACTAATAAGGATCTGCTATATACTGCTGGGAACTCTGGCCTATATGGGGACGAAAAACTCTAAAAAAATAGTTGATATATGTATATATAAAACTGATTCACTTTACAGTACATCTGAAACTAACATATTGTAAATCAACTATATTCCAATGAAAATTAAAAAAAAAATATTAGAATTAAATCTAAATATACTAAAA
>NW_011494466.1:5703-6116 GCF_000754665.1 Bison bison bison
CACCTAGAGCCAGACATCCTGGAATGTGAAGTCAAGTGGGTCTTAGGAAGCATCACTATGAACAAAGTTAGTGGAGGTGATGCAATTCCAGTTGAGCTATTTCAAATCCTGGAAGATGATGCTGTGAAAGTGCTGCACTCAATATGCCAGCAAATTTGGAAAACTCAGCAGTGGCCACAGGACTGGAAAAGGTCAGTTTTTATTCCAATTCCAAAGAAAGGCAATGCCAAAGAATGCTCAAACTACTGCACAGTTGCACTCATCTCACACACCAGTAAAGTAATGCTCAAAATTCTGTAAGCCAGGCTTTAGCAATACGTGAACTGTGAACTTCCTGATGTTCAAGCTGGTTTTAGAAAAGGCAGAGGAACCAGAGATCAAATTGCCAACATCCACTGGATCATGGAAAAAGC
>NW_011494466.1:7068-9103 GCF_000754665.1 Bison bison bison
TTAGAACACAAAAGTCAACATTTGGTATATCTATTCCATGGCTTGCAAACTTACCAAGGCAAAGGTTTGTATTATGAATGCAGATGAAGTTGCATTGGAAGGAATTACTTGGGGATTATTTTCTATCAAAATATAAATTAATACTTTTAGGTTGGTGAAGGAAAAATATGTTGTATTTTCAAAACCTCCAGTGATTAAACATAAGTGTTAATAATAGTGTACATTTTTCTTCAGATCCCCTTGTTAATATATGGTTGTGCACACACAAACCTATACATACATGCTCCTGAGAGAGATCCAAAAGTGAAAATATCCACATTGGTGCTACTCTTGGACAAAAGGTCATGGAATGGGAGCAGCAGCTACACCAGTAGGTGTAAAAATAATTTTGATTTTGTCTGTTTTTGAAAAGAGTCCTAATGAATGTTTGCTGTATTTTGCTACAGAAATAAGATTAATTTGGTAGTTTAGTTTTTAAATAGTCATAACCTCTCTGTAATATTCTTAATTTAAATTTTAAGTTAGCAACATATTAAAATCCATGGAGAACGAAATGGAGACCCACTCCAGTATTCTTGCCTGGAAAATCCGATGGACAGAGAAGCCTGGTGGGCTACAGTCCATGGAGTCACAAGAGTCAGATATGACTGAGCCACTGAATCACCACCATCAAGATATTAAAATACCTGTTGAGAGCCTTGGAAGCTTAGGATAATCTTATAGACTTAGCACTAGCAGTTCTCCATTCTAGTGCTGTGACAATTCAACCCCTGAATAAAAGAATGCATCACATCAATCTGCACCACACTTTATTTAAAGATACAATACAGGTCAAGAAACATATATCACAAATACATTAAAATATAACCTTGAATGGTACACTGTTTGAACATGTCACAGTAGATACTTAATAAATGAGAAAGCATTCAACAATGGCCAGCAATTAATGGCAATATGCATTTTGAAAATTGTAATATAATATCAATGTAAAATGCAAAATATTTCACAATATTAGTGTACTTTACTGTCTTCCTTTTCTCTGAAAATAAAACCAAGTCAAATGTTTCATTTTCAAAAGGCAGAAAATTTTAATTCATGATAAATGCTAACATTGCATCAGCTCTCACTGATTTTCTTCGAGCTGTTTTTTTCCCCCCAAGTTAAAACAGATTTGTTCTCTAATCATTGGTAATAAATGTAGTAAAAGAGAAATATGGAGTTATTTGCTTGAACATATTGGACGTAGTCACAACAAACTGATCACTTGGTTTGAGAGCTTGATGGGTTTAAAGGTTTGAGAAAGTGCAATGTGTAAAGGTGTTATCAAATTTTGACAAAAGTGGGTATTTCCAAATCAATATGCTATTTAATTTTTCTTCTTCATAGACTTTTGAATCCCTCCAAGTACTTTACATTTATTAGCATTAACTCATATTATACAGTACTGAAATGTTAGGTTTAAGAAATGAACTTTGGCCATTATAATTCTGTGACTTTAAAATTATCAAATTTATGTGTATTTATTTTCAACTGACTAGATGCATTTCTGGAGGAATTATAAAAATTAGTTGATATCCTCAAGATTCTTGGGCTCTGAAGGACAAATCAGTAATATTAGCAGTTGATATTTCTAACACTGTTTAATATTATATTAGCTATAGTTTTGAATGTAACTGCATTTTAAAGTGAGTTTTATTTTGAAGATGATATCTTAATTTTATTATAATATGGTATAAGAATAGAGAACATGAGTTTTAGATGGATACTAGGTGCATAAGATAATGACATTTATTAGAGGTGAATTAGCTTTAAAAATAAACTTTCAAAATATTATTTTTTAATAGTAAAAATATTCTCTAGATAAAGTCACAAAGTAAATGTTTTATCTTTTTTCATTAACTTACAACTAAGAATAAGAAATTGGTTATGTACATCTATTCATTTATTTAAGGAGCCTAAAATGAGTACTTTGAGAGATATTTTATAATATATGAATGAAGGAAAAAACCTTCAAGTCTTTTGAAAATCATTTTTT
>NW_011494466.1:9203-11843 GCF_000754665.1 Bison bison bison
GGGAGAATGGCATTGAAACATGTAAAATACATTTGTGAAACAAAGTGCCAGTACAGGCTTGATGCATGATAAGGGTGCTTAGGGCTGGTGCACTGGGATGACCCAGAGGGGTAGGATGGGGAGGGAGGTGAGAAGGGGGTTCAGGATGGGGAACACATGTACACTCATGGTGGATTCAAGTCAATGTATGGCAAAACCAATACAATATTGTAAAGTAAAATTAATTAATTAATTAAAAAAATAAAACATTTTGCTTGCATTAAAAAAAAAAAAAGAAAATGAATGAAATGGCCATAAGCCAAGGGAAGTCTCTAAAGCTGAAAAAAAGAAGAAAGTGGATTCTCTCAAGATGCTCCAGAAACAAATGCAACCCTGCCAACACCTTGACTTTAGTCCAGTATAGTTGTATTAGAATTCTATCTTAATAAAAACTACAAGATAATAAAATTGTGCTGTGTAAAATCACTAATTTCCTGGTAGTCTTTTACAGAAGCAATGAAAAAGTAATATATAAAGAAGAGATAAGTCACAGTTTAGGAGAAAATATGTGCATATCACATACCTAATATAGGGCTGAAAGTCCAGAATATATAAACAATTTTAAAGCTCAATAATAACAGACTAAACAAATAACCTAATAAAAATGGCCCAAACATTTTAACAGATTATTCACAAAAGAAGAATGGCAAATAAACACATGAAAATATGCTCAAGATATTAGTTAATAGAAAAATACAAGTGCAATGTTATGCCTGTATTTAACCACTAGAATAACTAATATGTATATAATGATGTTCAACTTCATCAATAACATGGAAATGAAAATGAAAACCACAGTGAGAAAGTATTTCAATTCCACCTATTTGGCAAAGTCTGACAATATCAAGTTGACAAGAATATGGAGCAACCTTGAATTGGGCTATATACATACAATGAAATATTATAAATTAAGGGGAAATGTATAAATTACAGCTACATGGAAAAATCTGGATGAATCTCAGAAATGTTGAGAATAAAAAAGTATTTGTAGAGCAAAAGAGGAAAATTAGAGAAAATTATATGCAGGTATATTTCCATCAACATATAGTTCAAAAACTTATAAAACCAAAAACATTGTTTAGTAATACTGACATACAAGGTAAAGGTAAAAAGTAAACAAAGGAAGCAATAATCCAAATTCAGGATAGGGTAATGGTTATCTCTGTATGGATAGGGAATGCTATAAGAACAAAGGGATTTTATTTTGTTTTTCCTTTAAACTAGATGGTAGGTATATGGTTGTTCATCATGTTATTTTTATACCTTTCATAAACTGATTAGTCTTTTAATTCTAATCCATATTCAATAAAAACAAATATAAAACATAAAAGAATTATGAAAAACTTAATGAGGTAAGGACTTAGTCTCTTCAAAATTACATATTATCTGCTTTATATTCAGGGTGTATCATCTTTCCTTAAGATTTGAGAAAGACATATTTGGGAAGAATCAAGTTTACCAATCAACAGCAAGGGAACTAGATTATTAATAGCTTTAGATCTGATCTACCAGCAACAAATATGAGACAGTTTAGGTTTGGTAAAACTTTACAAGTAATGGGTCACAAAATTCTTGTTTTACCATTAGACAGATCACCCTTTGCTACCTGTACCAGGATTAAAATGTTTCTCTTTTTAGGCTAATACTTGAAAATTAAATTAA
This sequence comes from Bison bison bison, assembly GCF_000754665.1. Classification (NCBI taxonomy): domain Eukaryota; kingdom Metazoa; phylum Chordata; class Mammalia; order Artiodactyla; family Bovidae; genus Bison; species Bison bison. The sequence goes on from NW_011494466.1 coordinate 10,905, forward strand.
CTACATGAGCAACTATGTGTAATTAGGAAGATCAGAGGTACATACTTTATATTAAAGGAATGTAACATGTATAAAAAGCAGGTACACAGCAGGTAAGGAAGTTCCTCAGCTCCCAAGAAAGGAAGAATATATGTGGATATACGGGTGTTAAAATAGATAAAATCATTTACTTACATGTTTGTTTCTTTACATGTACATGTTTCTTTTTACACTCCCCAATTCAAACCTTATAAGTCATAAACTGTTCTTGTTCTCTCTTGTATCCTAATCAAAACCTGCTGATTTTTCCTTTATACCCCAATATAAATTAGATCAACAGTCTATAGAACAGGTTTGTTTATTGTGGTTTATTGTAAACAAAATTTTGAATATGAACTTTTCTAGGAAGAACATTCAAAGTTTCATCAGATTCTCAAAGGAATCAAAATGGTTAAAATCGGTGCTTTAAACTATTTTCCTTCTTAGATATGGGCATTCAAGCATACTTGAAAGGTTTATGATAAAAGTACTTCTTGAAATGATAAACAAAATTGACAAACCCTTAGCTAGTCAAACTAGCAAAAATAAATAAATAAATAAATAAATAAAAAGAGTAGATTCAAATAAAATTAGAAATGAAATACCAGAGATTACAATTGGTGCCTCAGAAACAAAAAGTATCATAAAAGACTATCATCGATAAGTACATGCCAACAAATTGGATAACTTAGAAGAAATCAGTAAATTGCTAGAAACATACAACCTACCAAGAAGAAATGCAAAGTCTGAAGAGACCGGTTAGGAGACTGAGTCAGTAGTCAAAATCCCCTCAACAAAGAAGAATCCAGGATGAGATGGCTTCACAGGTAAATTAAAAATTCAAATATCAGTTCTTCTTGAACTGTCCCACAAAAAGGAAGAGGGAATACTCCTAAACTCATTTGATTGTATCACTCTGAT
>NW_011494466.1:11943-12476 GCF_000754665.1 Bison bison bison
TAAGCTTTCAAACAGTCAAAGAGTTACTCTTATTAATTGCCTGTATTAAGGATGCTGGAATTAGGGGTGTTTGCAACACTAAGTAAAGTGTTCCTAAAAGAAATTTAAAAGTAAAACAATATTTAAATACAGATGACACCATTTACTGAAATTTAAATTTACAAATGAAGTTTATAAAACAAAAGGCAAATTTGGATTCAGAAACAAATAGGTTCTTTTCACTATTATGCCAAATACATATATTTTTTGCAAATTGATTTGCTAGAAAAAAATTTTAGCATTTTTGCAGTACACCTTACACATCATTGTAATTTATCAGAAAATATATGCCTAACGAGGATAACAAAGTGATATTTCCCATCAACAAGTTTTATCAGACACAAATATTAACATGGTAATCTTGCAGAAGCCTTTGACTGTGTGGATCACAATAAACTGCGGAAAATTCTGAAAGAGATGGGAATAACAGACCACCTGACCTGCCTCTTGAGAAATCTGTATGCAGGTCAGGAAGCAACAGTTAGAACTGGACA
>NW_011494466.1:12576-13315 GCF_000754665.1 Bison bison bison
CAAATTGGATAACTTAGAAGAAATCAGTAAATTGCTAGAAACATACAACCTACCAAGAAGAAATGCAAAGTCTGAAGAGACCGGTTAGGAGACTGAGTCAGTAGTCAAAATCCCCTCAACAAAGAAGAATCCAGGATGAGATGGCTTCACAGGTAAATTAAAAATTCAAATATCAGTTCTTCTTGAACTGTCCCACAAAAAGGAAGAGGGAATACTCCTAAACTCATTTGATTGTATCACTCTGATCAAAAACAGACACAGGAACTATAGGAAAATAAAACTACAAACCAGTATCCTTAGCGAAGTGAAAGTGAAAGTTGCTCAGGCATGTCTGACTCTTTGGGACCCCATGGACTATACAGTCCATGGAGTTCTCCAGGCCAGAATACTGGAGTGGGTAAACTTTCCCTTCCCAGGGGATCATCCCAACCCAGTGACTGAACCCAGGTCTCCCCCACTACAGGCAGATTCTTTACCAGATGAGCCACAAGGGAAGCCCGTCCCTAGTGAACACAGATGCAAAAATTTTCAATAAAGTGGTGAAAATGAAGTAGCTCAGTCATGTCCGACTCTTTGCAACCCCGTGGACTGTAGCCTACCATGCTCTTCACTCCATGGGATTCTGCAGGCAAGAATACTGGAGTGGGTTGCCATTTCCTTCTCCAGGGGATCTTCCCAGCTCAGGGATCGAACCCGGGTCTCCCTCATTGCAGGCAGACACTTTAACCTCGGAGCCACC
>NW_011494466.1:13415-14524 GCF_000754665.1 Bison bison bison
GGGAGACACATGTACACCTGTGGCTGATTCATGTCAATGTATGGCAAAAACCATCACAATACTGTAAAGTAATTAGCCTACAATTAAAAGAAATAAATTAAAGAAAAGAAAAAAAGGAAAACAGATTGAAGAATTAAATGTAAAACTATTAAAAAAAAGAAACATGGTTAAAGCTTCCTGACACTAGTCTTAGCAATGACCCCCAAAGCACAAACATAAGCAAAAATAAACAAGTGAAATAACATTAAACTAAAAAGCCTCTGTACAGAAAAGGAAAAAGTTAACAGGGACAACCTAAAGAAAGGGAGAAAATATTTGCAAAACTTACATCTGATCAAGGTTAACATCCCAAACATGTAAGTAGCTCATATAACTTAATACCAAAAACCAACTGATTAAAAACATGGGCATGCTGGGGGCAGAGAGGCCAGTGTGCAACAGAGGGCAATCTTGGCCCCAGAGACTGGCATCCTCCACCAAACTGTGAGCAGGCTCCCAGTTGCTAACCAAGTCTTTTTGGGATCTTGGATGGCTGACATCTGCCAGGAGGGTCGCAGCCTGAGATCAGCTTCCCAGAGAAGACACACAGCACACCTGAGACAATGTTCTTGTGGTGCATCCAGGAAACCTCGAAGAGCCAAAGCAATCTTGAGAAAGAAGAATGGAACTGGAGGCATCAACCTGCCTGACTTCAGGCTCTACTACAAAGCTACAGTCATCAAGACAGTATGGTACTGGTACAAAGACAGAAATATCAGTGGAACAAAAGAGAAAGCCCAGAGATAAATCCACGCACCTATGAACGCCTTATCTGTGACAAAGGAGGCAAGAATATACAATGGAGAAAAGACAATCTCTTTAACAAGTGGTGCTGGGAAAACTGGCCAACCACTTGTAAAAGAATGAAACTAGAATACTTTCTAACACCATACACAAAAATAAACTCAAAATGGATTAAAGATCTAAATATAAGGCCAGAAACTATGAAACTCCTAGAGGAAAACATAGGCAAAACACTCTCTGACATACATCACAGCAGGATCCTCTATGACCCATCTCCCAGAATGGAAATAAAAGCAAAAATAAACAAATGGGACCTAATTAAACTT
>NW_011494466.1:14624-16696 GCF_000754665.1 Bison bison bison
GAGGCTGGACCAGCTGGGAGCTGGGTGTAATCAACCTAATGTCCATTTTTTTCTTTGGGTGAGAGAATTCTTTGTTTTGCATAGAATGGTGGGGAGGACCTGGAGGGGAGTTTTAACTCCAGACTATTTTGAGCCATGTAACTTTCCTTCAGACGGGATGGGTAGGGAGGTGGGAGGGGGGTTCAGGATGGGGGACACATGTACACCCATGGCTGATTCGTGTCAATGTATGGCAAAAATCACTACAATATTGTAAAGTAATTAGTCTCCAATTAAAATAAATTACTTAATTTTAAAAAAGAAAATAGCTTTCAAAAGAGCAAAAAAAAAAAAAAAAGAAAAGCAAACAGAATTATCTTCAAAATAATATCATTTTTAAAAACTACAGTTTTATTCTAATTTTTATTTTTCTGTTCTTTCTTCTTTTCACTTTTCACTAGTGAGGGTCTCTAGTCTTGCATTATGGAAAAGGCACATGACTTTACACCCTATGACCTATTTAAAGCATTTTGCTATATTTTGAATTTTCACTTCTAAAACACTTAAAATATAATCATTAGATGGAAATATCACATGCAATTAATTAAGCTTTCTTACTAGTTAATGGATTTTAGAATAGATAGTGCACATTTTCTGTATTTGCTTTATCCTTAAATGGAGATACCACTTACATCAATTTATTATTATATTAATAATCAAAAACAATTCCCCTTACTTGGTTTTCCTTTTGGTTAGATTTTTTTCTATAGTTCTATTTTAATACTATAACTGCTTTTGATACTGTGGTTTTCTGAAGTAAAGTTTCACTACATGTATAAGTCCTCAATTTTACTTTTTAATTATGGGCATAATTTGTTCTCAGTTTAGTATTCAAAATCATTTCTAATTATTAGTCAAAATTCAGTGTTCTTAGGTTGTTCTTAAGATTAAAGTTATTTTATTTATCAGCTCATTTTTTTTTACACCAAATGGTCACAATGCCCTGTTAGTTGGACAGTAGTAATTGTCCTGCACAATATGGCTGACTTCTGGTAAATTTTAAATTTAAATAACAGAAGAAGATCAAATCAATATAAAAATGAACAATTTTACTTTCTGTGATTTTTAAATTTACTGTTACTATCTAGTAAAAAGGTGATTACAGATATTAAAACTTTTAATAATAGATCATTTCAAAGATTTATGAGAAAAGAGATATATAATCTGTAGAATTAGAAAAATTAATCTTCTATTCACACTGAGAACACTTCATGCTTTTCTAGCACCTTGGAAGGAAATTATATGGCTAATTAAGCTAACTATAATATTGTCTTTTAATCAACTTTTCTTTCCAGTACAGAACAATATGCAGAAAAATTTTCAAGTTCTTTCTCTCACTTAGTGCCATTATTAATTTTAGCACATAATTTTCTTATTTTACAGAGGATATATTAAAATATAGAAGTATATATATAAATTTAATCTATCTTTGGTAAGAGTGAGAGAGTTAGAAATGGCTTATTTTCTTCCTTCAACATTATATATTTAGCATTACAACTTTAATTTTTTTCATGAAAATCTCAAATTCATTTGGTGTGAAATTTATGATAAAGTTTTCTTATTCAATATATTGTATACTCTTTACTATCATTTCTGTTGACTTCTGATGATTACTGACTGACTTTAGATAGCTTCCTTGGTATGTGTAACCCTAAGACATGGTACAATCTTTGAATATAGATAACAACATATCACTGAAACTTTTGCATTGCCCAGTTTGAACAAACAATATTTAGCAGAATAAAACTGATTCTATAAGTAACTATCTTTACAAATTTCATAATTATTTTCTTAGACTATATTTGTTTGCTGCTTTATCTTAGTTTCATTCAATTTTTATTATTTTTAATATAAATTTATTTATTTTAATTGGAGGCTAATTACTTTACACTATTGTACTGGTTTTGCCATACATCAACATGAATCCACCATGGGTGTACACGTGTTCCCCATCCTGAACCCTCCTCCCGTCTCCCTACCCATACCATCCCTCTGGGTCATCCCAGTTCACCAGCCCCAAGCATCCTGTATCT
>NW_011494466.1:16796-17722 GCF_000754665.1 Bison bison bison
GGTGAAGAGAGAGACTTCAGAATGGGAGAAAATAATAGCAAATGAAGCAAGTGACAAAGAATTAATCTCAAAAATATACAAGCAGCTCAGGCAGCTCAATACCAGAAAAATAAATGACCCAATCAAAAAATAGGCCAAAGAACTAAAAAGACATTTCCAAAGAAGACATACAGATGGCTAACAAACACATGAAAAGATGCTCAACATCACTTTTTATCAGAGAAATGTGAATCAAAACCACAATGTGGTAGTACCATCTTATGCCAGTCAGAATGGCTGTTATCCAAAAGTCTACAAACAATAAATGCTGGAGAGGGTGTGGAGAAAAGGGAACCCTCTTACACTGTTGGTGGGAATGCAAACTAGTACAGCCACTATGAAGAACAGTGTGGAGATTCCTTAAAAAACTGAAAATAGAACGGCCATATGCCCCAGCAATCCCACTGCTGGGCATACACACCGAGGAAACCAGAATTGAATGAGACATGTGTACCCCAATGTTCATTGCAGCACTGTTTACAATAGTACAATAGCTAGGACATGGAAGCAACCTATATGTCCATTGGCAGACAAATGGATAAGAAAGCTGTGGTACGTATGCACAATGGAATATTATTCAGCTATTAAAAGCAACACATTTGAATCAGTTCTAATGAGGTGGATGAAACTGGAGCCTATTATACAGAGTGAAGTAAGCCAGAAAGAAAACACCAATACAGTATATTAATGCATATATATGGAATTTAGTAAGATGGTAATGATGACCCTATATGCAAGACAGCAAAAGAGACACAGATATAAAGAACATACATTTGGACTCTGTGGGAGAAGGCAAGGGTCGGATGATTTGAGAGAAAAGCATTGAAACATGTATATTATCATATGTGAAACAGATTGCCAGTCCAGGTTCAATGCATGAGACAGGG
>NW_011494466.1:17822-18786 GCF_000754665.1 Bison bison bison
GGAGTTGAGCTGTAGGAGTTGCTTGTATATTTTTGAGATTAGTTGTTTGTCAGTTGCTTCATTTGCAATTATTTTCTCCCATTCTGAAGGCTGTCTTTTCACCTTGCTAATAGTTTCCTTTGATGTGCATCATTTAAAAATTAAAATTTAAAAATAAAACAGACAAAGGTTTTAAATGATGTTTATATGATTGTACAATCCTTTAAAGTCTGCTATAAACTAGTCTATTTTCCCTATTAAGGATGCCTTTATGGCGTACAAGGTATCCAGGGCCCTATATTTTGGCAAAATCATTTTGACTTAGCTGCTTTGATATCATAGATGGCATAATTTGGGTTATCCTGACATAATCTGGAAGAAATACAACCTTGGGGTTTTATTTTAATAAATCAGTAAAGGTATGGAATAAACATCTTTAATTCATTCATGACCCTCATATTAGTCTTTATTCTATTCTTATCTTTGAAGGTCAAGATTTTGGGAGAGTTTAAGATTAGTGTTAGGGTTGAGTTGAAGGATCTAAGATAGGGCAATGCTTGGGATGGGTGAGGTCAAAGGTGGAGTTAGGGTTGGGATAAGGCTCAGGAATAGGTTGATGGAAAGAATGGTGATAGGAATTTGAGTAGAGTACATAACAGGGTAGAGATCAGGGATAGGGTATGAACTTAGAATGGGATGGGAAGAGAAAAATAAGTAGCAAATGGGGTGAGGGTAAGAGATGAGGAAAGATATCCAGAATGAGGTAGAGTTGGGTAAGGGCAAGGGAAAAATAAAGTTAGGAATGAGGTTTGCAGTGTATGGAGAAGAGGTCAAGGATAGGGTAAAGGGAGGTGTGAGATAAGGTGAAGGATGGATTGGAATAAGTTTTGGGGTGAGGAAAATGTATAAGGAGTGAAAATTGGGAACCAGGGAATAGTATAAGATTCAGAGATGTAAATGATAAAGTTGAATTATTTTAAGGCTT
>NW_011494466.1:18886-19296 GCF_000754665.1 Bison bison bison
TATATTCATTGATTAGCTCTAGGAATTTTCTGGTGGATCTTTAGGGTTTTCTATGTAGAGGATCATGTCATTAGTGCAAACAGTGAGAGTTTTACTTCTTCTTTTCCAATTTGGATTCCTTTTATTTCTTTTTCTGCTCTGATTGCTGTGGCCCAAACTTCCAAAACTATATTGAATAGTAGTGGTGAAAGTGGGCATCCTTGTGTTTTTCCTGACTTTAGAGGAAATGCTTTCAATTTTTCACCACTGAGGATAATGTTTCCTGTGGGTTTGTCATATATAGCTTTATTTATGTTGAGGTATGTTCCTTCTATTCCTGCTTTCTGGAGAGTTTTTATCATAAATGGATGTTGAATTTTGTCAAAGGCTTTATCTACATCTATGGAGCTACTCATATGGCTTTTATTTTT
>NW_011494466.1:19396-19853 GCF_000754665.1 Bison bison bison
ATTATTCCAATCCATGAACACGGTATATTTCTCCGTCTATTAGTGTCCTCTTTGATTTCTCTCACCAGTGTTTTATAGTTTTCTATATAGAAGTCTTTTGTTTCTTTAGGTAGATATATTCCTAAGTATTTTATTCTTTTCGTTGCAATGGTGAATGGAATAGTTTCCTTAATTTCTCTATTTTCTCATTTATAGTGTATAGGAATGCAAGGGATTTCTGTGTGCTGATTTTATATCCTGCAAGTTTACTATATTCATTGATTAGTTCTAGTAATTTTCTGTCATGTCATCTGCAAACAGTGAGTGTATTACTTCTTCTTTTCCAATTTGGATTACTTTTATTTCTTTTTCTGCTCTGACTGTTCTGGCAAAAACTTCCAAAACTATGTTGAGTAGTAGTGGTGAGAGTGGGCATTTGTTTCTGACTTTATGGGAAATGCTTTCAATTTTTCAGCAA
>NW_011494466.1:20452-21559 GCF_000754665.1 Bison bison bison
ATATAATTGCTGATAGTTGTCTCTTATGTATCCTTTGTATTTCTGTATTGTCTGTTGTGATCTCTCCATTTTCATTTCTAATTTTATTGATTTGATTTTTCTCCCTTTGTTTCTTGATGAGTCTGGCTAATAATTTGTCAACTTTATTTATTGATTTAATTTTGCTCCCTTTGTTTCTTGATGAGTCTGGCTAATAGTTTGTCAATTTTATTTATCCTTTCAAAGAACCAGCTTTTGGCTTTGTTGATTTTTGCTATGGTCTCTTTTGTTTCTTTTGCATTTATTTCTGCTCTAATTTTTAAGATTTCTTTCCTTCTAGTGACCCTGGGATTCTTCATTTCTTCCTTTTCTAGTCGCTTTAGGTGTATAGTTAGGTTATTTATTTGACTTTTTTCTTGTTTCTTGAGGTATGCCTGTATTGCTATGAACTTACCCCTTAGGACTGCTTTTACAGTGTCCCACAGGTTTTGGGTTGTTGTGTTTTCATTTTCATTCGTTTCTATGCAAATTTTGATTTCTTTTTTGATTTCTTCTGTGATTTGTTGGTTATTCAGCAGCGTGTTGTTCAGCCTCCATATGTTGGAATTTTTAATAGTTTTTCTCCTGTAATTGAGATCTAATCTTACTGCACTGTGGTAAGAAAAGATGCTTGGAATGATTTCAGTTTTTTTGAATTTACCAAGGCTAGATTTATGGCCCAGGATGTGATCTATCCTGGAGAATGTTCCGTGTGCACTTGAGAAAAAGGTGAAATTCATTGTTTTGGGGTGAAATGTTCTATAGATATCAATTAGGTCTAACTGGTCCATTGTATCATTTAAAATTTGTGTTTCCTTGTTAATTTTCTGTTTAGTTGATCTATCCATAGGTATGAGTGGGGTATTAAAGCTTCCCACTATTATTATGTTATTGTTAATTTCCCGTTTCATACTTGTTAGCATTTACTAACATATTGTGGTGCTCCTCTGTTGGGTGCATATATATTTATAATTGTTATATCTTCTTCTTGAATTAATCCTTTGATCATTATGTAGTGTCCTTCTTTGTCTCTTTTCACAACTTTTGTTTTAAAGTCTATTTTATCTGATATGAGTATTGCTACTCCTG
>NW_011494466.1:21659-22370 GCF_000754665.1 Bison bison bison
CTGCTGTACATTTGGTTTTCTGATCTTTATCATTGTTGAAAGAACTTTCTTGTACCACAGACTACATATACTCACAGAAAAATCATTAAAGCACCTTTGCTCCATCAGAGCTTGGATCCCCGTGTCTTTCTTCCTTCCTCCCTCCCTCCCTTCCTTTCTCTCTTTCATTCTCTCTTTTACTTTTTCTTTCTCTCTTTCTCTCTCTCTCTCTACCTCCAGCTCTCTCTTTCACTTTCTTATCGTCGACTCTGGGCCACCAGGTCTGGGTCCATTAAAGGACCCCAACAATCTTTACTGTCTTTCTAAATTCCATATATATGCATTATTATACTGTATTCATGTTTTACTTTCTGGCTTGCTTCACTCTGTATAATAGACTCCAGTTTCATCCAACTCATTAGAACTGATTGAAATGCATTGTTTTTAATGGCTAAGTAATACACCATTGTGTATATGTACCACAGCTTTCTTATGCATTTGTCTCCTGATGGACATCTAGGTTACTTCCATGCCCTGGCTATTATGAACAGTGCTGCAATGAACATTGGGGTACATGTGTCTCTTTTATTTCTGGTTTCCTCAGTGTGTATGTCCAGCAGTGGGATCGCTGGGTCATATGGCAGTTCTATTTCCATTTTTTAAAGGAATCTCCACACTATTCTCCATAGTGGCCGTACTAGTTTGCATTCCCACCAACAGTGTAAGAGGGTT
>NW_011494466.1:22470-23025 GCF_000754665.1 Bison bison bison
GGAGAGTGTTTTGCCTATGTTCTCCTCTAGGAGTTTTATAGTTTCTGGTCTTACATTTAGATCTTTAATCCATTTTGAGTTTATTTTTGTGTATGGTGTTAGAAAGTGTTCTATTTGCTTTCGGTTACAAGTGGTTGACCAGTTTTCCCAGCACCACTTGTTAAAGAGATTGTCTTTTCTCCATTGTATATTCTTGCCTTCTTTATCAAATATAAGGTGTCCATAGGTGCATGGATTTATCTCTGGGCTTTCTATTTTGTTCCATTGATCTATATTTCTGTTTTCTGCCAGTACCATACTATCTTGATGACTGTGGCTTTGTGGTAGAGTCTGAAGTCAAGCAGGTTGATTCCTTCAGTTCCATTTTTCTTTCTTAAGATTGCTTTGGCTATTCGAGGTTTTTTGGATTTCCATACAAATTGTGAAATTATTTGTTATAGCTCTGTAAAAAATACCATTGGTAGCTTGATAGGGATTGCAATGAATTTACAGATTGCTTTGGGTAGTACACTCATTTTCACTATATTGATTATTCCAATCCATGAACACATGGTG
>NW_011494466.1:23125-23493 GCF_000754665.1 Bison bison bison
ATTTTTCTGTCTCAAGATTGCTTTGACTATTCGAGGTTTTTTGTATTTCCATACAAATTGTGAAATTATTTGTTCTAGCTCTGAAAAATACCGTTGGTAGCTTGATAGGGATTGCATTGAATCTATAGATTGCTTTGGGTAGTATACTAATTTTCACTATACTGATTATTCAGATCCATGAACATCTATTAGTGTCCTCTTTGATTTCTTTCACCAATGTTTTATAGTTTTCTATATGTAGGTCTTTTGTTTCTTTAGATAGATATGTTCCCAAGTATTTTATTCTTTTTGTTGCAATGGTGAATGGAATTGTTTCCTTAATTTCTCTTTCTATTTTTTCATTATTAGTGTATAGGAATGCAAGGGAT
>NW_011494466.1:23593-24061 GCF_000754665.1 Bison bison bison
CCTGCCACTCAGTTTTCTGGGTGTACAACTGGCTCACCTTCTCAGGCGGATGTTAACCATCCAGAATCCCAATAAGTCTTGGTTAGCAATGACACCTGCTTGCAGTTTGTTAGATAATGCCTCTCTGGGTCCACGATTGCCCCCTTCCAGCTCTGGCTGCCCTCACCTGCCTGTCACCAGAGGGGGATGGCTGGTCTGCAGCCGGCTAGCTCTGCTTAGTCCTTTATTCTGAGAGCAGGCCTGAAGGTGTCTTAGGTTAGGGCTTTTCGGGTAGCTCTAGTTAGTCCTTTGTGTTGTGAGCAGGCCTGGTGGTGTCTTAGGTTAGGGCTTTTTGTGTGGTAGCTATCCCAGAGTCTGGTTTGCTATCTCAAGTTAGTTCCCTCAGATTGCCCTCGGGTCATTCAGGCCTAGTCCTCACTCTAAGCAATGCAGCCTGCACCTCTCTGCCCAGCCTCTGCTTGCTAGTGG
>NW_011494466.1:24161-24417 GCF_000754665.1 Bison bison bison
ACTTTTTTAGGTTCACTTGTTCAGTCATTCTGTGGGGAGGGAGGGACGCTGCAAACAAATAACACTGGCGTGTGCTCGAAGTGTCTCAGCCACACTGGGTTTGCCCCTGCTCACGGCATGTGTGCTTTCCGTGTCTACACTGCTTAGGCTCTAGTTTGCTCTGCCAAGAACTGTCTGAGGCCAGCCCTGGGTTGCACTTCCCAGGTCTAAGCTGCTCAGTTTCAGGTACTGGGGTAGTCCTCAGAGGTGCATACTC
>NW_011494466.1:24517-25018 GCF_000754665.1 Bison bison bison
TCATCTTGTTTATCAGCATTTCTTTTATATCTTTTTGTTCTATGATTGCCATGGCTAGGATTATCAAAACTCTCTTGAGTAATAGTGGTGAGAGTGGGCACCCTTTCTTGTTCCTAATTTTAGAGGATATTCTTTCAATTTTTCACCATTGAGGGTAATTTTTACTGTGTGTTTGACCTATATGGCTTTTATTATTCTGAGGAATGTTCTTTTTATGCCTGCTTTCTGGAGAGTTTTTTAATCATAAATAGGTGTTTAATTTTGTCAAAGTCTTTCTCTGCATCTGTTGAGATAATCATATGGTTTTTAATCATTCAATTTCTTAATATGATGTATCACATTGATTGATTTGCAAATACTGAAGAATCCTTGCATCCCTGGAATAAAGCCCACTTGACCATGTTCTTTTAAATATGTTGCTGGATTCTGTTTCCTAGAATTTTGTCAAGGATTTTTGCATCTATGTTCATCAGTGATATTGGCCTGTAGTTTTTTTTTTTT
>NW_011494466.1:25118-25503 GCF_000754665.1 Bison bison bison
TTACATATTGTGGTGCTCCAATTTGGGTGCATATTATATTTATAACTGTTTATATCTTCTTCTTGGATTGATCCTTTGATCATTATGTAGTGTCCTTCTTTGTTTCTTTTCACAGCCTTTATTTTATAGTCTATTTTATCTGATATGAGTATTGCTACTCCTGCTTTCTTTTGGTCTCTATTTGCGTGGAATATCTTTTTCCAGCCCTTCAGTTTCAGTCTGTATGTGTCCCTTGTTTCGAGGTGGGTGTCTTGTAGACAACATATATAGGGGTCTTGCTTTTTTATCCATTCAGCCAGTTTTTGCTTTTGGTTGAGGCATTCAACCCATTTACATTTAAGGTAATTATTGATAAGTATGATCCTGCTGCCATTTACTTTATTGT
>NW_011494467.1:0-627 GCF_000754665.1 Bison bison bison
TTCCCAGTGTTTTCATAAAATTTATGTTTATACTATACTGCAGGCTATTAAGTGGGCAATAGTATTATGCCTCAGAACAATATAGATATCTTAAATAAAAACACCTCTTTGCTAAAAGAAATATCCTAATCATTATCTGAGCCTTCACTGAGTCCATCATTTTTGCTGCTGAGGGTGTGAACATTGCAAGAGGTATCAAAACGTGACACACAGACATGAAGTGAGCAAACCATGTTGGAAACATGGAGCCGAAAGACTTGCTGGAAGCAAGGTTGACTAACACAAACTTTTAATTTGTTAAAGAAAAAGAACAAAGAAAAGAAAAGCAGTACCTGTGAAATACAATAAAGAAAAGCACAACAGAGTGAAGTGTACCTATAACTGTTAAGGGCAGTTTCCCATCCCAGGCTTTGTCTTTAAACTATGCAGCCCACCATGTGAGAACCTGGTCCCTGGTCCGATTACCAAACATCCAGCCCGCCATGCACTCAACTTATAATTACTTCCCACTGAAGGACTTATACTTTCCCGAGGCCCACCACTCCCTTGCATCAGGGAATTCACATTTGACTGCTGTCATGTCACCATTTCCTTTACATGACAGCTGCTTCTCGACTCTATAATTTT
>NW_011494467.1:1248-1446 GCF_000754665.1 Bison bison bison
GAGTACAAGGGATGAGGGAACCAAATACTGACCATCTTCCTTTTCCTCTATTTCTTGATCCCACATATTTTACTGTTTTGTATTTTCAAGGAAATAACATATTGCAATGCCATGTTATCTTTCACTGGCTTACTAAATAAGATGGAAGCTTACCCTTTTGCTTTTACATAACAGAAAAACTCTTATCCTTAAGACCAA
>NW_011494467.1:3031-7163 GCF_000754665.1 Bison bison bison
TTTCAGGGTCTTTCCTTGGCTCTATGTAGAGCCTTGGACACCCGTGTCTGCTGCCCTGGTGTACCTCCTCTCAGACAAAGGCTCTCACCAATCCCATACCATCCGAATGGAGGGTTCACATACACCTGACTTCCATGCCTGGGCTTCTCAGTGCTGTGCAGTGGGTGAGGGTGGTACAGAGGGTACTCTCTATTGATTCCCCTGTTGGTGGGTGAGTGCAATCATCAGTTCTTTCAGGGTCCTCACCCTGACTCCTCTGAAGCCCTGGGCCTCCTACCTTGGCATAATTGAGGTCATTCACTTAGTCCAACACCCTCACTTCTCTGAACTCTCCAGACAGAAGTGAGAAGACTGCTCATCTTCACAGATGCTCTAGGTTTCTGCACGGAAAAGGGCCAAAATTTATGAGAACTTAAGTTTAGAGTCGGTGTCCACCTTAGTCCTTGCTCAGGTCTGGGTGGAACTCAGGACTCCTCCCACCAATAATCTGGGTAGTTCAGCCTCAGAGCAAAGTCCTGAATACCACGAGTCCCTGGAGGGGCAAAGTCAAGGTACTACATACGTGACTACCCCCTCACTGGAGCCTCCCAGATACATAGGCACTCTGCTTCGTGATACCACCCCTAAATGGGGAGGGGTCCCCAGTCAGTACTTAGGGCGCTCACTTCACTGCAGTTAGGACTGAGGTATCCTCCATCTGCAAGCAGGGGCTACTTCTGACCAAATCTCTCCCATCCCTGAGACTTCCCGGGCCAAATTCAATTTGATGGCTCTGCCGGGGCTTCCCAGGGCTTACAGCAGCAGTGAGACTTGGTGCAGCCCTCTTTGGTATGGGCTGAGCGGCCCCTGCCTCAGTACGAGCTCAGTCTTCACCTAGACTCTGGACCAGCGCTGGGAATCCACCCTCCACCCGCCATAGGCCAGGCCCTCAAACTTAAGTCCTTACTTCCTGGAAACTGTAGATCAGAAGTAAGGATGACTCATATCTGGCCATGATGCTCAGGGTCTCAGATAGCTGATAGCAGGGGAGGTGTGTGAAGGCCGAGGGGTGAAGGTGGGGAGGTTGTGTTTCTACGGTCCTCATTCGGAGTCCCCTCCTTCATCTATCAGACCTGACACTCCTCTTTTACCTAAACTGTGTCCATAAGCCTCCAAACAAAGCTTCACCTCCTAGACTGTGACAGGGGAGAAGTCCAGGAATTGAGCACATCAGTAGTGCTTTGTGTCACCATCTTAACTACCCAGTGCCCTGTTAGTACCTGGGGCTCTCCCAGTGACTAGAGCTAGGGCCTAGGTTTCTTTCATTTCCAGAATCAAGTAATCTCTTAAATCTTAAAGAATCTCTTAGATCAAAATTTACCAAAGAAGTAAGCCTAACAGCGTTGTAGGAACCATCCCCTGCCAACCACAGAGGCGAGACTTTGTGGGTTTCGCTTTGTTACAGGAGGGGTAACGGTCCCTTGACTCCACATTCAGGTCCTCACTTTGCCTTCAGGTCAGTCCTGGGAATCCACTCTCGTCCAAATGAACGCCCTGAACAGTAGTCCGAGCTCCCCGCCACCAGCACGGATTGTGGGGGGAACCACTTCTAGCTCAGGCTGCCCGGTGCAGGATCTCTGAGGGATGATGGCAGGGGCAGGGCTCTGTGGGGACACCATCGTTCAGTGTTCAGCTGTCAGTGGGTCATCCCTTAGGGTCCTCCCTGTACCATCTATCAGAGCCCAGGAATCCTTGCTCTATGGAC
Organism: Bison bison bison; assembly: GCF_000754665.1. Lineage (NCBI taxonomy): Eukaryota > Metazoa > Chordata > Mammalia > Artiodactyla > Bovidae > Bison > Bison bison. The sequence goes on from NW_011494467.1 coordinate 4,776, forward strand.
TTGAGTCCTCCTGCCCCCAAAGCCCTAGCCTCCCCAAATCCCTAGTGGGGAGTCAGGGTGCATCTCTGAGCATCTCTCCCTGACAGGAGGGGAGCCACTCTGTGAGCCTTCCTCCTTGGTGGGAGAGACCCTCTCATTAGCACCAATGGTCCTCACCCTCACTGTGGTGATGGCCAAGATGCCCCCCTCTGCAGAACTGGAGTTTGATCCTGACAGACAAGCCCTTCCCTCCCTGAGACCAGACAGAAATGAAGAGGCTTCCCATCCCTATAACTCTGCCTGGAGCCTCTGGGGTTAGAAATAGGGGCAGGGGTCTGTAAAGCCTCCTCATTTGTGAGTCTAGTGATACTTCTTTCTTCACTCAGGGACCTCACCATGGTCCTGGCCAGTCCTGGGACCTGACCCTCCAACCTAAGATTCTCCCTCTACTGAACTGAGGCCATTCTTAGACTGAGACTTTGACCTCACAGAGAACTACAAGGCTTATAAGAGGGAATGTCCTGTCTGGGCAATCTAGGCCTGAGAGCAAGTTTGGGCAGATCTCTGAATGACCTGTATTTTAGGGTTGTTGTCTCTCCAGTCCTCACTCATGGGGGCCCTCATTTTGTCTATCTCTTGGATTAAACGATTCTTGGGGAACACCACATTCCGGCAAACTCTTGAGCAGTGTCCCTAATGCAAACCTTACAGTTTCATGTCCCAGACTTGACCTGAGATGGGGAAAATAACACAGAAGGCAGGGGGCAGAATGGGGTGTGTTCCCAGAGAAAAATGCTGCTCCATCCTTTTCAAAAGCCAGAGTCAGTCTCTTTTGTTACTTGTTTTAATTGATTTACAGGCATACCTTTAAAACACTGTACTTCACTTAATCATGCTTCATGGTATTGTGCTTCATTACAAACTTAAAATTTGCATAATCCTGCACTGAACATATCTGTGGCACCATTTTTCCAAAACCGAGTGTTCACTTGGGGTCCCTATTCCACATATTGTTAATTCTTTAAATATTTTAAACTCTTTCCTTATTTTATTTCTTATGGTGCTCTGATAACTTTTCTTTCTTACTAAGTAACTGCCTTATATATGTAAATTAAGCTATGTACATTTTTTAGAGATTTTCTAGTAAGTGTATACAATAGGATTAACAATGTTTATAAGCATGGGAATCCCCCAAATTCCTGTGATTTACTTTATGGCAATATTCACTTTATTGCAGTGATCTATAACCCAACCCACCATATCTGAGATATGCGCACACTTCTAAAGGAAAGGAGCCATCCAAGATGGCTTTGTGCTGTTCTAATTGAGGTTATCTGACACTGCATAGAGATACAATCTGATTGTCACTATCATGTTTCTCCTCCTCATTGCTGTCATTTACTGAGGTAGCCTTCAAGGCTTTCTGCCTAAAGAAGTGTATTGGAATATATTCAGAGTCCTTACTTTTATCCCAAGATACATTTGAATGTTAAGGAACACAAGCTCTGCTTTAGGTTAAGAGGAGTCTAACAGTGTGGAATCTAGAGGAATTCAGAGAGGAGTCTAATTCCAGGCCTATTAGTTACTAGTGTTCCCCAGCAAGGGCTCGCTGCCTGATGCACATAGAAGCCAATACTATGGAACAGGCTTTTGAGAGAAAAATTTTATTCCAAGGTGGAGTGGCAAGAAGACACGAGGCAGGGCTCTCAAATCTGTCTCCTCAATCCAGAGTTTGAGGTAAAATGAAAGGGTTTAGGGGAACTGCAAACCTGGAAGCTAATTGGTTAGTCTTGAATTAGTTCATGTAAGCTATTCATGCTGCTTGAAGCCAGATTTTCCATATTGAAGGACTTCATACAGTTCTCCCATGGCAACATTCCTACTCTGAGAGTTTCACAGGCTGAACCCTCTTGGTTCGGGGGTCATCCTGGAAACAGGGGCTCCTTTTTACACATGCATGGTGCTGTCTCTAAAAATAACTCAAGGTTTCATTAACCAACAACCTGTTTTAAGGAAGCAAAACAAGTTTAAATTGGTCGATGTTTTATGTTTCAATCCCCCCCATCTCTCTTTGTACATTCTTCAATCTTGCAGGAAATCATCCTCAATTTGGTTAATGATTCTCAAATTTTGTACAAAGTGATAATCCCAGGTCTCAAATCTTTGTACCAACCAGACTGGAGTGTTATATAAGCATTGGCAAGGTTGGATTAATTGGCATTTAAGAAAGGTAAGTATGAGAGATTTAACTTCCTTCACATGTCTCTTTATATGCTATTAAGTTTGGAGTTTTGGTGCCTGGATGGACTTTTATTACTATTGGGTTAGCTGTCCTGGCTCTTCCTGGCCACTCATTAGCCCAAACTGAGCTCTGCAGTTGAATGACCAATTTCTCCCACTGTTCAGTTC
>NW_011494467.1:7263-8807 GCF_000754665.1 Bison bison bison
CTCTCCTTTATTCACACCTCTTAATTATTTTGGTGTTTGTATTGCCTTGGCTATGTATTCCATCCCAGTGTTTTCGTCACAGATTCCTTTCTGTCACTCAAGATACATGTTGGAGTGCTAGAAGACAGTGAATTAACTGACTCATGAGCACCTCAGGCCGGGACAAGTGGAAGGGTACATGCTGTGGACAAATTCAGACCAGCGCTCTAGTCCCAGCTCTGTCTCTTATCAGTTGTGTGGACTTGGGTCCATCCCCAAACTCAGGGAGCCTCAGGTGAAGTGGCTTTTGTAGGGCTAGTGACATGTAGCTAAAGCACCTGGCACACGGCCTGGACCACACTGGACTTTACACAATATCTGTTTTTACTATGATTATGAACAGTTTCATCCTGGAGGATACCACCGACCCTGAGGAATCTTTTAAATCCAGGAGATGTCAGAGAATCTGTGGCATTCTTGGACATGAAACACCATATCAGTCCAAAATGCTGTTTAGAAAGAATCTTTCATTTCCATTACTAGATCGTATTTTGAGTGTGGGGGTACTTTTTTAACTGAAAGAAATTCAAAGAATCTAAATTTGATTCTGAGACTAATTCTGTCTTCCTTCCCGGCTGCTCTTTCATCTGAACAACTCCTAGAGACTTCCTTAGTGGTCCAGGGGTTAAGACTCTGCACTCCCAATGCAGGAGGCCTGGGTTCCACTGCTGATCAGAGGACTAGGTCCCACAGACCACAGCTTCGCCACAACTAACAGTTCACATGCCACAACTAAAGATCCTATATGCCACAACTGAAACATTCCTCATGCTGCAACTAAAGAACTCTCAGGCTGCAAGGAAGATCAAGGATCCTGCGTGCCAAAGATAAGGCCAAGCATAGCCAAATAAATAAGTAACTAAAATAAGCCCTTATCTTCATCAATTTCATCATCACCTAAAATAGACTCACCTCACAGACTTTGGTGGAATTATCAACGTAGCCAAAAATGCTGAATGGAATGCCCTTTCAATAAAATGAGCTGTTTCCATGAGTCACAGCACAGTGTCAGCCCACTGGCTTCTGAGTTTCTGGTTTCATTCCACTATTACATTTATTGCACAGAATCTCCTTGGAGATGATGTGCATGAAACATCTAGGTTGTGCACTGTGTTCACGGGCACTGGGACAGGAGCACAGGGCATATTCCATCCCCTCCCCAGGGGGGATTTCTCTCTGGTCTACTCGTGTTGCTCTTTAGTCACTCGGTCCTGTCTGACCCTTTTCTACCCCATGGACTGAACAGATTGCTCTGTCCATGGGATTCTCCAGGCAAAAATACTGGATTGGGTAGCCATTTCCTCCTCCAGGGGCAGCTTCCTGACCCAGGGATTGAACCCATGTCTCCTGCATTGGTGGGTGGTTCTTTACCACTGAGCCACCTGGGAAGCCCCATAATTCCAAAGCAATTGCTCAGGGTGGTTTTCCATTTCAGGCTTAAGTCTCTCAACTTTGAGACCCACCATCTGAGGGTCTGGCCTCTATTTAGTGTTTCCACAGCCTCC
>NW_011494467.1:8907-10134 GCF_000754665.1 Bison bison bison
GATGACCAAAACATTTTACCACTCCAGCAGAGATCACACGCAGACAAGCAAATCTACATGTCTGGGCAATTTCCAGGGGAAATACATTCAACCCAAGGCCTCTATGTAGTCTATTACCTTTAAGACCACAACCAATGGTTATTTCTCCTGGTAAAATTTCATTTTTAACATCACGCACACACATTTATAAGCAGTTCAATGCTACCTCCCTGCTATTCTGGCTCGTATAGAAGAGGACTAGACTTTTTAGTAAGGAAATGCAAGAATGTGTCCAATTGTATGAAATTCCTTTAACCAGGGCTCAGGGTACCTTCTTATGGCAGGGGGACCAGATTTTCCTGCTTTACACTCCCTCATTTTACCTCTATGCTCTCACCACACCAAGGTAATCAGGGTTGATTTCATTAAAAATGCACTCATGTGAAATTCAAAGGATCGTAAGAGACTACTACAGACAACTATATGCAAATAAAATGGATAACCTAGAAGAAATAGACGGATTCTTAGAGAGGTACAACCTTCCAAGACTGAACAAGGAAGAAATACAGAATGTAAGTAGACCAATCACAAGAACTGAAATTGAAACAGTGATTTAACAATTTCCAGTATCCAAAAGCCCAGGACCAGATGGTTTCACATGTGAATTCTATCAAACAGAGAAGAGTTATTACCTATCAATCTCAAATTCTTCCAAAAAATTGCAGAGGAAGGAACACTCCCAAGTTCGTTCTATGAGGCCACCATCACCCGGATAGCAAAATCAGACAAAGATTCACCAAAAAAGGAAATTACAGGCCAATGACACTGAAGAACATAGATGTAAAAATCCTGAACAGAATACTCGCAAACCAAAAATGACAGTCTCTTCAGTAAGTGCTGCTGTGAAAATTGGACAGCTACGTGGAAAATAATGAAGGGTAGTTCATTCAGTGTAGTTTTCCATTCCAGGCTTAAGTCTCTCAACTTTGAGACCCGCCATCTGAGGGTCTGACCCCTATTCAGTGTTTCCACAGCCTCCCTGGTGGGCTCGCCCTGTAGCCTAACTTAAAACTACCTTCCACTGCCAGACTTTTATTGTCCTAAAGTCTCCAAGTGCCTTGCCTCAGTGTATTTACACTAGACTCCTCATGAGGAAGCCCTCAATCCCCTCACCTCCTTACACCTCATTTTTATGGGCCCCTAGATCTCAGTTCACCAGCTACTGTATATGAATGCTGCTCTTAGACT
>NW_011494467.1:10234-10706 GCF_000754665.1 Bison bison bison
TTTAGGGTGTGTGCTTAATCGCTCAGTCATGTCCCACTCTTTGTGACCCCATGTACTGTAGCCCGGCAGGCTCCTCTGTCCATGCAGATTCTCCAGGCAAGAATACTGAAGTGTGTTACATGCCCTCCACCAGGGATTGTGCCCAACCCAGAGATCGAACCCAGGTCTCCCGCATTGCAGGTGCATTCTGTACCATCTGATTCACCAGATTTAGGGTAGTTCTAAAATATTTACTGTCGGCACCTCCCTGTTGGTCCAGTGGTTATGCGCTCCCAATGCAGGGGTCCTTGGTTTGATCCCTCGTCAGGTAACTTCATCCCACATGCCACAACTATAAATCTCACATTCCACAAATAAAGAGCTTGCATGTGGCAACAAAAATTCGAAGTGTCACAACTAAGACCCAGAGCAGTCAAAAAATAAATAGAAATAACTATTTTTAATTAAAACAAATAAAATGTTTACTTTCTAC
>NW_011494467.1:10806-14546 GCF_000754665.1 Bison bison bison
ATGTCTCTTCAGAGTTAATTTCTGAAAACACTGAATTACTGGCTCAAATGTAAAAGCACATTTAATTTTCTGACATTACCAAATTGTATTTATGCTCTAATCTCATTCTTTGACATGTAGCTCTCAAAGAATGAGATCAGTATATTCTCTAAAACTATACACAAAAGTAAACTGAAAAGGGATTAAAGACCTAGCTATAAGAGTGGAAACCATAAAACTCTTAGAAGATTATATGAGCAGAACACACTTTGACATAAATCATAACAATAGTTTTTTGGATCTGTCTCCTAAAGCTAGGGAAATAAAAGCAAAAATAAACAAATGGGTTGTAACTAAAGTTAAAAGCTTCTGCACAGCAAAGGAGAAACCCAACCTACTATATGGGAGAAAATATTTGCCAATGATATAACCAATAAGCGATTAATATCCAAAATATATAAAAAAGTTTATATAACAGTTTTAAAAAAAACAATCAAGAAAAAGATGGGCAGAAGACTTAAATACACATTTTTCCAAGGAAGACATACAGCTGGCTAAGAGGCACATGAAAAGATGTTCAACATCGTTAATCGTCATATGAATGCAAATTTAAACCACAATGAGGTATTATCTTATGCCTATCAGAAGGGCTATCATCCAAAAGGAACAGAAGTAACAAATGTTGGTGAGCATGTGGACAAGATCTGTACACTGTTGGTGGGAATGTCAATTGGTGCAGCCACCATGGATAACAGTAAGGAGGGTCCTCAAAATCTAAAAAGAGAACTAACACATGACCCAGCAATCCCACTCCCGGGTGTTTATCTGAAAAAAAAAAAAGAACCCACTAATTTGGATGGTCTCCGTCAGGTACTCGATGCTTGTCTGAGTCTAAGGGTTTCCACTGCTCGTCTCCCCTTCCCCTCCAGCCTCATCTACTCTCTGCCATGACCCCACCCCAGTCCAACCTCCCAGTTTATTAAGAAGGCACCTGTGTCTGGCAGAGCCAGTGTGAGATGAAGAGGTAGTCCTTCCCAGCCACCAGATAGTCAGGAGTTTTGGCCGGACTTTGAGCACACACTGAGACAGTGAGGAGTCAGACACAAAGCACAGACTGTGGTGCTGAAATGGATTAATACTTGGAGATGTGGCCAGGGACCTTCCAGCACAATATTATACAGGTCCAGTTGGGGATGATACATTTCATTGGCAAACCACAATTATGAAAAAGAATGGCAGACCATATTGAGGCAGTGTATTCTCTCTGACAATTCATTTCCCTAAAAACTACCCATTCACACTACCTGAGGGTGCATTTGCAACAGAATTTATCATCCAGACATGAACACTAATGGCAACACTCAGTTCACTACTCTAAGATCACTGTGGTCTCTTGCTTTAATGATTTCTAAAGTTCTGATATCCATTTGTTCACTGCTACATGATCCGAACCCAGATGATAGCCTCCCCAGTGCTAGAGGTTGCATAGATCTATAAAACAGAAATAAGTACAAAAGAATTTTTCAGGAATGTACTCAGAAGTATGCCATGTGATGCTACCTTAAAGTCAGAATAACCTGCATTAAAGCTTGAATAAACTTTCAGTTCAGTTCAGTCGCTCAGTCGACTCTTTGTGACCCCATGAATTGCAGTACGCCAGGCCTCCCTGTCCATCACCAACTCCCGGAGGAGTTCACTCAAACTCACGTCCATCGAGTCGGTGATGCCATCCAGCCATCTCATCCTCTGTCCTCCCCTTCTCCTCCTGCCCCCAATCCCTCCCAGCATCAGAGTCTTTTCCAATGAGTCAACTCTTCACATGAGGTTGCCAAAGCATTGGAGTTTCAGCTTTAGCATCACTCCTTCCAAAGAAATCCCAGGGCTGATCTCCTTCAGAATGGACTGGTTGGATCTCCTTGTAGTCCAATGGACTCTCAAGAGTCTTCTCCAACAGCACAGTTCAAAAGCGTCAATTCTTCAGTGCTCAACTTACTTTTAAATTACTGCTAAAAATGAAAAAAAAAACCCACTAATTTGAAAAGATCCACACACACACACAATGGAATATTACTCAGTCATAAAAAAGAATGAACTTTTGCCATTTTCAAGAACATGGATTGATTGGAAGGCATTATGTTAACTGAAATATGTGAGAGAGATGAAGACAAATTCTGTATAATACCATTTATATGAGAACTAAAAAATAAAACAGACTAGGGAGATGAAGCAGACTCACAGATACAGAGAACAAGCTATTAGTGGTTACCAGTGGAGAGTAGCAAGGGGGAGGGTAAGGGCAGGGATGGAAGATTTAGAGGTGCAAACTAATATGTATAAAATAGATAAGCTACAAGGATATATTGCAAAACAAAGGGGATATAGCCAATATTTTATAACAACTATAAATGTAACACAACATTTACAAATTGTGAATCACTTTGTTGTGTCCCTGAACCATAAAATATTTTACATCAACTATGAAAATGAAGTGAAAGTGTTAGTTGCTCAGTCTTCTTCAACTCTTTTTGACCCTAAGGACAAGAGCCCGCCAGGCTCCTCTATCGATGGAATTCTCCAGGTAAGAATTACCCACTGGAGTGGGTAACCATTCCCTTCTCCAGGGGATCTTCCTGACTAAGTGATCAAACCCAGGTCTCCTACATTGCAGGCAGATTCTTTGTCATCTGAGCCACCAGGGAAGCCCACAACAACTATAGCTCGCTTTAAAAACATATATATTCTCTCAGGAACTTTCACATATACAATACAGTATTATTAACTATGTGCTTCCCTGGTGGCTCAGTGGTAAAGAATCTGCCTGTTGATGCAGGAGATGTGGGTTCAATTCCAGGGTCGGGAAGATCCCCTGGAGGAGGACACGGCAACCCAATCCAGTATTCTTGGCATGGAAAATTCCAAAGACAGAGGAGGCTGGCAAGCTACAATCCATGGGGTTGCAGGCAGTAGGAAACCACTTGGTGACTTAACAACGATTAACTACAGTCACCATGCTGTACATTATATCCCTGCTGCTGCTGCTACGTCGCTTCAGTCTGTCCGAATATGTGCGACCCCATAGACGGCAGCCCACCAGGCTCCCCCATCCCTGGGATTCTCCAGGCAAGAACACTAGGGCTTCTTTATTTTGTAAGTGAAAGTTGTGAATGTTTATGCTATTTGGTCATTTACACCCATTTCATCTATCCTCCAACCCCCTCTTGTGGCAACCACCAATCTGCAACAGGATGGACCTAGAGATCATCATACTGACTGAAGTGACTCAGACAGAGAAGGAGAAATATTATATGACATATCTTAGATGTATAATTTAAAAAGAGATGATAAAAATGAATTTAACTACAAAATAGAAAGACTTACAGTCTCAGAGAACAAATTTATGGTTGCCGCTGGGGAAGGATGTGGGACAGGGATAGTTAGGGGATTTCTGATGGACATGTACACACTGCTATATTTAAAATGGATAAGCAACAACAATGTACCGTATAACACAGGGAAATCTGCTTAGTATTATGTGGCAGTACTGATGGAGGTTTGTGGGAGAGTGGTTAAGTGTATATGTATGGCTGAGTCCCTTCACTGTTCACCTGAAAACTGTCACAATATTGTTAATTTGCTATACCCCAACACAAAATAAAAAAGCTAAAATTTTACACACACTGTGCCTCCAGTGCAAGGGCTGTGAATTCAAACCCTGGTTGGGGAATTAAGATCCCATGTGCCACATAGCAAACCAATCACCA
>NW_011494467.1:16349-16457 GCF_000754665.1 Bison bison bison
ATGACCCAACCATCCCACTACTGGGCATAAACCCTTAGGAAACCATAACTGAATAAGACACATGTACTCCAGTGTTCATTGCAGCACTATTTACAATAGATGGAACAT
>NW_011494467.1:17404-17769 GCF_000754665.1 Bison bison bison
AGAAAAATACTGGTTAGCAAGGAAAACTAGCATATCCCAGTTAAGAGTACGCCACTGAAGGTCACCATGAGGTAGACATCCTCAGTGGATGTAACAGAAAGCTCCAAAATGTTTGAAGGGCCCCAAACTTACCTATCTCTCACTTGCCCTTTTTCATAAACCACTCCCTCTTTCATTCATTTAACCACTCACAAGTGTCTATTCCTTCCCTATTGTTTGCCACATTACAGTCAAGATAACTTGATTTCAATTATTATTATTTTTTAGTGGCGTGGGCTCTGGCTCCCCCACCGAGGGCAGAGTGCACCAGTCTAGCGGTTTAAGGCATCATCCCACCTCAGGGGAGTGCCACTCTGATTTCTGGG
>NW_011494468.1:0-473 GCF_000754665.1 Bison bison bison
CGTACAAAAATGACTTTCAAGACCCAGATAATCACGATGGTGTGATCACTCACCTAGAGCCAAACATCCTGGAATGTGAAATCAAGAGGGCCTTAGAAAGCCTCACGATTCACAAAGCTAGTGGAGGTGATAGAATTCCAGTTGAACTATCTCAAATGTTGAAAGATGCTGTGAAAGTGCTGCACTCAATATGCCAGCAAATGTGGAAAACTCAGCAGTGGCCACAGGACTGGAAAAGGTCAGTTTTCACTCCAATTCCAAAGAAAGGCAATAACAATGAATGTTCAAACTACTACACGATTGCACGTATCTCACACACTAGTAAAGTAATGCTCAAATTTCTCCAAGCCAGGCTTCAGCAATATGTGAACTGTGAGCTTTCAGATATTTAAGCTGGTTTTAGGAAAGGCAGAGGAACCAAAGATCGTATTGCCAACATCCAATGGATCATCAAAAAGCAAGAAAGTTTAAAA
>NW_011494468.1:4558-5612 GCF_000754665.1 Bison bison bison
TAGGAGTTTAAATCCTATTCGAGGTTCTTAATCTTTGATTTGATTTGAAACTTTTTTTATTAATCAATGTTTATACTTTAGGAATTCTGTATTTAGAATCTATTTTAACTTATGAATTTAATTCCTGAGTTGATTGCACTCTCACCTTTTTACTCTCCCTTTACTCCTCCTAGAAACCTTTATCTCCCTCCTCAGTTTGCTCTGATCCATATAACTCTGTCAATCCCTTTAACTGTTTTTGATTATGGAAAATTGCTTCACCATCAACCTTGGGTTTTCTCTTCTGCTCTGAGGATGCAGAATTCTTAATGCTACTGTAACTCAGCACCAAAACGCAGAGGCCATGAAGTTAATCCAGATATTTAGATCATTGTTGAACTCCTGACACCAATGAACTTTAAAAAAGAAGCAAATTCAAAAGGTTCCATGCCTACATGGAAATGAAGCCCCAAGCTGAAACCAGCAATTTCAGTGCAAGACAATGCACACATATTCTTCAGCAAAGCAGCAACACAAAAATGAATATTATCGAAGGTGCTACCTTAAGCCATACCAAATCCACAGACAGCACAATGCACATTACAGGACAATTCATTGCACTTCATAGAGAAGTGATTAGCTCCACCTGAGAGGCCACAGGCACACAATATCCCAGACATTAAACCTTGAAAACTTACAGGTTCAATCCCAACCACAAAGATCAGATTCCACCACAAATTGGATCCAAAATGCTGCGACCTGCAGAAAGGGGACTCAAACCACTGCGATCTAAACCAAATGAAGCTTTTAAGTTTAATTAGGTCCCATTTGTTTATTTCTGCTTTTATTTCCAATATTCTAGGAGGTGGGTCATAGAGGATCCTGCTGTGATGTATGTTGGAGAGTGTCTTGCCTATGTTCTCCTCTAGGAGTTTTATAGTTTCTGGTCTTATGTTTAGATCTTTAATCCATTTTGAGGTACCTAATTAAATGTAAAAGCTTCTGCACGACAAAGGAAACTATAAGCAAGGTGAAAAGACAGCCTTCAGAATGGGAGAAAATAATAGCAAATGAA
>NW_011494468.1:5712-6123 GCF_000754665.1 Bison bison bison
GAACCAGTACTAAGGAGGTGGATGAAACTGGAGCCTATTATACAGAGTAAAGTAAGCCAGAAAGAAAAACACCAATACAGTATACTAACGCATATATATGGAATTTAGAAAGATGGTAACAATATCCCTGTATATGAGACAGCAAAAGAGACACTGATGTATAGAACAGTCTTTTGGACTCTGTGGGAGAGGGAGAGGGTGGGATGATACGGGAGAATGGCATTGAAAAACGTATAATATCATATATGGAACGAGTCGCCAGTCCAGGTTCAATGCACGATACTGAATGCTTGGGGCTGGTGCACTGGGACAACCCAGAGGGATTGTATGGGGAGGGAGGAGGGAGAAGGGTTCAGGATGTGGAACACATGTATACCTGTGGCGGATACATTTCGATATTTGGCAAAACCA
>NW_011494468.1:8699-10399 GCF_000754665.1 Bison bison bison
ACCTTCTAACCTGTCACATGAGAAATGTGTATGCCGTTCAAGATGTAAGAGTTGGAACAAGACATGGAACAATTGATCAGTATAAACCTGGGAAAGGCAAGTGACAAGACTGCATATTATCAGTCTTCTTATGTGAAATATATGCAGACTATACTATTCAAAGTGCCAGGCTGGATTGATAATAAACTGGAATCAATGTTTCTGGGATAAACTTCAACAACCTTAGATAGACAGATGGAAATACTGTAAAAAGAGAAAATGAAGAGGAGCTAAAGAGGGTCTTGATGAGGATGAATGAGGAGTGTAGAAGCCTTGCTGAGAACTCAATAGTCAAATGAACAACACAAGGTGTCTGGTCCCATCACTACTTGGCAAATAGAAGGGGAAAACATGGAATAAGTTACAAACTTAGTTTTCTTGGGCTCCAAAATCACTGTGAATGGTGACTGCAGGCATGAAATGAAGAGACACTTGCTTCTTGGAGGAAAAACTATGAAAAAACCTTGACCTTGTATTAAAAAGAAGAAACATGAGCTTATTAACAAAGGTCTCCTCACTCACAAACCCCTATCGTTTATCGAGTAGTCATGTAAAGATGTGAGAAGTGGAATCTAAAGAAGGCTGAGAGCTCAACAACTGATGCCTTCAAACAGTGATGCCTGAGAAAACTCTTAGGGGTCCCTTGAACTGCAGACAGATCCAGCCAATCAATCCACAAGGAAACCAACCCTGGATATACATCTGAAGCACTCATACTGAAGCTGAAACTCAAGGATTTTGCCAAACTAATTCAAAGAACCAACTCTGGAAAACATCATGACCCTGGGAAAGATTGAGGACAGGAGGAGAAGGTGCTGATAGAGGATGAGATGGTTGGACGGCATCACCAGTTCAATGGACATGTGTTTGAGCAAACTATGGGAAACAGTGAAAGAGAGGGAGTCCTGTTGTGCTGCAGTCACAAAGGGTTGGACATGACTCAATGAATGAACAACAGCAATTAAAATATCTAGAACTACCTCTTAAAATCACTCAAAAATCTATTTAGTAAATGAAATAGGAACAACAATTAAAAAAAAACAAACTTCACATATTAAGGTGGTATACACTAGAAGATGGAGTAATGGATTTTTTTTTAAATATGGCAACTATAGACTGTCAAAGAGACTAACCTTATAATTGAATACATTACCAACATTACAATGTAAGGAATATTTTAAGCACACAATAGGCAATAGATTGTCATAGTTACTATACTAACAGTAGACAAAATAGACTTTAAATAAAAAATGATATGAAACAAATGGCATTAAATACATTCAGTTTAGTCACACAGTCATAGCTGATTATTTGCCACACCATGGACTGCAGCATTCGGACCCTCTGGTCCAAACCAAACCTGGTGTTTTCTTGAATTCCTGTCCATTCCCTTGGACTGCAAGGAGATCCAACCAGTCCATTCTGAAGAAGATCAGCCCTGGTATTTCTTTGGAAGTACTGGTGCTAAAGCTGAAACTCCAGGACTTCGACCACCTCATGCGAAGAATTGACTCATTGGAAAAGACTCTGATGTTGGGAGGGATTGGGGGCAGAAGGAGAAGGGGATGACAGAGGATGAGATGCCTGGATGGCATCACTGACTCGATGGATGTGAGTCTGAGTGAATTCTGGGAGTTGGTGATGGGCAGTGAGGCCTGGAG
>NW_011494468.1:10499-12241 GCF_000754665.1 Bison bison bison
TTTTTCTTTCTGGCTTACTTCACTCTGTATAATAGGTTCCAGTTTTATCCATCTCATTAGAACTGATTCAAATGTATTCTTTTTAATGGCTGAGTAATACTCCATTGTGTATATGTACCACAGCTTTCTTATCCATTAATCTGCTGATGGGCATCTAGGTTGCCTCCATGTCCTGGCTATTATAAACAGTGCTGCGATGAACATTGCAATATTGTGTTAATTTTGCCCAACATAGAAATGAATCCACCACCGGTATACCCGTGCTCCCCATCCTGAACCCTCCTCCCTCCTTCCTCCCCATACCCTCCCTCCGGGCTGTCCCAGTGCACCAGCCCCAAGCATCCAGCATCGTGCATCCAACCTGGACTGGCGACTCGTCTCATCCATGGTATTATACATGTTTCAATGCCATTCCCCCAAATCTCCCCACACTCTCCCTCTCCCACAGAGTCCACAAGACTGATCTATACATTAGTGTCTCTTTTGCTGTCTCATGCACAGGGTTATTGTTAGCATCTTTCTAAATTCCATATATATGCGTTAGTATACTGTATTGGTGTTTTTCTTTCTGGCTTACTTCACTCTGTATAATAGGTTCCAGTTTCATCCACCTCATTAGAACTGATTCAAATGTTTTCTTTTTAATGGTTGAGTAATACTCCATTGTGTATATGTAATAAAATAGAACTACTTCTTAAAATCACTCAAACATCTATTTAGTAAATTAAATAGGAAGAACAATTAAAAAAAATAAAACTTCACATATTAAGGTATATATACTAGAAGATGGAATAATGGATTTTTTTTTTAATACGGCAACTTAGACTGTCAAAGAGACTAACCTTATAATTGAATATATTACCAACATTACAATGTAAGGAATATTTTAAGCACAAAATAGGCAATAGATTGCCATAGTTACTACACTAACAGTAGACAGAATAGACTTTAAATAAAAAATGATATGAAACAAAAGGCATTAAATACATTCAGTTTAGTCACACAGTCATATCTGAGTATTTGCCACACCATGGACTGCAGCATTTGGACCCTCTGGTCCAAACCAACCCCTGGTGTTTTCTTGAATTCCTATCCAACCCCCGGTGTTTTCTCGAATTCCTGTCCATTCCCTTGGACTGCAAGGAGATCCAACCAGTCCATTCTGAAGGCGATCAGCCCTGGGATTTCTTTGGAAGTACTGGTGCTAAAGCTGAAACTCCAGTACTTTGGCCACCTCATGCGAAGAATTGACTCATTGGAAAAGACTCTGATGCTGGGAGGGATTGGGGGCAGGAGGAGAAGGGGATGACAGAGGATGAGATGGCTGGATGGCATCACTGACTCGATGGACGTGAGTCTGAGTGAATTCTGGGAGTTGGTGATGGGCAGTGAGGCCTGGAGTGCTGCGATTCATGGGGTTGCAAAGAGTTGGACATGACTGAGCAACTGAACGAACTAAACTGAACTGATATTCGTAATGCCACCCAACCATACACCCTCTGTGGTTCCCTTCTCCTCTTCTCTTCAATATTTCCCAGCAACAGAGTCTTCCCAGATGAGTCAGTTTTCACATCAGGTGGCCGTATATTGCAGCTGAAGCTTCAGTATCAGTCATTCCAATGATTATATTAATTATATATGTTTCATAGTATCTCTATATTAATGATATATGGAGATATCACACACACACAAATTCACATCATCAAATAGTTACAGTTAACTAATATTTGAATGGTTTCTCT
>NW_011494468.1:14827-16837 GCF_000754665.1 Bison bison bison
TTCAGGTATGACCTAAATCCAATCCTTTATGATTATACAGTAGAAGTGAGAAATAAATTTAAGGGACTAGATCGGATAAATAAAGTACATGATGAACTATGGACAGAGGTTCATGACATTGTACAGGAGATAGGTATCAAGACTATCCTCATGGAAAAGAAATGCAAAGCAGCAAAATAGGTGTCTGGGAAGGCCTTAAAAATAGCTGTGAAAAGAAGAGAAGTGAAAAAGAAAGGAGAAAAGGAGTGATATAAGCATCTGAATGCAGTGTTCCCAAGATTAGCAAGGAGAGATAAGAAAGCCTTCCTCAGCGATCAGTGCAAAGAAATAGAGGAAAGCAAAAGAATGGTAAAGACTAGAGATCCCCTCAAGAAAATTAGCAATACTGAAGGAACATTTCATGCAAAGATGGGCTCTATAAAGGACAGAAATTTTACGGACCTAAAAGACTCAGAAGATATTAAGAAAAGTGGCAGAAATACAGAGTAGAACTGTACAAAAAAGATCTTCAAGACCCAGATATTTATGATGGAGTGATCGCTCACCTAGAGCCAGACATCCTGGAATGTGAAGTCAAATGGGCCATAGAAAGAATCACTCCGAATAAAGCTAGTGGTGGTTATGGAATTCTAGTTGAGCTGTTACACATCCTGAAAGATGATGCTGTGAAAGTGCTGAACTCAATATGCCAGCAAATTGGAAAACATAGCAGTGGCCATGGGACTGAAAAAGATCAGTTTTCATTCCATCCCCAAAGAAACACAGTGCCCAATAATGCTCAAATTACCACACAATTACACTCATTTCACATTCTAGTAAAGTAATGCTCAAAGTTCTCCAAGCCAGGTTTCATTAATACATGAACCGTGAACTTCCAGATGTTCAAACTTGTTTTAGAAAATGCAGAGGAACCAGAGATCCAAATGCCAACAATCTTGCATCATAGAAAAAGCAAGAAGGTTCCAGAAAATTAAAAAAAAAAAGAAACACCTATTTCTGCCTTATTGACTATGCCAAAGCCTTGGATTGTGTGGATCACTATAAACTGTGGAAGATTCTGAAAGATGTAAATACCAGACCACCTGACCTGCCTCTGGAGAAACCTATATGCAAATCAGAAAGCAACAATTAGAAACGGACATGGAACAACAGACTAGTTGCAAATAGAAAGAGGAGGACTTCCAGGTTGTATATTGCCACCCTGTTTATTTGACATGAATGCAGAGTACATCATGAGAAACTCTAGGCTAGAAGAAGCAGAAGCTGGAGTCCAGATTGCCAGGAGAAATATCAATAACCTCAGATATGCAGATAACACCACACTTATGGCAGAAAATGAAGAGGAAGTGTAAAGCCTCTTGATGAAAGTGAAACAGGAAAGTGAAAATCTGGGCTTAAAGCACAACATTCTGCAATGAAGATCATGGCATCTGGTCCCATCACATCATGGGAAATAGAAGGGGAAAGAGTGGAAATAATGTCATTGGGCTCTAGAATCACTGCAGATGGTGATTGTGGCCATGAAATTAAAAGACATTTACTCCTTGGAGAGAAAGTTATGTCCAACATAGATCACATTTTAAAAAGCAGAGACATTACTTTGCCAACAAAAGTCCATCTAGTCAAGGCTATGGTTTTTCCAGTGGTCATATATTGATATGAGAGTTGGACTATGAAGAAAGCTGAGTGCCAAAAAATTGATGCTTTTGAACTGTGGTGTTGGAGGAGACTCTTGAGAGTCCCTTGGACTGCAAGTAGATCCCACCAGTCTCTCCTTAAGGAGACCAGTCTTGGGTGTTCTTTGGAAAGACTGATGCTACAGCTGAATCTCCAGTATTTTGGCCACCTCACGCGTAGAGTTGACTCAAAAAAATCTCTGATGATAGGAGGGATTTGGATCAGGAGGAGAAGGGAATGACAGAGGATGAGATGGCTGGATGGCATCATTGTCTCAATGAACATATGTTTGCCTGAACTCTGGGAGTTGGTAATGGACAGGGAGGCCTGGTG
>NW_011494469.1:0-2762 GCF_000754665.1 Bison bison bison
TTGATAGAGGTTTCATTGAATCTGTAGAATGCTTTGGGTAGTATGGATATTTTAACAATTGAATTTTTTTGGTCTGTAAGAGCAAAATATCTTCCCATTAATTTTTGTCTTCAATTTCTATAATCAATGTCTTACAGGTTTCAATATACAAGTCTATACTTCTTTGCTTAAAGTTATTCTTAGGTATTTTCTTTCTGATGTGATGGAAAAATAATTGTTTTCTTAATATCTCTTCCAGATAGTTCATTATTGGAATGCAGATTAATTTTGTATCCTGCAACTTTGCTGAATTTGTGTATTAGTTAAAACATAGACTAACATCTTGGGGGCATGTCTCCC
This sequence comes from Bison bison bison, assembly GCF_000754665.1. Taxonomy (NCBI): domain Eukaryota; kingdom Metazoa; phylum Chordata; class Mammalia; order Artiodactyla; family Bovidae; genus Bison; species Bison bison. Next base: position 340 of record NW_011494469.1, read on the forward strand.
ACTGCTAAGCCAAATGATCTGATTTTCTTTTCACTTTCTCTTTTTGTGTACTCAAAAAGTGTATATTTTAACTGTGGTAGGAAGTCTCTGTGCTGTTTATTTTTGGATGAATAATTTCTAGTGCTTAAACAAGTTTAAAGTTTTTTCTCTGGCATTTTATTGGCATTTTATGGCCTATTAAAAGTACATCTGTCAAAGTTATGGGTAACAGGAGTTATCTTATTCCTTCTATGAATTGATTGGACTAGTAAAAGCTACCATTCAATTTTTGAATTTTTTAAAAAAAATACTAAATAATTCTTACATGGAACAGTATACAAAATTATGTGCAGACACATTTTTCCCTGGCAATGATGGTAAACAGATATTTAATTTTGCTATATTTTCAATAGCTCTCTCCAAATGTTACAGACAAAACTAAAGAGTAACTCCTAGTACTATTCCTATTTTTAAAGTAATAACTACTATTGGGAAGATTCCATGTATGTCTTTTCAATTTTACTGTTATAGCTATGTATCACAAAACAATATATTATATTGTGATTATATTCTGAAATTTCTCATAAATAGTATCATGCAGCATATATAATTCTGATGCTTTTTATACTCAGTATTTTATTTTTTTTATTTTTTATTTTTTTTTTTACTTTCTGAGTATTTATATGGTCTATCACAACAGATTGGTTTTTGAGGCTTATGGTGAATTACAGAGCCAGTACCTCTCATCAAAGAATTTGTATTCTGCTGGGAAGCCAGGCATATAGATGGAATGAAGCAAAATATACAAATATGATAATTACTACAATTGCCTTGAGGGGACACAGAGCTAATGAGTTGATGCTGAGTTGCACAGAGACTGGCGCCCCAGAAACATGTCATCAAGCTTTTTGTGGATGAGAAAGCCTCCATCTGTTGCAGAGGCCTGATGTTCCCTTAGCTTGACTGGGGATCTTATGTGCAACCTCTTGGATCCACAGGTTTATTAGAAGAGCTTGTTCACCTGCTCCCTAAACACCTGCTTCACCTGTTTGTTCCTGAGGGTGTAGATGAAGAGATTGAGCACTGGGGTCACCACAGTGTTGAGCAAGGCCACCACCTTGTTCCTGTCCTCCCCCTGGCTGCCCTTGCCCGACCGGACATACATAAAGATGCAGCTGCCATAGACGAGAGAGACAGCAGTGATGTGGGAGGAACAGGTTGAGAAGGCTTTCTGCCTCTTCTTGGCTGCGGGGAGGCGCAGGATGGTGTGGAGGATGTGGCCATAGCAGGTAGCCATCACGGACAGAGTGCCCAGGAGGCTGACATTGGCCAGGATGAAACTTAGAATTTCCGTCAGACTTGTGTCTGCACAATGAGTTCCAGGAGTGGAAAGTTGTCACAGAAGAAATGATCAATAATATTGGGACCACAGAGTGGCTGCTGAATTGTGAGGAAACCTGGAATGATGTTGAGAAGGAACCCTGTGATCCATAAAGAAAGAACTAGCTGGACACAGACCCTTTTGCTCATGATGGTGACATAACACAAGGGGTTACATATGGCCACATACCTGTCAAAGGACATCACGGCCAGTAGGAAGAACTCTGTGGTGCCCAGGAAGAAATAGAGGAAACACTGTAGGAAAAGAGGCCAGAGGAGCCATGGGGAACCACACCACTGTTGACCGAGTTCATTCTGCTGGGGCTCTCAGAGGCCTGTGAGCTGCAGATGCTCCTCTTCCTGGGGCTCCTCCTGACCTACCTGCTCACTCTACTGGGGAACCTCCTCATCGTGGTCCTCACCCTCATGGACAGGCGCCTCCACAGGCCCATGTACTACTTCCTCCGCAACTTTGCTGTCCTAGAGATCTGGTTCACCTCAGTCATCTTCCCCAAGATGCTGACCAACATCCTGACTGGAAACAGGACCATCTCCCTGGAAGGCTGTTTCCTACAGCATTTTATTTTTGTAAGATTTATCTAAGAAAATAATATAGAGAACTGTTTCTTTTCTTGTAATGGTTCATGTATTTCAACTTCATATGTAATTCATTATTTGTTCATTCTGCTTACAGGATTGGTGTGACTATCCTTGTAAATACCTCCTTGTTCAAATGTTGGAATTACTTGAATGTAGATAACAGGAATTGGAATTGCTTGACTTTTAAATATATACATTTTCTTCTTTATTAAATAGTTCAGGCAATTTTTCTCTGAAGTTGTTAAATAAATGTTCTTTATGTGGTTGCTTTTCTCCGTCTGGAGAAATTTAATAGTCTTCTCCCTGTATTTAGGTCAAAACTTAATGCTATCATATTTTCACATTTCTGGTTATCTGACAGAAATGAGATAGTAATTTGCTTTAATTTAATTTCTTCTGATTACTGCAGAAGTTGATGTTTTATATGTTCACATGTCTATTTCCTCTTCTTTAAATTGCCTTTA
>NW_011494469.1:3296-10884 GCF_000754665.1 Bison bison bison
TCGAGGAGATTGCTGCACATAAGAGAATATGACTCTAAATAGATTCTAAATCTCACAATTATTCTGTATCATTAACAATACTTGATATAGTTGTCTTTTTATTTTTAGCCAAAATAATGGGTGTATGCTGCTGCTGCTGCTAAGTTGCTTCAGTCATGTCCAACTCTGTGTGACCCCATAGACAGCAGCCCACCAGGCTCCCCTGTCCCTGGGATTCTCCAGGCAAGAATACTGGAGTGGGTTGCCATTTCCTTCTCCAATGCCATGCATGCTAATTCGCTTCAGTTGTGTTCGACTCTGTGCAACCCCATGGACAGCAGCCTACTAGGCTTCTCTGTCCATGGGATTCTCTAGGCAAGAATACTGGAGTGGGTTGCCATTAACGGGTGTATAGAGATCTCACTGTGGCATTAACTTGCATTTCCATGATGACTAATGATGTAGAAGAGGGGATTACAAACTTCTTCAATAAAGGGTAGAACAGTAAATATTTTTGTCTTTATAGGCCATTCATTCTGTTGCAACTACTGAACTTTGCCATTGTTTCATGAAATAAGTTATTGATAATACATAAATAAATAAGCTTTCTTAGGTTCCAACAAAATTTATTTACAAAGTAAATGGCTGAATGGACTGGTTCATGGGCCATATTTTGTTGATTCCTGATGTAGAGGACTCCATGGCTTCACAGGGTAATTCTCCAAACATTTAAAGAATAGTTAAGTCCCATCCTTCTCAAATTTTTCCATAAAATTGAAGGTGATGAAATATTACCAAATTCATTCAATGAAGCCTTCATTACCCTGATGCCAAAACCAGACAATAAAACTACCAAAAAAAGTCGGTTTCTTGAATGAACATCAATAAAAAAAATCCTCAACAAAATATTAGCAAACTTCAATTCAGTCAGTTCAGCTGCTCAGTCATGCCCAACTCTTTGTGACCCCATGGACTGAAGCACGCCAGGCTTCCCTGTCCATCACCAGCTTCTGGAGCTTGCTCAAACTCATGTCCATAAAGTCAGTGATGCCATCCAATGATCTCATCCTCTGTTGTCCCTTCTCTTCCTGCCCTCAATCTTTCCCAGCATCAGGGTCTTTATCAATGAATCAGTTCTTTGCATCAGGTGGCCCAAGTATTGGAGTTTCAGCTTCAGCATTAGTCCTTCCAATGAATATTCAAGACTAACTTCCTTTAGAACTGAATTAAGTTAGGAAACTTAATTCAACAATTTATGAAAGAATCATATATCATGGCCAAGTGGGATATAGTCTAGGTGTACAAGGATGGTTCAATATTTGCAAATCAATCAACATGATATACATTAATAGCATGAAGGATAAAAACTTATATAATTATCTCAACAGACAAAGAAAAAGTATTTGACAAAATTCAGCATCCATTCATGCTTAAAAGTCAATAAACTTGGTATAATGGGAACACATCTCAAAATAATACAGGCCATTTACAACAAACACACCATTAATATCATATCTGATGGTAAAAACTGAAAGCTTTTCTCCAAGATGAGGAACAAGACAAGGATACCTACTCTCACCATTTCCATTTAACATAGTACTTGCTGTCCTTGTCACAGCAGTCACATAGGAAAAAGAAATAGAAGACATCCAAATTGGAATAAAACTATTAAAATGCAAAAAGACAGCCTATCAAACAAGATACTTGCAAATAATTAGTCAATAAGGGGTTAATGTCCAAAATATATAAAGAAATTTATATGCAATATAAAAACCATAAATAATCTGATTTTTAAAAAGGCAGAGGACCTAAATAGACATTTTTTCAAAGATACATACAGCTGGGCAACAGACACATGAAAAGACATTCAACATCTCTAATCATCAGGTAAATGCAAATCAAAACCCAATGAGATTTCACCTCACCCCAATCAGAAAACTATCATCAAAAAGCCAAGAAGTAATGAGTGTTGCTGAGGATGTGAAAAAAAGGGACACTTTGGCACCCTTGCTGGGAAAGTAAACTGGTGCAGCCACTATTTAAAACAGCATAAAATTTCTTCAAAAATTAAAAATATAAATACTATATCATTTAGCAATTCCATTCCTGGATGTCTGTCAGAAGAAAACAAGAACACTAATTTGAAAATATATATGCCCCCTAATATTCACAGAAGCATTATTTCTAATAACCAAGATATGGAAGCAATCAGTATTCATCCATATGAATAGATAGAGAATATGTGTATATATATAAACACACAATGAAATATTACTTAATCATAAAAAGGATAAAATCTCATCATATGAGACAACATGGAAAACCTGGAGGGTATTATACTTAGCAAAATAAGTCAGACAGAGAAAGACAAATACTGTGTGTTTTCACTTATATATGGATTCTAAAATGCAAAACTAACAGAACAGAAACAGACTCATAGATATAGGGAATAAACTACCAGTTACTAGAGGGGAAAGGGGTGAGTGTAGGAGTGAAATAGGTGAAGCGGATTAAGAGGTACAAAAATTATGTGTATTTTTCCATACTTACAAAATAAATAAAATTATGTAATGTGCAGTAAGGAAAGGAATCAACCCTGCCAATACCTTAACTGTAGCCAGTGAAACTGATTTCAGACTTCTTGCATCCAGAATTGAAAGAGGATAAATTTGTTTTAGTTAAACGACCAAGTTCATATTAACCATTGAGCATATATGTACTTTTTGTTTGCTGTGTCACTAGGAGTTGGACACAACTGAGCAACTGCACTTTCACTTTTCACTTTAATGCATTGGAGAAGGAAATAGCAACTCACTCCAGTGTTCTTGCCTGGAGAATCCCAGGGACAAGGGAGCCCGGTGGGCTGCCGTCTCTGGGGTCGCACAGAGTCGGACACGACTGAAGCGACTTAGCGGCAGCAGTAGTAGGATGAGATGTATCTGCAATTGTCTGCTGGGACCCATCATGGTGAGGTAGGTTTGGATGGACATTCTTGGGACAGCCAACTTAGCTGAATAACATCTTCTTGGAGTCACTTTTCTCTTCTTTAGTTCCTTTCACTTCTTCTCATTTTGAAGTAGAGCATATTGTAGCTAAATATTTATTTTGATAGGGCTTCCCTCATAGGTCAGTTGGTAAAGAATCCTCCTGTAATGCAGGAGACCCCAGTTCCAAGGGATAGGCTACCCACTACAGTATCTTGGGCTTCCCTTGTGGTTCAGCTGGTTAAAAAGATGCCCTGGAAAAGGGAAAGGCTACCCACTTCAGTATTCTGGCCTGGAGAACTCCATGGGCTCTATAGTCCATGGGGTCGCAAAGAGTTGGACCCGACTGAGTGCCTTTCACTTTCACTTTCTTATCTTTTAATAGACCTCTCCTAGCTACAAGTTTGAGACTCTAGCGCAGAAGAAAATACAGATTGAAAGGAAGATAAAGACCAAAGTCTCAAATCTGTAAGGCCAATAAGAAGCACTGCAAATGCCCTGTGGTGGCCTCACGGTGTGACTGTGGCTGGAGGAGGGGCTGAGCCCCGCGGAGGGTTTGTGTACAGGCTGCAGGTGCCTGGGGAGCGCAGTGCTGCACAGCACAGAAGTAAGTGCCTGAGTCTGTGGTCCGCAAAGAGGAAACGTGCAGTGAGCTGCGGCGTTCTTTAAGGACTGTCGTGGCATTTAATCTTCCTCCTTGCCTTGTTCCTGAAGGAATGTAAATGAGGTGGATGAGGCGGCCCCCGGGCTTCTGAAGATACCACCGCACACTGTCTGACGAGGTGGAGAAATTACACCACAGTGTAGAGCTGGCTCCCTCCTGTGCAGTCAGGGCTGCGGGACTCTGCTCCACATCCACCCCTATCACACCTGATGAGAAAGAGACAGACAGCCACAGGTGAGGCTCACTGTAACTCTGAAAAAACCCTGAACGTGTCCCTCCAGCTCCCATCGACGTTGAGAAGGATAGGAAGTGTGCAGGACTTGTCAACTCTTTCTACTCCCTCCCTCAACAGTACAGCAGCTGCTCATTTCTTCAGAGTCCCCTGCAGGGCAGCCCCAACTCACAGCAAACCCTGGCAAACAAAAGCCCCAGCACAGTGCCCACTAGCCTCTTCATGATGCCTTGACTGGCTGCTGAGAAGTTTTCACCTTAAAATACACAGCTAAACCCATAAGTGGTGTGTCACTTCTTGTCTGGAAATGTTCCTGCTCCTGCAACCAATCAGCTCACCCAACAAACCCCGCTCAGGTGACACTCTGTGACAGGAAGCCCCACCTAACAGTCAACTCCACTGAGAACACTGAACTTGAGAAAACAAATCCTTTCTTTGCAAATTGAAAAAGAAAAGAAAAAATCTAAGATGCCCATAGGAATGAAAGGTTTGCAATACTCTATATTCTCTGTACTATTTGCCTTCACAGAACATGCCAACTTCCTGAAAGTAACACAGGCTGAAACTGTAAGTCCTTTAAGCTACCAGATCTCAGGGGTTTGCAGATAGCTCCCCCTACAATCCTAGTCACCATGTCACTCAGAGCATAGAAGTACTTGGTCAAATTACTTCAGTGGGCTTTTTCCTCAGGTGAAAGGAAGTTTCACTCTTCCTAAATTCAGATGCAAAACCTTTGATGCCTGAAACAAGATTGTTTCCAGACATGTACTTCAGGAGAAGCTGGAGTCCTTGATTGGGGTACTGCACATACCAGTAGAGATTAGATTGAAGAGAAAATGAATAGTTGCACCTCAGCTCCAGAGGGGCTCCTTCATAGACAGTGATGTGGCCATCCGGCTGGTCACTGACTGGGCTCCTGAAACATTAGTACTGAACCAGTGAACTCAGCTAAACAAAAGTCTATTCAAAGTCAAACCAGAACAATGTTCTGTGTGTGGACAAGAGAGTAAAATGGAACAGTACTCACTCAGCAGCAGGAGTGCCTCAAGCATCAAGGTACCAAGGTCATGGTGGAGCAGTGAAGAGGCAGTGAGCTGTGATTCCCCACAGACAGAAATCTCATGACTGGGGGACTTGAATCCAAGTTGCTCTGCGGTTGAGGAGGAATGACAGGTGATATCGATTTCTTCTTCTGATGGAGACCGTAGAGGGAGCTAGGAAGAGAGGCTGTCTTAAAACTTCCTGTCTCTAGTGTCTGAGATGCTTTACATGTCATTGTGTAAAAAATGGTGTCAGGATATCTCTTTAAATTGGAAGGAAGGAAGTTTTTTTGAGCTTATTCTGATCTTTCCCAATTTTCACAACAGTGCCCTCCAGGGGTCAGATAGAGAAATAAAGAGAGATTCACAATTTTTGTTCACCCTCTTGCTGGCTTTGTATGGTTGAATTTTAAAGTATTATAATTATGTACACAGCAGAATTTATGTTTTGTAGGCTCTGAAACTTACAAAATTGCACTTTCTATAGCAGCACAAAATTATGGATAAAAATGAAATACAAAATAATGTTTAGAATGAGAAATAAAATCATAATGAATTATAAATTTTAGAAAGCAAATTCCACAGACAGCATAAATCTAGAAAATTGAGTCATATTTTAGTACTTATTTCCATGACACACTGCTATAGTACTTTTTGTTTCTATGCTTTTTGTCTTCATACTTTTTACGCTTTTCTTCATATGACAATAAATTTGTAAAAACTTTAATACAGAGAAAAGATAATTATTGATTGAAATTTGCTTTCTTAAAAAATTCAAAGTGCATTTTGAAAATGGATGAAAATTTATAGGATTATGGTCAAAATTTGGAAACTGTCTATCACAGTACTATGTGCTACAAGATTTCATTACATTCCAAATTTTCTTATGTCATAACAAATCCTAAATACTATCAACTGATCACACCAATTAATGAGTTTGTTTTCTATGTTAGTTTCCTATTGATGAGTGACAAATTATCAAGAACTTTTGTGATGGAACAACATCTGTTTATATCACAGGTTCTGTAAGTCAGAAATCAGCACACAGTTAAGCTGAACTCACAACGTTGCCATCAAGGAGTCAACTAAGACTGCCTGGGGCATGGGGTCCTCTTCCAGGCTCAGTGGTTGCTGGTAGAATTCATTTCCTTGTGGCTGTAGCACTCATGGCAACTTGTTTCCTCAAGACAAGGAGGATGTCTCTGATCGCAGGAAAAGTTTAAGCTCTTTTTTAAAGAGCTCACTTGATTAGATTAGGCCCACCTAGGATAATCTCCTTTTGATTCATTCAAGGTCATACTGATTAGAGACTTTAATTACACCTGCAAATTTCTTTTATGTGTGTGTGTGTGTCCTCAGTCCCTCAGACTCTTTGCAACCCTATGGACTGTAGCCCACCAAGCTTCTCTGTCCATGGAATTTTCCAGGCAAGAATACTGCAGTGGGTTGCCATTACCTCCTCCAAGGGATGTTCCCAATCCTGGGATCAAACCCATATCTCTTGCATCAGCAGACAGATCCTTCACCACTGCACTACCTGGAGAACCTTGGTATCATCTATCTACCGTAGTTGTTAATGCCCTCATTGGACTGGCATGCTATGAGTTTCACTTTATTCTCATAAATGTAAAACATTGTGACCAGTCAGTAAGAAGTTAATATGAACAATAATAAATATGATCAGACGAGGCCATTTTCATACCAAAGGAAGAACATAAGCAAACTCGTCTTCCAATGGATAGGGTGGAATGCACAGATATTCCACAGAGTGGAATGCAACAGCGTGCAAGGAAACTATAAAAACATATTGGAACCAGTTAGGGAGGTGTTACATGCTCTTAAAACACTAAAAGTTCTGGCAATAGACTATCATGCCTTTTGGAAACAAAGACTTGTTAATGAATCATTACCAAAGGAACAGCAGTACAGTGTAATGTAAGGTAATTAGCATTAGCGTCAAACAGATTTTTGTTTGAAATCTGTCTCTGATGCTTAGCCTGTGAGATTTTGATGACAAGCATTTATATACTGAAGTGACTGTGAGCTGCATAATAAATTCCACTAGGTCAAAATTATATGCATTCTTAATTCAAATTCACTCTTGCAGATGCTAAATAAGCCTGCGGCTCACTCCATCACCACCTGACAGACTAGAATTATAGTAGAGTGGAAGTTGGGGTTTAACTGGCAAGGATCTTAACTCGTTAAGATATCTTATTTTTTGAAACATTTATAAAATATGGCTAAGGCCCTATGCATCTTGGAAATGACATGTTTAAGTAAGGGGCACTGAAGTTTAAGCTTTATTTTAAAATGAAATACTAAAAGTGTTAGTTGCTCAGTGGTGTTTGACTCTTTGTGACCCCATGACATGTAGCCTGCCAGGCTTCTCTATCCATGGGATTCTCCAAGCAAGAATACTGGAGTGGGTTACCATTCCCTTCTGCAAGGTATGTTCCTGAACAGGGATTGAACCCAGGTCTCCCGCATTGTAGGCAGATTCTTTACTGTCTGAGCTTTATAAGAAATATCTCATTTAATACAACAACATCTTGGGTTACTCATTTTTACCCTCCATTTTACAAATGCTAAACCTAGCTTCAAAGAATTTAGATTACACAGGATTGCAGTAATTTTAAGAGACAGGGTAGTGATTAGAATCTAGATCTAACTCCAGAGACCAGTCTTA